>NC_142614.1:35518316-35821346 GCF_059453375.1 Lepisosteus platostomus | reverse complement strand
GGCAGTAACAGCACACTTTTGAAAACGTGTTTTTCAGCCCGAAATAAACGCGTTTTTTCAGACAACTGAATCCCTATGTAACTGCAAGGCTCAAAAGAGCCCACACACTCAGCTCTTAACCCCAGTGTGCAGAAAGTGTCAAAACATGTTTTTCAGCAGAAATAAACATGTTTCTGCAAGTTTGGTCACCCCCATGTAAGTTATGGGGCAGTAACAGCACACTTTTGAAAACGTGTTTTTCAGCCCGAAATAAACGCGTTTTTTCAGACAACTGAATCCCTATGTAACTGCAAGACTCAGAAGAGCCCACACACTCAGCTCTTAACCCCAGTGTGCAGAAAGTGACAAAACATGATTTTCAGCAGAAATAAACATGTTTCTGCAAGTTTGGTCACCCCCATGTAAGTTATGGGGCAGTAACAGCACACTTTTGAAAACGTGTTTTTCAGCCCGAAATAAACGCGTTTTTTCAGACAACTGAATCCCTATGTAACTGCAAGACTCAGAAGAGCCCACACACTCAGCTCTTAACCCCAGTGTGCAGAAAGTGTCAAAACGTGTTTTTCAGCAGAAATAAACATGTTTCTGCAAGTTTGGTCACCCCCATGTAAGTATGGGGCAGTAACAGCACACTTTTGAAAACGTGTTTTTCAGCCTGAAATAAACACGTTTTTTCAGACAACTGAATCCCTATGTAACTGCAAGACTCAGAAGAGCCCACACACTCAGCTCTTAACCCCAGTGTGCAGAAAGTGTCAAAACATGATTTTCAGCAGAAATAAACATGTTTCTGCAAGTTTGGTCAACCCCATGTAAGTTATGGGGCAGTAACAGCACACTTTTGAAAACGTGTTTTTCAGCCCGAAATAAACGCGTTTTTTCAGACAACTGAATCCCTGTGTAACTGCAAGGCTCAAAAGAGCCCACACACTCAGCTCTTAACCCCAGTGTGCAGAAAGTGTCAAAACATGTTTTTCAGCAGAAATAAACATGTTTCTGCAAGTTTGGTCACCCCCATGTAAGTTATGGGGCAGTAACAGCACACTTTTGAAAACGTGTTTTTCAGCCCGAAATAAACACGTTTTTTCAGACAACTGAATCCCTATGTAACTGCAAGACTCAGAAGAGTCCACACACTCAGCTCTTAACCCCAGTGTGCAGAAAGTGTCAAAACATGATTTTCAGCAGAAATAAACATGTTTCTGCAAGTTTGGTCAACCCCATGTAAGTTATGGGGCAGTAACAGCACACTTTTGAAAACGTGTTTTTCAGCCCGAAATAAACGCGTTTTTTCAGACAACTGAATCCCTATGTAACTGCAAGGCTCAAAAGAGCCCACACACTCAGCTCTTAACCCCAGTGTGCAGAAAGTGTCAAAACATGTTTTTCAGCAGAAATAAACATGTTTCTGCAAGTTTGGTCACCCCCATGTAAGTTATGGGGCAGTAACAGCACACTTTTGAAAACGTGTTTTTCAGCCCGAAATAGACGCGTTTTTTCAGACAACTGAATCCCTATGTAACTGCAAGACTCAGAAGAGCCCACACACTCAGCTCTTAACCCCAGTGTGCAGAAAGTGTCAAAACGTGATTTTCAGCAGAAATAAACATGTTTCTGCAAGTTTGGTCTCCCCCATGTAAGTTATGGGGCAGTAACAGCACACTTTTGAAAACGTGTTTTTCAGCCTGAAATAAACACGTTTTTTCAGACAACTGAATCCCTATGTAACTGCAAGACTCAGAAGAGCCCACACACTCAGCTCTTAACCCCAGTGTGCAGAAAGTGTCAAAACATGATTTTCAGCAGAAATAAACATGTTTCTGCAAGTTTGGTCACCCCCATGTAAGTTATGGGGCAGTAACAGCACACTTTTGAAAACGTGTTTTTCAGCCCGAAATAAACGCGTTTTTTCAGACAACTGAATCCCTATGTAACTGCAAGACTCAGAAGAGCCCACACACTCAGCTCTTAACCCCAGTGTGCAGAAAGTGTCAAAACGTGTTTTTCAGCAGAAATAAACATGTTTCTGCAAGTTTGGTCACCCCCATGTAAGTTATGGGGCAGTAACAGCACACTTTTGAAAACGTGTTTTTCAGCCCGAAATAAACGCGTTTTTTCAGACAACTGAATCCCTATGTAACTGCAAGACTCAGAAGAGCCCACACACTCAGCTCTTAACCCCAGTGTGCAGAAAGTGTCAAAACATGATTTTCAGCAGAAATAAACATGTTTCTGCAAGTTTGGTCACCCCCATGTAAGTTATGGGGCAGTAACAGCACACTTTTGAAAACGTGTTTTTCAGCCCGAAATAAACGCGTTTTTTCAGACAACTGAATCCCTATGTAACTGCAAGACTCAGAAGAGCCCACACACTCAGCTCTTAACCCCAGTGTGCAGAAAGTGTCAAAACATGTTTTTCAGCAGAAATAAACATGTTTCTGCAAGTTTGGTCACCCCCATGTAAGTTATGGGGCAGTAACAGCACACTTTTGAAAACGTGTTTTTCAGCCCGAAATAAACACGTTTTTTTCAGACAACTGAATCCCTATGTAACTGCAAGACTCAGAAGAGCCCACACACTCAGCTCTTAACCCCAGTGTGCAGAAAGTGTCAAAACATGTTTTTCAGCAGAAATAAACATGTTTCTGCAAGTTTGGTCACCCCCATGTAAGTTATGGGGCAGTAACAGCACACTTTTGAAAACGTGTTTTTCAGCCTGAAATAAACACGTTTTTTCAGACAACTGAATCCCTATGTAACTGCAAGACTCAGAAGAGCCCACACACTCAGCTCTTAACCCCAGTGTGCAGAAAGTGTCAAAACATGTTTTTCAGCAGAAATAAACATGTTTCTGCAAGTTTGGTCACCCCCATGTAAGTTATGGGGCAGTAACAGCACACTTTTGAAAACGTGTTTTTCAGCCCGAAATAAACGCGTTTTTTCAGACAACTGAATCCCTATGTAACTGCAAGGCTCAAAAGAGCCCACACACTCAGCTCTTAACCCCAGTGTGCAGAAAGTGTCAAAACATGTTTTTCAGCAGAAATAAACATGTTTCTGCAAGTTTGGTCACCCCCATGTAAGTTATGGGGCAGTAACAGCACACTTTTGAAAACGTGTTTTTCAGCCCGAAATAAACGCGTTTTTTCAGACAACTGAATCCCTATGTAACTGCAAGACTCAGAAGAGCCCACACACTCAGCTCTTAACCCCAGTGTGCAGAAAGTGTCAAAACATGATTTTCAGCAGAAATAAACATGTTTCTGCAAGTTTGGTCAACCCCATGTAAGTTATGGGGCAGTAACAGCACACTTTTGAAAACGTGTTTTTCAGCCCGAAATAAACGCGTTTTTTCAGACAACTGAATCCCTATGTAACTGCAAGACTCAGAAGAGCCCACACACTCAGCTCTTAACCCCAGTGTGCAGAAAGTGTCAAAACATGTTTTTCAGCAGAAATAAACATGTTTCTGCAAGTTTGGTCACCCCCATGTAAGTTATGGGGCAGTAACAGCACACTTTTGAAAACGTGTTTTTCAGCCTGAAATAAACGCGTTTTTTCAGACAACTGAATCCCTATGTAACTGCAAGACTCAGAAGAGTCCACACACTCAGCTCTTAACCCCAGTGTGCAGAAAGTGTCAAAACATGATTTTCAGCAGAAATAAACATGTTTCTGCAAGTTTGGTCAACCCCATGTAAGTTATGGGGCAGTAACAGCACACTTTTGAAAACGTGTTTTTCAGCCCGAAATAAACGCGTTTTTTCAGACAACTGAATCCCTATGTAACTGCAAGGCTCAAAAGAGCCCACACACTCAGCTCTTAACCCCAGTGTGCAGAAAGTGTCAAAACATGTTTTTCAGCAGAAATAAACATGTTTCTGCAAGTTTGGTCACCCCCATGTAAGTTATGGGGCAGTAACAGCACACTTTTGAAAACGTGTTTTTCAGCCCGAAATAAACGCGTTTTTTCAGACAACTGAATCCCTATGTAACTGCAAGACTCAGAAGAGCCCACACACTCAGCTCTTAACCCCAGTGTGCAGAAAGTGTCAAAACGTGATTTTCAGCAGAAATAAACATGTTTCTGCAAGTTTGGTCACCCCCATGTAAGTTATGGGGCAGTAACAGCACACTTTTGAAAACGTGTTTTTCAGCCCGAAATAAACGCGTTTTTTCAGACAACTGAATCCCTATGTAACTGCAAGACTCAGAAGAGCCCACACACTCAGCTCTTAACCCCAGTGTGCAGAAAGTGTCAAAACGTGTTTTTCAGCAGAAATAAACATGTTTCTGCAAGTTTGGTCACCCCCATGTAAGTTATGGGGCAGTAACAGCACACTTTTGAAAACGTGTTTTTCAGCCCGAAATAAACGCGTTTTTTCAGACAACTGAATCCCTATGTAACTGCAAGACTCAGAAGAGCCCACACACTCAGCTCTTAACCCCAGTGTGCAGAAAGTGTCAAAACATGATTTTCAGCAGAAATAAACATGTTTCTGCAAGTTTGGTCACCCCCATGTAAGTTATGGGGCAGTAACAGCACACTTTTGAAAACGTGTTTTTCAGCCCGAAATAAACGCGTTTTTTCAGACAACTGAATCCCTATGTAACTGCAAGACTCAGAAGAGCCCACACACTCAGCTCTTAACCCCAGTGTGCAGAAAGTGTCAAAACATGTTTTTCAGCAGAAATAAACATGTTTCTGCAAGTTTGGTCACCCCCATGTAAGTTATGGGGCAGTAACAGCACACTTTTGAAAACGTGTTTTTCAGCCTGAAATAAACACGTTTTTTCAGACAACTGAATCCCTATGTAACTGCAAGACTCAGAAGAGCCAACACACTCAGCTCTTAACCCCAGTGTGCAGAAAGTGTCAAAACATGTTTTTCAGCAGAAATAAACATGTTTCTGCAAGTTTGGTCACCCCCATGTAAGTTATGGGGCAGTAACAGCACACTTTTGAAAACGTGTTTTTCAGCCTGAAATAAACACGTTTTTTCAGACAACTGAATCCCTATGTAACTGCAAGACTCAGAAGAGCCAACACACTCAGCTCTTAACCCCAGTGTGCAGAAAGTGTCAAAACATGTTTTTCAGCAGAAATAAACATGTTTCTGCAAGTTTGGTCACCCCCATGTAAGTTATGGGGCAGTAACAGCACACTTTTGAAAACGTGTTTTTCAGCCTGAAATAAACACGTTTTTTCAGACAACTGAATCCCTATGTAACTGCAAGACTCAGAAGAGCCCACACACTCAGCTCTTAACCCCAGTGTGCAGAAAGTGTCAAAACATGTTTTTCAGCAGAAATAAACATGTTTCTGCAAGTTTGGTCACCCCCATGTAAGTTATGGGGCAGTAACAGCACACTTTTGAAAACGTGTTTTTCAGCCTGAAATAAACACGTTTTTTCAGACAACTGAATCCCTATGTAACTGCAAGACTCAGAAGAGCCCACACACTCAGCTCTTAACCCCAGTGTGCAGAAAGTGTCAAAACATGTTTTTCAGCAGAAATAAACATGTTTCTGCAAGTTTGGTCTCCCCCATGTAAGTTATGGGGCAGTAACAGCACACTTTTGAAAACGTGTTTTTCAGCCTGAAATAAACACGTTTTTTCAGACAACTGAATCCCTATGTAACTGCAAGACTCAGAAGAGCCCACACACTCAGCTCTTAACCCCAGTGTGCAGAAAGTGTCAAAACATGATTTTCAGCAGAAATAAACATGTTTCTGCAAGTTTGGTCAACCCCATGTAAGTTATGGGGCAGTAACAGCACACTTTTGAAAACGTGTTTTTCAGCCCGAAATAAACGCGTTTTTTCAGACAACTGAATCCCTATGTAACTGCAAGGCTCAAAAGAGCCCACACACTCAGCTCTTAACCCCAGTGTGCAGAAAGTGTCAAAACATGTTTTTCAGCAGAAATAAACATGTTTCTGCAAGTTTGGTCACCCCCATGTAAGTTATGGGGCAGTAACAGCACACTTTTGAAAACGTGTTTTTCAGCCCGAAATAAACGCGTTTTTTCAGACAACTGAATCCCTATGTAACTGCAAGACTCAGAAGAGCCCACACACTCAGCTCTTAACCCCAGTGTGCAGAAAGTGACAAAACATGATTTTCAGCAGAAATAAACATGTTTCTGCAAGTTTGGTCACCCCCATGTAAGTTATGGGGCAGTAACAGCACACTTTTGAAAACGTGTTTTTCAGCCCGAAATAAACGCGTTTTTTCAGACAACTGAATCCCTATGTAACTGCAAGACTCAGAAGAGCCCACACACTCAGCTCTTAACCCCAGTGTGCAGAAAGTGTCAAAACGTGTTTTTCAGCAGAAATAAACATGTTTCTGCAAGTTTGGTCACCCCCATGTAAGTATGGGGCAGTAACAGCACACTTTTGAAAACGTGTTTTTCAGCCTGAAATAAACACGTTTTTTCAGACAACTGAATCCCTATGTAACTGCAAGACTCAGAAGAGCCCACACACTCAGCTCTTAACCCCAGTGTGCAGAAAGTGTCAAAACATGATTTTCAGCAGAAATAAACATGTTTCTGCAAGTTTGGTCAACCCCATGTAAGTTATGGGGCAGTAACAGCACACTTTTGAAAACGTGTTTTTCAGCCCGAAATAAACGCGTTTTTTCAGACAACTGAATCCCTGTGTAACTGCAAGGCTCAAAAGAGCCCACACACTCAGCTCTTAACCCCAGTGTGCAGAAAGTGTCAAAACATGTTTTTCAGCAGAAATAAACATGTTTCTGCAAGTTTGGTCACCCCCATGTAAGTTATGGGGCAGTAACAGCACACTTTTGAAAACGTGTTTTTCAGCCCGAAATAAACACGTTTTTTCAGACAACTGAATCCCTATGTAACTGCAAGACTCAGAAGAGTCCACACACTCAGCTCTTAACCCCAGTGTGCAGAAAGTGTCAAAACATGATTTTCAGCAGAAATAAACATGTTTCTGCAAGTTTGGTCAACCCCATGTAAGTTATGGGGCAGTAACAGCACACTTTTGAAAACGTGTTTTTCAGCCCGAAATAAACGCGTTTTTTCAGACAACTGAATCCCTATGTAACTGCAAGACTCAGAAGAGCCAACACACTCAGCTCTTAACCCCAGTGTGCAGAAAGTGTCAAAACATGTTTTTCAGCAGAAATAAACATGTTTCTGCAAGTTTGGTCACCCCCATGTAAGTTATGGGGCAGTAACAGCACACTTTTGAAAACGTGTTTTTCAGCCTGAAATAAACACGTTTTTTCAGACAACTGAATCCCTATGTAACTGCAAGACTCAGAAGAGCCCACACACTCAGCTCTTAACCCCAGTGTGCAGAAAGTGTCAAAACATGTTTTTCAGCAGAAATAAACATGTTTCTGCAAGTTTGGTCACCCCCATGTAAGTTATGGGGCAGTAACAGCACACTTTTGAAAACGTGTTTTTCAGCCTGAAATAAACACGTTTTTTCAGACAACTGAATCCCTATGTAACTGCAAGACTCAGAAGAGCCCACACACTCAGCTCTTAACCCCAGTGTGCAGAAAGTGTCAAAACATGTTTTTCAGCAGAAATAAACATGTTTCTGCAAGTTTGGTCTCCCCCATGTAAGTTATGGGGCAGTAACAGCACACTTTTGAAAACGTGTTTTTCAGCCTGAAATAAACACGTTTTTTCAGACAACTGAATCCCTATGTAACTGCAAGACTCAGAAGAGCCCACACACTCAGCTCTTAACCCCAGTGTGCAGAAAGTGTCAAAACATGATTTTCAGCAGAAATAAACATGTTTCTGCAAGTTTGGTCAACCCCATGTAAGTTATGGGGCAGTAACAGCACACTTTTGAAAACGTGTTTTTCAGCCCGAAATAAACGCGTTTTTTCAGACAACTGAATCCCTATGTAACTGCAAGGCTCAAAAGAGCCCACACACTCAGCTCTTAACCCCAGTGTGCAGAAAGTGTCAAAACATGTTTTTCAGCAGAAATAAACATGTTTCTGCAAGTTTGGTCACCCCCATGTAAGTTATGGGGCAGTAACAGCACACTTTTGAAAACGTGTTTTTCAGCCCGAAATAAACGCGTTTTTTCAGACAACTGAATCCCTATGTAACTGCAAGACTCAGAAGAGCCCACACACTCAGCTCTTAACCCCAGTGTGCAGAAAGTGACAAAACATGATTTTCAGCAGAAATAAACATGTTTCTGCAAGTTTGGTCACCCCCATGTAAGTTATGGGGCAGTAACAGCACACTTTTGAAAACGTGTTTTTCAGCCCGAAATAAACGCGTTTTTTCAGACAACTGAATCCCTATGTAACTGCAAGACTCAGAAGAGCCCACACACTCAGCTCTTAACCCCAGTGTGCAGAAAGTGTCAAAACGTGTTTTTCAGCAGAAATAAACATGTTTCTGCAAGTTTGGTCACCCCCATGTAAGTATGGGGCAGTAACAGCACACTTTTGAAAACGTGTTTTTCAGCCTGAAATAAACACGTTTTTTCAGACAACTGAATCCCTATGTAACTGCAAGACTCAGAAGAGCCCACACACTCAGCTCTTAACCCCAGTGTGCAGAAAGTGTCAAAACATGATTTTCAGCAGAAATAAACATGTTTCTGCAAGTTTGGTCAACCCCATGTAAGTTATGGGGCAGTAACAGCACACTTTTGAAAACGTGTTTTTCAGCCCGAAATAAACGCGTTTTTTCAGACAACTGAATCCCTGTGTAACTGCAAGGCTCAAAAGAGCCCACACACTCAGCTCTTAACCCCAGTGTGCAGAAAGTGTCAAAACATGTTTTTCAGCAGAAATAAACATGTTTCTGCAAGTTTGGTCACCCCCATGTAAGTTATGGGGCAGTAACAGCACACTTTTGAAAACGTGTTTTTCAGCCCGAAATAAACACGTTTTTTCAGACAACTGAATCCCTATGTAACTGCAAGACTCAGAAGAGTCCACACACTCAGCTCTTAACCCCAGTGTGCAGAAAGTGTCAAAACATGATTTTCAGCAGAAATAAACATGTTTCTGCAAGTTTGGTCAACCCCATGTAAGTTATGGGGCAGTAACAGCACACTTTTGAAAACGTGTTTTTCAGCCCGAAATAAACGCGTTTTTTCAGACAACTGAATCCCTATGTAACTGCAAGGCTCAAAAGAGCCCACACACTCAGCTCTTAACCCCAGTGTGCAGAAAGTGTCAAAACATGTTTTTCAGCAGAAATAAACATGTTTCTGCAAGTTTGGTCACCCCCATGTAAGTTATGGGGCAGTAACAGCACACTTTTGAAAACGTGTTTTTCAGCCCGAAATAGACGCGTTTTTTCAGACAACTGAATCCCTATGTAACTGCAAGACTCAGAAGAGCCCACACACTCAGCTCTTAACCCCAGTGTGCAGAAAGTGTCAAAACGTGATTTTCAGCAGAAATAAACATGTTTCTGCAAGTTTGGTCTCCCCCATGTAAGTTATGGGGCAGTAACAGCACACTTTTGAAAACGTGTTTTTCAGCCTGAAATAAACACGTTTTTTCAGACAACTGAATCCCTATGTAACTGCAAGACTCAGAAGAGCCCACACACTCAGCTCTTAACCCCAGTGTGCAGAAAGTGTCAAAACATGATTTTCAGCAGAAATAAACATGTTTCTGCAAGTTTGGTCACCCCCATGTAAGTTATGGGGCAGTAACAGCACACTTTTGAAAACGTGTTTTTCAGCCCGAAATAAACGCGTTTTTTCAGACAACTGAATCCCTATGTAACTGCAAGACTCAGAAGAGCCCACACACTCAGCTCTTAACCCCAGTGTGCAGAAAGTGTCAAAACGTGTTTTTCAGCAGAAATAAACATGTTTCTGCAAGTTTGGTCACCCCCATGTAAGTTATGGGGCAGTAACAGCACACTTTTGAAAACGTGTTTTTCAGCCCGAAATAAACGCGTTTTTTCAGACAACTGAATCCCTATGTAACTGCAAGACTCAGAAGAGCCCACACACTCAGCTCTTAACCCCAGTGTGCAGAAAGTGTCAAAACATGTTTTTCAGCAGAAATAAACATGTTTCTGCAAGTTTGGTCACCCCCATGTAAGTTATGGGGCAGTAACAGCACACTTTTGAAAACGTGTTTTTCAGCCCGAAATAAACACGTTTTTTCAGACAACTGAATCCCTATGTAACTGCAAGACTCAGAAGAGCCCACACACTCAGCTCTTAACCCCAGTGTGCAGAAAGTGTCAAAACATGTTTTTCAGCAGAAATAAACATGTTTCTGCAAGTTTGGTCACCCCCATGTAAGTTATGGGGCAGTAACAGCACACTTTTGAAAACGTGTTTTTCAGCCTGAAATAAACACGTTTTTTCAGACAACTGAATCCCTATGTAACTGCAAGACTCAGAAGAGCCCACACACTCAGCTCTTAACCCCAGTGTGCAGAAAGTGTCAAAACATGTTTTTCAGCAGAAATAAACATGTTTCTGCAAGTTTGGTCACCCCCATGTAAGTTATGGGGCAGTAACAGCACACTTTTGAAAACGTGTTTTTCAGCCCGAAATAAACGCGTTTTTTCAGACAACTGAATCCCTATGTAACTGCAAGACTCAGAAGAGCCCACACACTCAGCTCTTAACCCCAGTGTGCAGAAAGTGTCAAAACATGATTTTCAGCAGAAATAAACATGTTTCTGCAAGTTTGGTCACCCCCATGTAAGTTATGGGGCAGTAACAGCACACTTTTGAAAACGTGTTTTTCAGCCCGAAATAAACGCGTTTTTTCAGACAACTGAATCCCTATGTAACTGCAAGACTCAGAAGAGCCCACACACTCAGCTCTTAACCCCAGTGTGCAGAAAGTGTCAAAACATGTTTTTCAGCAGAAATAAACATGTTTCTGCAAGTTTGGTCACCCCCATGTAAGTTATGGGGCAGTAACAGCACACTTTTGAAAACGTGTTTTTCAGCCTGAAATAAACACGTTTTTTCAGACAACTGAATCCCTATGTAACTGCAAGACTCAGAAGAGTCCACACACTCAGCTCTTAACCCCAGTGTGCAGAAAGTGTCAAAACATGATTTTCAGCAGAAATAAACATGTTTCTGCAAGTTTGGTCAACCCCATGTAAGTTATGGGGCAGTAACAGCACACTTTTGAAAACGTGTTTTTCAGCCCGAAATAAACGCGTTTTTTCAGACAACTGAATCCCTATGTAACTGCAAGGCTCAAAAGAGCCCACACACTCAGCTCTTAACCCCAGTGTGCAGAAAGTGTCAAAACGTGTTTTTCAGCAGAAATAAACATGTTTCTGCAAGTTTGGTCACCCCCATGTAAGTTATGGGGCAGTAACAGCACACTTTTGAAAACGTGTTTTTCAGCCCGAAATAAACGCGTTTTTTCAGACAACTGAATCCCTATGTAACTGCAAGACTCAGAAGAGCCCACACACTCAGCTCTTAACCCCAGTGTGCAGAAAGTGTCAAAACGTGTTTTTCAGCAGAAATAAACATGTTTCTGCAAGTTTGGTCACCCCCATGTAAGTTATGGGGCAGTAACAGCACACTTTTGAAAACGTGTTTTTCAGCCCGAAATAAACGCGTTTTTTCAGACAACTGAATCCCTATGTAACTGCAAGACTCAGAAGAGCCCACACACTCAGCTCTTAACCCCAGTGTGCAGAAAGTGTCAAAACGTGTTTTTCAGCAGAAATAAACATGTTTCTGCAAGTTTGGTCACCCCCATGTAAGTTATGGGGCAGTAACAGCACACTTTTGAAAACGTGTTTTTCAGCCCGAAATAAACGCGTTTTTTCAGACAACTGAATCCCTATGTAACTGCAAGACTCAGAAGAGCCCACACACTCAGCTCTTAACCCCAGTGTGCAGAAAGTGTCAAAACATGATTTTCAGCAGAAATAAACATGTTTCTGCAAGTTTGGTCACCCCCATGTAAGTTATGGGGCAGTAACAGCACACTTTTGAAAACGTGTTTTTCAGCCCGAAATAAACGCGTTTTTTCAGACAACTGAATCCCTATGTAACTGCAAGACTCAGAAGAGCCCACACACTCAGCTCTTAACCCCAGTGTGCAGAAAGTGTCAAAACATGTTTTTCAGCAGAAATAAACATGTTTCTGCAAGTTTGGTCACCCCCATGTAAGTTATGGGGCAGTAACAGCACACTTTTGAAAACGTGTTTTTCAGCCTGAAATAAACACGTTTTTTCAGACAACTGAATCCCTATGTAACTGCAAGACTCAGAAGAGCCAACACACTCAGCTCTTAACCCCAGTGTGCAGAAAGTGTCAAAACATGTTTTTCAGCAGAAATAAACATGTTTCTGCAAGTTTGGTCACCCCCATGTAAGTTATGGGGCAGTAACAGCACACTTTTGAAAACGTGTTTTTCAGCCTGAAATAAACACGTTTTTTCAGACAACTGAATCCCTATGTAACTGCAAGACTCAGAAGAGCCCACACACTCAGCTCTTAACCCCAGTGTGCAGAAAGTGTCAAAACATGTTTTTCAGCAGAAATAAACATGTTTCTGCAAGTTTGGTCACCCCCATGTAAGTTATGGGGCAGTAACAGCACACTTTTGAAAACGTGTTTTTCAGCCTGAAATAAACACGTTTTTTCAGACAACTGAATCCCTATGTAACTGCAAGACTCAGAAGAGCCCACACACTCAGCTCTTAACCCCAGTGTGCAGAAAGTGTCAAAACATGTTTTTCAGCAGAAATAAACATGTTTCTGCAAGTTTGGTCTCCCCCATGTAAGTTATGGGGCAGTAACAGCACACTTTTGAAAACGTGTTTTTCAGCCTGAAATAAACACGTTTTTTCAGACAACTGAATCCCTATGTAACTGCAAGACTCAGAAGAGCCCACACACTCAGCTCTTAACCCCAGTGTGCAGAAAGTGTCAAAACATGATTTTCAGCAGAAATAAACATGTTTCTGCAAGTTTGGTCAACCCCATGTAAGTTATGGGGCAGTAACAGCACACTTTTGAAAACGTGTTTTTCAGCCCGAAATAAACGCGTTTTTTCAGACAACTGAATCCCTATGTAACTGCAAGGCTCAAAAGAGCCCACACACTCAGCTCTTAACCCCAGTGTGCAGAAAGTGTCAAAACATGTTTTTCAGCAGAAATAAACATGTTTCTGCAAGTTTGGTCACCCCCATGTAAGTTATGGGGCAGTAACAGCACACTTTTGAAAACGTGTTTTTCAGCCCGAAATAAACGCGTTTTTTCAGACAACTGAATCCCTATGTAACTGCAAGACTCAGAAGAGCCCACACACTCAGCTCTTAACCCCAGTGTGCAGAAAGTGACAAAACATGATTTTCAGCAGAAATAAACATGTTTCTGCAAGTTTGGTCACCCCCATGTAAGTTATGGGGCAGTAACAGCACACTTTTGAAAACGTGTTTTTCAGCCCGAAATAAACGCGTTTTTTCAGACAACTGAATCCCTATGTAACTGCAAGACTCAGAAGAGCCCACACACTCAGCTCTTAACCCCAGTGTGCAGAAAGTGTCAAAACGTGTTTTTCAGCAGAAATAAACATGTTTCTGCAAGTTTGGTCACCCCCATGTAAGTATGGGGCAGTAACAGCACACTTTTGAAAACGTGTTTTTCAGCCTGAAATAAACACGTTTTTTCAGACAACTGAATCCCTATGTAACTGCAAGACTCAGAAGAGCCCACACACTCAGCTCTTAACCCCAGTGTGCAGAAAGTGTCAAAACATGATTTTCAGCAGAAATAAACATGTTTCTGCAAGTTTGGTCAACCCCATGTAAGTTATGGGGCAGTAACAGCACACTTTTGAAAACGTGTTTTTCAGCCCGAAATAAACGCGTTTTTTCAGACAACTGAATCCCTGTGTAACTGCAAGGCTCAAAAGAGCCCACACACTCAGCTCTTAACCCCAGTGTGCAGAAAGTGTCAAAACATGTTTTTCAGCAGAAATAAACATGTTTCTGCAAGTTTGGTCACCCCCATGTAAGTTATGGGGCAGTAACAGCACACTTTTGAAAACGTGTTTTTCAGCCCGAAATAAACACGTTTTTTCAGACAACTGAATCCCTATGTAACTGCAAGACTCAGAAGAGTCCACACACTCAGCTCTTAACCCCAGTGTGCAGAAAGTGTCAAAACATGATTTTCAGCAGAAATAAACATGTTTCTGCAAGTTTGGTCAACCCCATGTAAGTTATGGGGCAGTAACAGCACACTTTTGAAAACGTGTTTTTCAGCCCGAAATAAACGCGTTTTTTCAGACAACTGAATCCCTATGTAACTGCAAGGCTCAAAAGAGCCCACACACTCAGCTCTTAACCCCAGTGTGCAGAAAGTGTCAAAACATGTTTTTCAGCAGAAATAAACATGTTTCTGCAAGTTTGGTCACCCCCATGTAAGTTATGGGGCAGTAACAGCACACTTTTGAAAACGTGTTTTTCAGCCCGAAATAGACGCGTTTTTTCAGACAACTGAATCCCTATGTAACTGCAAGACTCAGAAGAGCCCACACACTCAGCTCTTAACCCCAGTGTGCAGAAAGTGTCAAAACGTGATTTTCAGCAGAAATAAACATGTTTCTGCAAGTTTGGTCTCCCCCATGTAAGTTATGGGGCAGTAACAGCACACTTTTGAAAACGTGTTTTTCAGCCTGAAATAAACACGTTTTTTCAGACAACTGAATCCCTATGTAACTGCAAGACTCAGAAGAGCCCACACACTCAGCTCTTAACCCCAGTGTGCAGAAAGTGTCAAAACATGATTTTCAGCAGAAATAAACATGTTTCTGCAAGTTTGGTCACCCCCATGTAAGTTATGGGGCAGTAACAGCACACTTTTGAAAACGTGTTTTTCAGCCCGAAATAAACGCGTTTTTTCAGACAACTGAATCCCTATGTAACTGCAAGACTCAGAAGAGCCCACACACTCAGCTCTTAACCCCAGTGTGCAGAAAGTGTCAAAACGTGTTTTTCAGCAGAAATAAACATGTTTCTGCAAGTTTGGTCACCCCCATGTAAGTTATGGGGCAGTAACAGCACACTTTTGAAAACGTGTTTTTCAGCCCGAAATAAACGCGTTTTTTCAGACAACTGAATCCCTATGTAACTGCAAGACTCAGAAGAGCCCACACACTCAGCTCTTAACCCCAGTGTGCAGAAAGTGTCAAAACATGATTTTCAGCAGAAATAAACATGTTTCTGCAAGTTTGGTCACCCCCATGTAAGTTATGGGGCAGTAACAGCACACTTTTGAAAACGTGTTTTTCAGCCCGAAATAAACGCGTTTTTTCAGACAACTGAATCCCTATGTAACTGCAAGACTCAGAAGAGCCCACACACTCAGCTCTTAACCCCAGTGTGCAGAAAGTGTCAAAACATGTTTTTCAGCAGAAATAAACATGTTTCTGCAAGTTTGGTCACCCCCATGTAAGTTATGGGGCAGTAACAGCACACTTTTGAAAACGTGTTTTTCAGCCCGAAATAAACACGTTTTTTTCAGACAACTGAATCCCTATGTAACTGCAAGACTCAGAAGAGCCCACACACTCAGCTCTTAACCCCAGTGTGCAGAAAGTGTCAAAACATGTTTTTCAGCAGAAATAAACATGTTTCTGCAAGTTTGGTCACCCCCATGTAAGTTATGGGGCAGTAACAGCACACTTTTGAAAACGTGTTTTTCAGCCTGAAATAAACACGTTTTTTCAGACAACTGAATCCCTATGTAACTGCAAGACTCAGAAGAGCCCACACACTCAGCTCTTAACCCCAGTGTGCAGAAAGTGTCAAAACATGTTTTTCAGCAGAAATAAACATGTTTCTGCAAGTTTGGTCACCCCCATGTAAGTTATGGGGCAGTAACAGCACACTTTTGAAAACGTGTTTTTCAGCCCGAAATAAACGCGTTTTTTCAGACAACTGAATCCCTATGTAACTGCAAGGCTCAAAAGAGCCCACACACTCAGCTCTTAACCCCAGTGTGCAGAAAGTGTCAAAACATGTTTTTCAGCAGAAATAAACATGTTTCTGCAAGTTTGGTCACCCCCATGTAAGTTATGGGGCAGTAACAGCACACTTTTGAAAACGTGTTTTTCAGCCCGAAATAAACGCGTTTTTTCAGACAACTGAATCCCTATGTAACTGCAAGACTCAGAAGAGCCCACACACTCAGCTCTTAACCCCAGTGTGCAGAAAGTGTCAAAACATGATTTTCAGCAGAAATAAACATGTTTCTGCAAGTTTGGTCAACCCCATGTAAGTTATGGGGCAGTAACAGCACACTTTTGAAAACGTGTTTTTCAGCCCGAAATAAACGCGTTTTTTCAGACAACTGAATCCCTATGTAACTGCAAGACTCAGAAGAGCCCACACACTCAGCTCTTAACCCCAGTGTGCAGAAAGTGTCAAAACATGTTTTTCAGCAGAAATAAACATGTTTCTGCAAGTTTGGTCACCCCCATGTAAGTTATGGGGCAGTAACAGCACACTTTTGAAAACGTGTTTTTCAGCCTGAAATAAACGCGTTTTTTCAGACAACTGAATCCCTATGTAACTGCAAGACTCAGAAGAGTCCACACACTCAGCTCTTAACCCCAGTGTGCAGAAAGTGTCAAAACATGATTTTCAGCAGAAATAAACATGTTTCTGCAAGTTTGGTCAACCCCATGTAAGTTATGGGGCAGTAACAGCACACTTTTGAAAACGTGTTTTTCAGCCCGAAATAAACGCGTTTTTTCAGACAACTGAATCCCTATGTAACTGCAAGGCTCAAAAGAGCCCACACACTCAGCTCTTAACCCCAGTGTGCAGAAAGTGTCAAAACATGTTTTTCAGCAGAAATAAACATGTTTCTGCAAGTTTGGTCACCCCCATGTAAGTTATGGGGCAGTAACAGCACACTTTTGAAAACGTGTTTTTCAGCCCGAAATAAACGCGTTTTTTCAGACAACTGAATCCCTATGTAACTGCAAGACTCAGAAGAGCCCACACACTCAGCTCTTAACCCCAGTGTGCAGAAAGTGTCAAAACGTGATTTTCAGCAGAAATAAACATGTTTCTGCAAGTTTGGTCACCCCCATGTAAGTTATGGGGCAGTAACAGCACACTTTTGAAAACGTGTTTTTCAGCCCGAAATAAACGCGTTTTTTCAGACAACTGAATCCCTATGTAACTGCAAGACTCAGAAGAGCCCACACACTCAGCTCTTAACCCCAGTGTGCAGAAAGTGTCAAAACGTGTTTTTCAGCAGAAATAAACATGTTTCTGCAAGTTTGGTCACCCCCATGTAAGTTATGGGGCAGTAACAGCACACTTTTGAAAACGTGTTTTTCAGCCCGAAATAAACGCGTTTTTTCAGACAACTGAATCCCTATGTAACTGCAAGACTCAGAAGAGCCCACACACTCAGCTCTTAACCCCAGTGTGCAGAAAGTGTCAAAACATGATTTTCAGCAGAAATAAACATGTTTCTGCAAGTTTGGTCACCCCCATGTAAGTTATGGGGCAGTAACAGCACACTTTTGAAAACGTGTTTTTCAGCCCGAAATAAACGCGTTTTTTCAGACAACTGAATCCCTATGTAACTGCAAGACTCAGAAGAGCCCACACACTCAGCTCTTAACCCCAGTGTGCAGAAAGTGTCAAAACATGTTTTTCAGCAGAAATAAACATGTTTCTGCAAGTTTGGTCACCCCCATGTAAGTTATGGGGCAGTAACAGCACACTTTTGAAAACGTGTTTTTCAGCCTGAAATAAACACGTTTTTTCAGACAACTGAATCCCTATGTAACTGCAAGACTCAGAAGAGCCAACACACTCAGCTCTTAACCCCAGTGTGCAGAAAGTGTCAAAACATGTTTTTCAGCAGAAATAAACATGTTTCTGCAAGTTTGGTCACCCCCATGTAAGTTATGGGGCAGTAACAGCACACTTTTGAAAACGTGTTTTTCAGCCTGAAATAAACACGTTTTTTCAGACAACTGAATCCCTATGTAACTGCAAGACTCAGAAGAGCCAACACACTCAGCTCTTAACCCCAGTGTGCAGAAAGTGTCAAAACATGTTTTTCAGCAGAAATAAACATGTTTCTGCAAGTTTGGTCACCCCCATGTAAGTTATGGGGCAGTAACAGCACACTTTTGAAAACGTGTTTTTCAGCCTGAAATAAACACGTTTTTTCAGACAACTGAATCCCTATGTAACTGCAAGACTCAGAAGAGCCCACACACTCAGCTCTTAACCCCAGTGTGCAGAAAGTGTCAAAACATGTTTTTCAGCAGAAATAAACATGTTTCTGCAAGTTTGGTCACCCCCATGTAAGTTATGGGGCAGTAACAGCACACTTTTGAAAACGTGTTTTTCAGCCTGAAATAAACACGTTTTTTCAGACAACTGAATCCCTATGTAACTGCAAGACTCAGAAGAGCCCACACACTCAGCTCTTAACCCCAGTGTGCAGAAAGTGTCAAAACATGTTTTTCAGCAGAAATAAACATGTTTCTGCAAGTTTGGTCTCCCCCATGTAAGTTATGGGGCAGTAACAGCACACTTTTGAAAACGTGTTTTTCAGCCTGAAATAAACACGTTTTTTCAGACAACTGAATCCCTATGTAACTGCAAGACTCAGAAGAGCCCACACACTCAGCTCTTAACCCCAGTGTGCAGAAAGTGTCAAAACATGATTTTCAGCAGAAATAAACATGTTTCTGCAAGTTTGGTCAACCCCATGTAAGTTATGGGGCAGTAACAGCACACTTTTGAAAACGTGTTTTTCAGCCCGAAATAAACGCGTTTTTTCAGACAACTGAATCCCTATGTAACTGCAAGGCTCAAAAGAGCCCACACACTCAGCTCTTAACCCCAGTGTGCAGAAAGTGTCAAAACATGTTTTTCAGCAGAAATAAACATGTTTCTGCAAGTTTGGTCACCCCCATGTAAGTTATGGGGCAGTAACAGCACACTTTTGAAAACGTGTTTTTCAGCCCGAAATAAACGCGTTTTTTCAGACAACTGAATCCCTATGTAACTGCAAGACTCAGAAGAGCCCACACACTCAGCTCTTAACCCCAGTGTGCAGAAAGTGACAAAACATGATTTTCAGCAGAAATAAACATGTTTCTGCAAGTTTGGTCACCCCCATGTAAGTTATGGGGCAGTAACAGCACACTTTTGAAAACGTGTTTTTCAGCCCGAAATAAACGCGTTTTTTCAGACAACTGAATCCCTATGTAACTGCAAGACTCAGAAGAGCCCACACACTCAGCTCTTAACCCCAGTGTGCAGAAAGTGTCAAAACGTGTTTTTCAGCAGAAATAAACATGTTTCTGCAAGTTTGGTCACCCCCATGTAAGTATGGGGCAGTAACAGCACACTTTTGAAAACGTGTTTTTCAGCCTGAAATAAACACGTTTTTTCAGACAACTGAATCCCTATGTAACTGCAAGACTCAGAAGAGCCCACACACTCAGCTCTTAACCCCAGTGTGCAGAAAGTGTCAAAACATGATTTTCAGCAGAAATAAACATGTTTCTGCAAGTTTGGTCAACCCCATGTAAGTTATGGGGCAGTAACAGCACACTTTTGAAAACGTGTTTTTCAGCCCGAAATAAACGCGTTTTTTCAGACAACTGAATCCCTGTGTAACTGCAAGGCTCAAAAGAGCCCACACACTCAGCTCTTAACCCCAGTGTGCAGAAAGTGTCAAAACATGTTTTTCAGCAGAAATAAACATGTTTCTGCAAGTTTGGTCACCCCCATGTAAGTTATGGGGCAGTAACAGCACACTTTTGAAAACGTGTTTTTCAGCCCGAAATAAACGCGTTTTTTCAGACAACTGAATCCCTATGTAACTGCAAGGCTCAAAAGAGCCCACACACTCAGCTCTTAACCCCAGTGTGCAGAAAGTGTCAAAACATGTTTTTCAGCAGAAATAAACATGTTTCTGCAAGTTTGGTCACCCCCATGTAAGTTATGGGGCAGTAACAGCACACTTTTGAAAACGTGTTTTTCAGCCCGAAATAGACGCGTTTTTTCAGACAACTGAATCCCTATGTAACTGCAAGACTCAGAAGAGCCCACACACTCAGCTCTTAACCCCAGTGTGCAGAAAGTGTCAAAACGTGATTTTCAGCAGAAATAAACATGTTTCTGCAAGTTTGGTCTCCCCCATGTAAGTTATGGGGCAGTAACAGCACACTTTTGAAAACGTGTTTTTCAGCCTGAAATAAACACGTTTTTTCAGACAACTGAATCCCTATGTAACTGCAAGACTCAGAAGAGCCCACACACTCAGCTCTTAACCCCAGTGTGCAGAAAGTGTCAAAACATGATTTTCAGCAGAAATAAACATGTTTCTGCAAGTTTGGTCACCCCCATGTAAGTTATGGGGCAGTAACAGCACACTTTTGAAAACGTGTTTTTCAGCCCGAAATAAACGCGTTTTTTCAGACAACTGAATCCCTATGTAACTGCAAGACTCAGAAGAGCCCACACACTCAGCTCTTAACCCCAGTGTGCAGAAAGTGTCAAAACGTGTTTTTCAGCAGAAATAAACATGTTTCTGCAAGTTTGGTCACCCCCATGTAAGTTATGGGGCAGTAACAGCACACTTTTGAAAACGTGTTTTTCAGCCCGAAATAAACGCGTTTTTTCAGACAACTGAATCCCTATGTAACTGCAAGACTCAGAAGAGCCCACACACTCAGCTCTTAACCCCAGTGTGCAGAAAGTGTCAAAACATGATTTTCAGCAGAAATAAACATGTTTCTGCAAGTTTGGTCACCCCCATGTAAGTTATGGGGCAGTAACAGCACACTTTTGAAAACGTGTTTTTCAGCCCGAAATAAACGCGTTTTTTCAGACAACTGAATCCCTATGTAACTGCAAGACTCAGAAGAGCCCACACACTCAGCTCTTAACCCCAGTGTGCAGAAAGTGTCAAAACATGTTTTTCAGCAGAAATAAACATGTTTCTGCAAGTTTGGTCACCCCCATGTAAGTTATGGGGCAGTAACAGCACACTTTTGAAAACGTGTTTTTCAGCCCGAAATAAACACGTTTTTTTCAGACAACTGAATCCCTATGTAACTGCAAGACTCAGAAGAGCCCACACACTCAGCTCTTAACCCCAGTGTGCAGAAAGTGTCAAAACATGTTTTTCAGCAGAAATAAACATGTTTCTGCAAGTTTGGTCACCCCCATGTAAGTTATGGGGCAGTAACAGCACACTTTTGAAAACGTGTTTTTCAGCCTGAAATAAACACGTTTTTTCAGACAACTGAATCCCTATGTAACTGCAAGACTCAGAAGAGCCCACACACTCAGCTCTTAACCCCAGTGTGCAGAAAGTGTCAAAACATGTTTTTCAGCAGAAATAAACATGTTTCTGCAAGTTTGGTCACCCCCATGTAAGTTATGGGGCAGTAACAGCACACTTTTGAAAACGTGTTTTTCAGCCCGAAATAAACGCGTTTTTTCAGACAACTGAATCCCTATGTAACTGCAAGGCTCAAAAGAGCCCACACACTCAGCTCTTAACCCCAGTGTGCAGAAAGTGTCAAAACATGTTTTTCAGCAGAAATAAACATGTTTCTGCAAGTTTGGTCACCCCCATGTAAGTTATGGGGCAGTAACAGCACACTTTTGAAAACGTGTTTTTCAGCCCGAAATAAACGCGTTTTTTCAGACAACTGAATCCCTATGTAACTGCAAGACTCAGAAGAGCCCACACACTCAGCTCTTAACCCCAGTGTGCAGAAAGTGTCAAAACATGATTTTCAGCAGAAATAAACATGTTTCTGCAAGTTTGGTCAACCCCATGTAAGTTATGGGGCAGTAACAGCACACTTTTGAAAACGTGTTTTTCAGCCCGAAATAAACGCGTTTTTTCAGACAACTGAATCCCTATGTAACTGCAAGACTCAGAAGAGCCCACACACTCAGCTCTTAACCCCAGTGTGCAGAAAGTGTCAAAACATGTTTTTCAGCAGAAATAAACATGTTTCTGCAAGTTTGGTCACCCCCATGTAAGTTATGGGGCAGTAACAGCACACTTTTGAAAACGTGTTTTTCAGCCTGAAATAAACGCGTTTTTTCAGACAACTGAATCCCTATGTAACTGCAAGACTCAGAAGAGTCCACACACTCAGCTCTTAACCCCAGTGTGCAGAAAGTGTCAAAACATGATTTTCAGCAGAAATAAACATGTTTCTGCAAGTTTGGTCAACCCCATGTAAGTTATGGGGCAGTAACAGCACACTTTTGAAAACGTGTTTTTCAGCCCGAAATAAACGCGTTTTTTCAGACAACTGAATCCCTATGTAACTGCAAGGCTCAAAAGAGCCCACACACTCAGCTCTTAACCCCAGTGTGCAGAAAGTGTCAAAACATGTTTTTCAGCAGAAATAAACATGTTTCTGCAAGTTTGGTCACCCCCATGTAAGTTATGGGGCAGTAACAGCACACTTTTGAAAACGTGTTTTTCAGCCCGAAATAAACGCGTTTTTTCAGACAACTGAATCCCTATGTAACTGCAAGGCTCAAAAGAGCCCACACACTCAGCTCTTAACCCCAGTGTGCAGAAAGTGTCAAAACATGTTTTTCAGCAGAAATAAACATGTTTCTGCAAGTTTGGTCACCCCCATGTAAGTTATGGGGCAGTAACAGCACACTTTTGAAAACGTGTTTTTCAGCCCGAAATAAACGCGTTTTTTCAGACAACTGAATCCCTATGTAACTGCAAGACTCAGAAGAGCCCACACACTCAGCTCTTAACCCCAGTGTGCAGAAAGTGTCAAAACATGATTTTCAGCAGAAATAAACATGTTTCTGCAAGTTTGGTCAACCCCATGTAAGTTATGGGGCAGTAACAGCACACTTTTGAAAACGTGTTTTTCAGCCCGAAATAAACGCGTTTTTTCAGACAACTGAATCCCTATGTAACTGCAAGACTCAGAAGAGCCCACACACTCAGCTCTTAACCCCAGTGTGCAGAAAGTGTCAAAACATGTTTTTCAGCAGAAATAAACATGTTTCTGCAAGTTTGGTCACCCCCATGTAAGTTATGGGGCAGTAACAGCACACTTTTGAAAACGTGTTTTTCAGCCTGAAATAAACGCGTTTTTTCAGACAACTGAATCCCTATGTAACTGCAAGACTCAGAAGAGTCCACACACTCAGCTCTTAACCCCAGTGTGCAGAAAGTGTCAAAACATGATTTTCAGCAGAAATAAACATGTTTCTGCAAGTTTGGTCAACCCCATGTAAGTTATGGGGCAGTAACAGCACACTTTTGAAAACGTGTTTTTCAGCCCGAAATAAACGCGTTTTTTCAGACAACTGAATCCCTATGTAACTGCAAGGCTCAAAAGAGCCCACACACTCAGCTCTTAACCCCAGTGTGCAGAAAGTGTCAAAACATGTTTTTCAGCAGAAATAAACATGTTTCTGCAAGTTTGGTCACCCCCATGTAAGTTATGGGGCAGTAACAGCACACTTTTGAAAACGTGTTTTTCAGCCCGAAATAAACGCGTTTTTTCAGACAACTGAATCCCTATGTAACTGCAAGACTCAGAAGAGCCCACACACTCAGCTCTTAACCCCAGTGTGCAGAAAGTGTCAAAACGTGATTTTCAGCAGAAATAAACATGTTTCTGCAAGTTTGGTCACCCCCATGTAAGTTATGGGGCAGTAACAGCACACTTTTGAAAACGTGTTTTTCAGCCCGAAATAAACGCGTTTTTTCAGACAACTGAATCCCTATGTAACTGCAAGACTCAGAAGAGCCCACACACTCAGCTCTTAACCCCAGTGTGCAGAAAGTGTCAAAACGTGTTTTTCAGCAGAAATAAACATGTTTCTGCAAGTTTGGTCACCCCCATGTAAGTTATGGGGCAGTAACAGCACACTTTTGAAAACGTGTTTTTCAGCCCGAAATAAACGCGTTTTTTCAGACAACTGAATCCCTATGTAACTGCAAGACTCAGAAGAGCCCACACACTCAGCTCTTAACCCCAGTGTGCAGAAAGTGTCAAAACATGATTTTCAGCAGAAATAAACATGTTTCTGCAAGTTTGGTCACCCCCATGTAAGTTATGGGGCAGTAACAGCACACTTTTGAAAACGTGTTTTTCAGCCCGAAATAAACGCGTTTTTTCAGACAACTGAATCCCTATGTAACTGCAAGACTCAGAAGAGCCCACACACTCAGCTCTTAACCCCAGTGTGCAGAAAGTGTCAAAACATGTTTTTCAGCAGAAATAAACATGTTTCTGCAAGTTTGGTCACCCCCATGTAAGTTATGGGGCAGTAACAGCACACTTTTGAAAACGTGTTTTTCAGCCTGAAATAAACACGTTTTTTCAGACAACTGAATCCCTATGTAACTGCAAGACTCAGAAGAGCCAACACACTCAGCTCTTAACCCCAGTGTGCAGAAAGTGTCAAAACATGTTTTTCAGCAGAAATAAACATGTTTCTGCAAGTTTGGTCACCCCCATGTAAGTTATGGGGCAGTAACAGCACACTTTTGAAAACGTGTTTTTCAGCCTGAAATAAACACGTTTTTTCAGACAACTGAATCCCTATGTAACTGCAAGACTCAGAAGAGCCCACACACTCAGCTCTTAACCCCAGTGTGCAGAAAGTGTCAAAACATGTTTTTCAGCAGAAATAAACATGTTTCTGCAAGTTTGGTCACCCCCATGTAAGTTATGGGGCAGTAACAGCACACTTTTGAAAACGTGTTTTTCAGCCTGAAATAAATACGTTTTTTCAGACAACTGAATCCCTATGTAACTGCAAGACTCAGAAGAGCCCACACACTCAGCTCTTAACCCCAGTGTGCAGAAAGTGTCAAAACATGTTTTTCAGCAGAAATAAACATGTTTCTGCAAGTTTGGTCACCCCCATGTAAGTTATGGGGCAGTAACAGCACACTTTTGAAAACGTGTTTTTCAGCCCGAAATAAACGCGTTTTTTCAGACAACTGAATCCCTATGTAACTGCAAGGCTCAAAAGAGCCCACACACTCAGCTCTTAACCCCAGTGTGCAGAAAGTGTCAAAACATGTTTTTCAGCAGAAATAAACATGTTTCTGCAAGTTTGGTCACCCCCATGTAAGTTATGGGGCAGTAACAGCACACTTTTGAAAACGTGTTTTTCAGCCCGAAATAAACGCGTTTTTTCAGACAACTGAATCCCTATGTAACTGCAAGACTCAGAAGAGCCCACACACTCAGCTCTTAACCCCAGTGTGCAGAAAGTGACAAAACATGATTTTCAGCAGAAATAAACATGTTTCTGCAAGTTTGGTCACCCCCATGTAAGTTATGGGGCAGTAACAGCACACTTTTGAAAACGTGTTTTTCAGCCTGAAATAAACACGTTTTTTCAGACAACTGAATCCCTATGTAACTGCAAGACTCAGAAGAGCCCACACACTCAGCTCTTAACCCCAGTGTGCAGAAAGTGTCAAAACATGATTTTCAGCAGAAATAAACATGTTTCTGCAAGTTTGGTCAACCCCATGTAAGTTATGGGGCAGTAACAGCACACTTTTGAAAACGTGTTTTTCAGCCCGAAATAAACGCGTTTTTTCAGACAACTGAATCCCTATGTAACTGCAAGGCTCAAAAGAGCCCACACACTCAGCTCTTAACCCCAGTGTGCAGAAAGTGTCAAAACATGTTTTTCAGCAGAAATAAACATGTTTCTGCAAGTTTGGTCACCCCCATGTAAGTTATGGGGCAATAACAGCACACTTTTGAAAACGTGTTTTTCAGCCCGAAATAAACGCGTTTTTTCAGACAACTGAATCCCTATGTAACTGCAAGACTCAGAAGAGCCCACACACTCAGCTCTTAACCCCAGTGTGCAGAAAGTGTCAAAACATGATTTTCAGCAGAAATAAACATGTTTCTGCAAGTTTGGTCACCCCCATGTAAGTTATGGGGCAGTAACAGCACACTTTTGAAAACGTGTTTTTCAGCCTGAAATAAACACGTTTTTTCAGACAACTGAATCCCTATGTAACTGCAAGACTCAGAAGAGCCCACACACTCAGCTCTTAACCCCAGTGTGCAGAAAGTGTCAAAACATGTTTTTCAGCAGAAATAAACATGTTTCTGCAAGTTTGGTCACCCCCATGTAAGTTATGGGGCAGTAACAGCACACTTTTGAAAACGTGTTTTTCAGCCTGAAATAAACACGTTTTTTCAGACAACTGAATCCCTATGTAACTGCAAGACTCAGAAGAGCCCACACACTCAGCTCTTAACCCCAGTGTGCAGAAAGTGTCAAAACATGTTTTTCAGCAGAAATAAACATGTTTCTGCAAGTTTGGTCACCCCCATGTAAGTTATGGGGCAGTAACAGCACACTTTTGAAAACGTGTTTTTCAGCCCGAAATAAACGCGTTTTTTCAGACAACTGAATCCCTATGTAACTGCAAGGCTCAAAAGAGCCCACACACTCAGCTCTTAACCCCAGTGTGCAGAAAGTGTCAAAACATGTTTTTCAGCAGAAATAAACATGTTTCTGCAAGTTTGGTCACCCCCATGTAAATTATGGGGCAGTAACAGCACACTTTTGAAAACGTGTTTTTCAGCCCGAAATAAACGCGTTTTTTCAGACAACTGAATCCCTATGTAACTGCAAGACTCAGAAGAGCCCACACACTCAGCTCTTAACCCCAGTGTGCAGAAAGTGACAAAACATGATTTTCAGCAGAAATAAACATGTTTCTGCAAGTTTGGTCACCCCCATGTAAGTTATGGGGCAGTAACAGCACACTTTTGAAAACGTGTTTTTCAGCCCGAAATAAACGCGTTTTTTCAGACAACTGAATCCCTATGTAACTGCAAGGCTCAAAAGAGCCCACACACTCAGCTCTTAACCCCAGTGTGCAGAAAGTGTCAAAACATGATTTTCAGCAGAAATAAACATGTTTCTGCAAGTTTGGTCACCCCCATGTAAGTTATGGGGCAGTAACAGCACACTTTTGAAAACGTGTTTTTCAGCCCGAAATAAACGCGTTTTTTCAGACAACTGAATCCCTATGTAACTGCAAGACTCAGAAGAGCCCACACACTCAGCTCTTAACCCCAGTGTGCAGAAAGTGTCAAAACATGTTTTTCAGCAGAAATAAACATGTTTCTGCAAGTTTGGTCACCCCCATGTAAGTTATGGGGCAGTAACAGCACACTTTTGAAAACGTGTTTTTCAGCCTGAAATAAACACGTTTTTTCAGACAACTGAATCCCTATGTAACTGCAAGACTCAGAAGAGTCCACACACTCAGCTCTTAACCCCAGTGTGCAGAAAGTGTCAACACATGATTTTCAGCAGAAATAAACATGTTTCTGCAAGTTTGGTCAACCCCATGTAAGTTATGGGGCAGTAACAGCACACTTTTGAAAACGTGTTTTTCAGCCCGAAATAAACGCGTTTTTTCAGACAACTGAATCCCTATGTAACTGCAAGGCTCAAAAGAGCCCACACACTCAGCTCTTAACCCCAGTGTGCAGAAAGTGTCAAAACATGTTTTTCAGCAGAAATAAACATGTTTCTGCAAGTTTGGTCACCCCCATGTAAGTTATGGGGCAGTAACAGCACACTTTTGAAAACGTGTTTTTCAGCCCGAAATAAACGCGTTTTTTCAAACAACTGAATCCCTATGTAACTGCAAGACTCAGAAGAGCCCACACACTCAGCTCTTAACCCCAGTGTGCAGAAAGTGTCAAAACGTGATTTTCAGCAGAAATAAACATGTTTCTGCAAGTTTGGTCACCCCCATGTAAGTTATGGGGCAGTAACAGCACACTTTTGAAAACGTGTTTTTCAGCCCGAAATAAACGCGTTTTTTCAGACAACTGAATCCCTATGTAACTGCAAGACTCAGAAGAGCCCACACACTCAGCTCTTAACCCCAGTGTGCAGAAAGTGTCAAAACGTGTTTTTCAGCAGAAATAAACATGTTTCTGCAAGTTTGGTCACCCCCATGTAAGTTATGGGGCAGTAACAGCACACTTTTGAAAACGTGTTTTTCAGCCCGAAATAAACGCGTTTTTTCAGACAACTGAATCCCTATGTAACTGCAAGACTCAGAAGAGCCCACACACTCAGCTCTTAACCCCAGTGTGCAGAAAGTGTCAAAACATGATTTTCAGCAGAAATAAACATGTTTCTGCAAGTTTGGTCACCCCCATGTAAGTTATGGGGCAGTAACAGCACACTTTTGAAAACGTGTTTTTCAGCCCGAAATAAACGCGTTTTTTCAGACAACTGAATCCCTATGTAACTGCAAGACTCAGAAGAGCCCACACACTCAGCTCTTAACCCCAGTGTGCAGAAAGTGTCAAAACATGTTTTTCAGCAGAAATAAACATGTTTCTGCAAGTTTGGTCACCCCCATGTAAGTTATGGGGCAGTAACAGCACACTTTTGAAAACGTGTTTTTCAGCCTGAAATAAACACGTTTTTTCAGACAACTGAATCCCTATGTAACTGCAAGACTCAGAAGAGCCAACACACTCAGCTCTTAACCCCAGTGTGCAGAAAGTGTCAAAACATGTTTTTCAGCAGAAATAAACATGTTTCTGCAAGTTTGGTCACCCCCATGTAAGTTATGGGGCAGTAACAGCACACTTTTGAAAACGTGTTTTTCAGCCTGAAATAAACACGTTTTTTCAGACAACTGAATCCCTATGTAACTGCAAGACTCAGAAGAGCCCACACACTCAGCTCTTAACCCCAGTGTGCAGAAAGTGTCAAAACATGTTTTTCAGCAGAAATAAACATGTTTCTGCAAGTTTGGTCACCCCCATGTAAGTTATGGGGCAGTAACAGCACACTTTTGAAAACGTGTTTTTCAGCCCGAAATAAACGCGTTTTTTCAAACAACTGAATCCCTATGTAACTGCAAGGCTCAAAAGAGCCCACACACTCAGCTCTTAACCCCAGTGTGCAGAAAGTGTCAAAACATGTTTTTCAGCAGAAATAAACATGTTTCTGCAAGTTTGGTCACCCCCATGTAAATTATGGGGCAGTAACAGCACACTTTTGAAAACGTGTTTTTCAGCCCGAAATAAACGCGTTTTTTCAGACAACTGAATCCCTATGTAACTGCAAGACTCAGAAGAGCCCACACACTCAGCTCTTAACCCCAGTGTGCAGAAAGTGACAAAACATGATTTTCAGCAGAAATAAACATGTTTCTGCAAGTTTGGTCACCCCCATGTAAGTTATGGGGCAGTAACAGCACACTTTTGAAAACGTGTTTTTCAGCCCGAAATAAACGCGTTTTTTCAGACAACTGAATCCCTATGTAACTGCAAGACTCAGAAGAGCCCACACACTCAGCTCTTAACCCCAGTGTGCAGAAAGTGTCAAAACGTGTTTTTCAGCAGAAATAAACATGTTTCTGCAAGTTTGGTCACCCCCATGTAAGTTATGGGGCAGTAACAGCACACTTTTGAAAACGTGTTTTTCAGCCTGAAATAAACACGTTTTTTCAGACAACTGAATCCCTATGTAACTGCAAGACTCAGAAGAGCCCACACACTCAGCTCTTAACCCCAGTGTGCAGAAAGTGTCAAAACATGATTTTCAGCAGAAATAAACATGTTTCTGCAAGTTTGGTCAACCCCATGTAAGTTATGGGGCAGTAACAGCACACTTTTGAAAACGTGTTTTTCAGCCCGAAATAAACGCGTTTTTTCAGACAACTGAATCCCTATGTAACTGCAAGGCTCAAAAGAGCCCACACACTCAGCTCTTAACCCCAGTGTGCAGAAAGTGTCAAAACATGTTTTTCAGCAGAAATAAACATGTTTCTGCAAGTTTGGTCACCCCCATGTAAGTTATGGGGCAGTAACAGCACACTTTTGAAAACGTGTTTTTCAGCCCGAAATAAACGCGTTTTTTCAGACAACTGAATCCCTATGTAACTGCAAGACTCAGAAGAGCCCACACACTCAGCTCTTAACCCCAGTGTGCAGAAAGTGTCAAAACATGATTTTCAGCAGAAATAAACATGTTTCTGCAAGTTTGGTCACCCCCATGTAAGTTATGGGGCAGTAACAGCACACTTTTGAAAACGTGTTTTTCAGCCCGAAATAAACGCGTTTTTTCAGACAACTGAATCCCTATGTAACTGCAAGACTCAGAAGAGCCCACACACTCAGCTCTTAACCCCAGTGTGCAGAAAGTGTCAAAACATGTTTTTCAGCAGAAATAAACATGTTTCTGCAAGTTTGGTCACCCCCATGTAAGTTATGGGGCAGTAACAGCACACTTTTGAAAACGTGTTTTTCAGCCTGAAATAAACACGTTTTTTCAGACAACTGAATCCCTATGTAACTGCAAGACTCAGAAGAGTCCACACACTCAGCTCTTAACCCCAGTGTGCAGAAAGTGTCAAAACATGATTTTCAGCAGAAATAAACATGTTTCTGCAAGTTTGGTCAACCCCATGTAAGTTATGGGGCAGTAACAGCACACTTTTGAAAACGTGTTTTTCAGCCCGAAATAAACGCGTTTTTTCAGACAACTGAATCCCTATGTAACTGCAAGGCTCAAAAGAGCCCACACACTCAGCTCTTAACCCCAGTGTGCAGAAAGTGTCAAAACATGTTTTTCAGCAGAAATAAACATGTTTCTGCAAGTTTGGTCACCCCCATGTAAGTTATGGGGCAGTAACAGCACACTTTTGAAAACGTGTTTTTCAGCCCGAAATAAACGCGTTTTTTCAGACAACTGAATCCCTATGTAACTGCAAGACTCAGAAGAGCCCACACACTCAGCTCTTAACCCCAGTGTGCAGAAAGTGTCAAAACGTGATTTTCAGCAGAAATAAACATGTTTCTGCAAGTTTGGTCACCCCCATGTAAGTTATGGGGCAGTAACAGCACACTTTTGAAAACGTGTTTTTCAGCCCGAAATAAACGCGTTTTTTCAGACAACTGAATCCCTATGTAACTGCAAGACTCAGAAGAGCCCACACACTCAGCTCTTAACCCCAGTGTGCAGAAAGTGTCAAAACGTGTTTTTCAGCAGAAATAAACATGTTTCTGCAAGTTTGGTCACCCCCATGTAAGTTATGGGGCAGTAACAGCACACTTTTGAAAACGTGTTTTTCAGCCTGAAATAAACACGTTTTTTCAGACAACTGAATCCCTATGTAACTGCAAGACTCAGAAGAGCCCACACACTCAGCTCTTAACCCCAGTGTGCAGAAAGTGTCAAAACATGATTTTCAGCAGAAATAAACATGTTTCTGCAAGTTTGGTCACCCCCATGTAAGTTATGGGGCAGTAACAGCACACTTTTGAAAACGTGTTTTTCAGCCCGAAATAAACGCGTTTTTTCAGACAACTGAATCCCTATGTAACTGCAAGACTCAGAAGAGCCCACACACTCAGCTCTTAACCCCAGTGTGCAGAAAGTGTCAAAACGTGTTTTTCAGCAGAAATAAACATGTTTCTGCAAGTTTGGTCACCCCCATGTAAGTTATGGGGCAGTAACAGCACACTTTTGAAAACGTGTTTTTCAGCCCGAAATAAACGCGTTTTTTCAGACAACTGAATCCCTATGTAACTGCAAGACTCAGAAGAGCCCACACACTCAGCTCTTAACCCCAGTGTGCAGAAAGTGTCAAAACATGATTTTCAGCAGAAATAAACATGTTTCTGCAAGTTTGGTCACCCCCATGTAAGTTATGGGGCAGTAACAGCACACTTTTGAAAACGTGTTTTTCAGCCCGAAATAAACGCGTTTTTTCAGACAACTGAATCCCTATGTAACTGCAAGACTCAGAAGAGCCCACACACTCAGCTCTTAACCCCAGTGTGCAGAAAGTGTCAAAACATGTTTTTCAGCAGAAATAAACATGTTTCTGCAAGTTTGGTCACCCCCATGTAAGTTATGGGGCAGTAACAGCACACTTTTGAAAACGTGTTTTTCAGCCTGAAATAAACACGTTTTTTCAGACAACTGAATCCCTATGTAACTGCAAGACTCAGAAGAGCCAACACACTCAGCTCTTAACCCCAGTGTGCAGAAAGTGTCAAAACATGTTTTTCAGCAGAAATAAACATGTTTCTGCAAGTTTGGTCACCCCCATGTAAGTTATGGGGCAGTAACAGCACACTTTTGAAAACGTGTTTTTCAGCCTGAAATAAACACGTTTTTTCAGACAACTGAATCCCTATGTAACTGCAAGACTCAGAAGAGCCCACACACTCAGCTCTTAACCCCAGTGTGCAGAAAGTGTCAAAACATGTTTTTCAGCAGAAATAAACATGTTTCTGCAAGTTTGGTCACCCCCATGTAAGTTATGGGGCAGTAACAGCACACTTTTGAAAACGTGTTTTTCAGCCTGAAATAAACACGTTTTTTCAGACAACTGAATCCCTATGTAACTGCAAGACTCAGAAGAGCCCACACACTCAGCTCTTAACCCCAGTGTGCAGAAAGTGTCAAAACATGTTTTTCAGCAGAAATAAACATGTTTCTGCAAGTTTGGTCACCCCCATGTAAGTTATGGGGCAGTAACAGCACACTTTTGAAAACGTGTTTTTCAGCCTGAAATAAACACGTTTTTTCAGACAACTGAATCCCTATGTAACTGCAAGACTCAGAAGAGCCCACACACTCAGCTCTTAACCCCAGTGTGCAGAAAGTGTCAAAACATGATTTTCAGCAGAAATAAACATGTTTCTGCAAGTTTGGTCAACCCCATGTAAGTTATGGGGCAGTAACAGCACACTTTTGAAAACGTGTTTTTCAGCCCGAAATAAACGCGTTTTTTCAGACAACTGAATCCCTATGTAACTGCAAGGCTCAAAAGAGCCCACACACTCAGCTCTTAACCCCAGTGTGCAGAAAGTGTCAAAACATGTTTTTCAGCAGAAATAAACATGTTTCTGCAAGTTTGGTCACCCCCATGTAAGTTATGGGGCAGTAACAGCACACTTTTGAAAACGTGTTTTTCAGCCCGAAATAAACGCGTTTTTTCAGACAACTGAATCCCTATGTAACTGCAAGACTCAGAAGAGCCCACACACTCAGCTCTTAACCCCAGTGTGCAGAAAGTGACAAAACATGATTTTCAGCAGAAATAAACATGTTTCTGCAAGTTTGGTCACCCCCATGTAAGTTATGGGGCAGTAACAGCACACTTTTGAAAACGTGTTTTTCAGCCCGAAATAAACGCGTTTTTTCAGACAACTGAATCCCTATGTAACTGCAAGACTCAGAAGAGCCCACACACTCAGCTCTTAACCCCAGTGTGCAGAAAGTGTCAAAACGTGTTTTTCAGCAGAAATAAACATGTTTCTGCAAGTTTGGTCACCCCCATGTAAGTATGGGGCAGTAACAGCACACTTTTGAAAACGTGTTTTTCAGCCTGAAATAAACACGTTTTTTCAGACAACTGAATCCCTATGTAACTGCAAGACTCAGAAGAGCCCACACACTCAGCTCTTAACCCCAGTGTGCAGAAAGTGTCAAAACATGATTTTCAGCAGAAATAAACATGTTTCTGCAAGTTTGGTCAACCCCATGTAAGTTATGGGGCAGTAACAGCACACTTTTGAAAACGTGTTTTTCAGCCCGAAATAAACGCGTTTTTTCAGACAACTGAATCCCTGTGTAACTGCAAGGCTCAAAAGAGCCCACACACTCAGCTCTTAACCCCAGTGTGCAGAAAGTGTCAAAACATGTTTTTCAGCAGAAATAAACATGTTTCTGCAAGTTTGGTCACCCCCATGTAAGTTATGGGGCAGTAACAGCACACTTTAGAAAACGTGTTTTTCAGCCCGAAATAAACGCGTTTTTTCAGACAACTGAATCCCTATGTAACTGCAAGACTCAGAAGAGCCCACACACTCAGCTCTTAACCCCAGTGTGCAGAAAGTGTCAAAACATGTTTTTCAGCAGAAATAAACATGTTTCTGCAAGTTTGGTCACCCCCATGTAAGTTATGGGGCAGTAACAGCACACTTTTGAAAACGTGTTTTTCAGCCCGAAATAAACACGTTTTTTCAGACAACTGAATCCCTATGTAACTGCAAGACTCAGAAGAGTCCACACACTCAGCTCTTAACCCCAGTGTGCAGAAAGTGTCAAAACATGATTTTCAGCAGAAATAAACATGTTTCTGCAAGTTTGGTCAACCCCATGTAAGTTATGGGGCAGTAACAGCACACTTTTGAAAACGTGTTTTTCAGCCCGAAATAAACGCGTTTTTTCAGACAACTGAATCCCTATGTAACTGCAAGGCTCAAAAGAGCCCACACACTCAGCTCTTAACCCCAGTGTGCAGAAAGTGTCAAAACATGTTTTTCAGCAGAAATAAACATGTTTCTGCAAGTTTGGTCACCCCCATGTAAGTTATGGGGCAGTAACAGCACACTTTTGAAAACGTGTTTTTCAGCCCGAAATAGACGCGTTTTTTCAGACAACTGAATCCCTATGTAACTGCAAGACTCAGAAGAGCCCACACACTCAGCTCTTAACCCCAGTGTGCAGAAAGTGTCAAAACGTGATTTTCAGCAGAAATAAACATGTTTCTGCAAGTTTGGTCACCCCCATGTAAGTTATGGGGCAGTAACAGCACACTTTTGAAAACGTGTTTTTCAGCCTGAAATAAACACGTTTTTTCAGACAACTGAATCCCTATGTAACTGCAAGACTCAGAAGAGCCCACACACTCAGCTCTTAACCCCAGTGTGCAGAAAGTGTCAAAACATGATTTTCAGCAGAAATAAACATGTTTCTGCAAGTTTGGTCACCCCCATGTAAGTTATGGGGCAGTAACAGCACACTTTTGAAAACGTGTTTTTCAGCCCGAAATAAACGCGTTTTTTCAGACAACTGAATCCCTATGTAACTGCAAGACTCAGAAGAGCCCACACACTCAGCTCTTAACCCCAGTGTGCAGAAAGTGTCAAAACGTGTTTTTCAGCAGAAATAAACATGTTTCTGCAAGTTTGGTCACCCCCATGTAAGTTATGGGGCAGTAACAGCACACTTTTGAAAACGTGTTTTTCAGCCCGAAATAAACGCGTTTTTTCAGACAACTGAATCCCTATGTAACTGCAAGACTCAGAAGAGCCCACACACTCAGCTCTTAACCCCAGTGTGCAGAAAGTGTCAAAACATGATTTTCAGCAGAAATAAACATGTTTCTGCAAGTTTGGTCACCCCCATGTAAGTTATGGGGCAGTAACAGCACACTTTTGAAAACGTGTTTTTCAGCCCGAAATAAACGCGTTTTTTCAGACAACTGAATCCCTATGTAACTGCAAGACTCAGAAGAGCCCACACACTCAGCTCTTAACCCCAGTGTGCAGAAAGTGTCAAAACATGTTTTTCAGCAGAAATAAACATGTTTCTGCAAGTTTGGTCACCCCCATGTAAGTTATGGGGCAGTAACAGCACACTTTTGAAAACGTGTTTTTCAGCCTGAAATAAACACGTTTTTTCAGACAACTGAATCCCTATGTAACTGCAAGACTCAGAAGAGCCCACACACTCAGCTCTTAACCCCAGTGTGCAGAAAGTGTCAAAACATGTTTTTCAGCAGAAATAAACATGTTTCTGCAAGTTTGGTCACCCCCATGTAAGTTATGGGGCAGTAACAGCACACTTTTGAAAACGTGTTTTTCAGCCCGAAATAAACGCGTTTTTTCAGACAACTGAATCCCTATGTAACTGCAAGGCTCAAAAGAGCCCACACACTCAGCTCTTAACCCCAGTGTGCAGAAAGTGTCAAAACATGTTTTTCAGCAGAAATAAACATGTTTCTGCAAGTTTGGTCACCCCCATGTAAGTTATGGGGCAGTAACAGCACACTTTTGAAAACGTGTTTTTCAGCCCGAAATAAACGCGTTTTTTCAGACAACTGAATCCCTATGTAACTGCAAGACTCAGAAGAGCCCACACACTCAGCTCTTAACCCCAGTGTGCAGAAAGTGTCAAAACATGATTTTCAGCAGAAATAAACATGTTTCTGCAAGTTTGGTCAACCCCATGTAAGTTATGGGGCAGTAACAGCACACTTTTGAAAACGTGTTTTTCAGCCCGAAATAAACGCGTTTTTTCAGACAACTGAATCCCTATGTAACTGCAAGACTCAGAAGAGCCCACACACTCAGCTCTTAACCCCAGTGTGCAGAAAGTGTCAAAACATGTTTTTCAGCAGAAATAAACATGTTTCTGCAAGTTTGGTCACCCCCATGTAAGTTATGGGGCAGTAACAGCACACTTTTGAAAACGTGTTTTTCAGCCTGAAATAAACGCGTTTTTTCAGACAACTGAATCCCTATGTAACTGCAAGACTCAGAAGAGTCCACACACTCAGCTCTTAACCCCAGTGTGCAGAAAGTGTCAAAACATGATTTTCAGCAGAAATAAACATGTTTCTGCAAGTTTGGTCAACCCCATGTAAGTTATGGGGCAGTAACAGCACACTTTTGAAAACGTGTTTTTCAGCCCGAAATAAACGCGTTTTTTCAGACAACTGAATCCCTATGTAACTGCAAGGCTCAAAAGAGCCCACACACTCAGCTCTTAACCCCAGTGTGCAGAAAGTGTCAAAACATGTTTTTCAGCAGAAATAAACATGTTTCTGCAAGTTTGGTCACCCCCATGTAAGTTATGGGGCAGTAACAGCACACTTTTGAAAACGTGTTTTTCAGCCCGAAATAAACGCGTTTTTTCAGACAACTGAATCCCTATGTAACTGCAAGACTCAGAAGAGCCCACACACTCAGCTCTTAACCCCAGTGTGCAGAAAGTGTCAAAACATGATTTTCAGCAGAAATAAACATGTTTCTGCAAGTTTGGTCACCCCCATGTAAGTTATGGGGCAGTAACAGCACACTTTTGAAAACGTGTTTTTCAGCCCGAAATAAACGCGTTTTTTCAGACAACTGAATCCCTATGTAACTGCAAGACTCAGAAGAGCCCACACACTCAGCTCTTAACCCCAGTGTGCAGAAAGTGTCAAAACATGTTTTTCAGCAGAAATAAACATGTTTCTGCAAGTTTGGTCACCCCCATGTAAGTTATGGGGCAGTAACAGCACACTTTTGAAAACGTGTTTTTCAGCCTGAAATAAACACGTTTTTTCAGACAACTGAATCCCTATGTAACTGCAAGACTCAGAAGAGCCAACACACTCAGCTCTTAACCCCAGTGTGCAGAAAGTGTCAAAACATGTTTTTCAGCAGAAATAAACATGTTTCTGCAAGTTTGGTCACCCCCATGTAAGTTATGGGGCAGTAACAGCACACTTTTGAAAACGTGTTTTTCAGCCTGAAATAAACACGTTTTTTCAGACAACTGAATCCCTATGTAACTGCAAGACTCAGAAGAGCCCACACACTCAGCTCTTAACCCCAGTGTGCAGAAAGTGTCAAAACATGTTTTTCAGCAGAAATAAACATGTTTCTGCAAGTTTGGTCACCCCCATGTAAGTTATGGGGCAGTAACAGCACACTTTTGAAAACGTGTTTTTCAGCCTGAAATAAACACGTTTTTTCAGACAACTGAATCCCTATGTAACTGCAAGACTCAGAAGAGCCCACACACTCAGCTCTTAACCCCAGTGTGCAGAAAGTGTCAAAACATGTTTTTCAACAGAAATAAACATGTTTCTGCAAGTTTGGTCACCCCCATGTAAGTTATGGGGCAGTAACAGCACACTTTTGAAAACGTGTTTTTCAGCCCGAAATAAACGCGTTTTTTCAGACAACTGAATCCCTATGTAACTGCAAGGCTCAAAAGAGCCCACACACTCAGCTCTTAACCCCAGTGTGCAGAAAGTGTCGAAACATGTTTTTCAGCAGAAATAAACATGTTTCTGCAAGTTTGGTCACCCCCATGTAAGTTATGGGGCAGTAACAGCACACTTTTGAAAACGTGTTTTTCAGCCCGAAATAAACGCGTTTTTTCAGACAACTGAATCCCTATGTAACTGCAAGACTCAGAAGAGCCCACACACTCAGCTCTTAACCCCAGTGTGCAGAAAGTGACAAAACATGATTTTCAGCAGAAATAAACATGTTTCTGCAAGTTTGGTCACCCCCATGTAAGTTATGGGGCAGTAACAGCACACTTTTGAAAACGTGTTTTTCAGCCCGAAATAAACGCGTTTTTTCAGACAACTGAATCCCTATGTAACTGCAAGACTCAGAAGAGCCCACACACTCAGCTCTTAACCCCAGTGTGCAGAAAGTGTCAAAACGTGTTTTTCAGCAGAAATAAACATGTTTCTGCAAGTTTGGTCACCCCCATGTAAGTTATGGGGCAGTAACAGCACACTTTTGAAAACGTGTTTTTCAGCCTGAAATAAACACGTTTTTTCAGACAACTGAATCCCTATGTAACTGCAAGACTCAGAAGAGCCCACACACTCAGCTCTTAACCCCAGTGTGCAGAAAGTGTCAAAACATGATTTTCAGCAGAAATAAACATGTTTCTGCAAGTTTGGTCAACCCCATGTAAGTTATGGGGCAGTAACAGCACACTTTTGAAAACGTGTTTTTCAGCCCGAAATAAACGCGTTTTTTCAGACAACTGAATCCCTATGTAACTGCAAGGCTCAAAAGAGCCCACACACTCAGCTCTTAACCCCAGTGTGCAGAAAGTGTCAAAACATGTTTTTCAGCAGAAATAAACATGTTTCTGCAAGTTTGGTCACCCCCATGTAAGTTATGGGGCAATAACAGCACACTTTTGAAAACGTGTTTTTCAGCCCGAAATAAACGCGTTTTTTCAGACAACTGAATCCCTATGTAACTGCAAGACTCAGAAGAGCCCACACACTCAGCTCTTAACCCCAGTGTGCAGAAAGTGTCAAAACATGATTTTCAGCAGAAATAAACATGTTTCTGCAAGTTTGGTCACCCCCATGTAAGTTATGGGGCAGTAACAGCACACTTTTGAAAACGTGTTTTTCAGCCTGAAATAAACACGTTTTTTCAGACAACTGAATCCCTATGTAACTGCAAGACTCAGAAGAGCCCACACACTCAGCTCTTAACCCCAGTGTGCAGAAAGTGTCAAAACATGTTTTTCAGCAGAAATAAACATGTTTCTGCAAGTTTGGTCACCCCCATGTAAGTTATGGGGCAGTAACAGCACACTTTTGAAAACGTGTTTTTCAGCCTGAAATAAACACGTTTTTTCAGACAACTGAATCCCTATGTAACTGCAAGACTCAGAAGAGCCCACACACTCAGCTCTTAACCCCAGTGTGCAGAAAGTGTCAAAACATGTTTTTCAGCAGAAATAAACATGTTTCTGCAAGTTTGGTCACCCCCATGTAAGTTATGGGGCAGTAACAGCACACTTTTGAAAACGTGTTTTTCAGCCCGAAATAAACGCGTTTTTTCAGACAACTGAATCCCTATGTAACTGCAAGGCTCAAAAGAGCCCACACACTCAGCTCTTAACCCCAGTGTGCAGAAAGTGTCAAAACATGTTTTTCAGCAGAAATAAACATGTTTCTGCAAGTTTGGTCACCCCCATGTAAATTATGGGGCAGTAACAGCACACTTTTGAAAACGTGTTTTTCAGCCCGAAATAAACGCGTTTTTTCAGACAACTGAATCCCTATGTAACTGCAAGACTCAGAAGAGCCCACACACTCAGCTCTTAACCCCAGTGTGCAGAAAGTGACAAAACATGATTTTCAGCAGAAATAAACATGTTTCTGCAAGTTTGGTCACCCCCATGTAAGTTATGGGGCAGTAACAGCACACTTTTGAAAACGTGTTTTTCAGCCCGAAATAAACGCGTTTTTTCAGACAACTGAATCCCTATGTAACTGCAAGACTCAGAAGAGCCCACACACTCAGCTCTTAACCCCAGTGTGCAGAAAGTGTCAAAACGTGTTTTTCAGCAGAAATAAACATGTTTCTGCAAGTTTGGTCACCCCCATGTAAGTTATGGGGCAGTAACAGCACACTTTTGAAAACGTGTTTTTCAGCCTGAAATAAACACGTTTTTTCAGACAACTGAATCCCTATGTAACTGCAAGACTCAGAAGAGCCCACACACTCAGCTCTTAACCCCAGTGTGCAGAAAGTGTCAAAACATGATTTTCAGCAGAAATAAACATGTTTCTGCAAGTTTGGTCAACCCCATGTAAGTTATGGGGCAGTAACAGCACACTTTTGAAAACGTGTTTTTCAGCCCGAAATAAACGCGTTTTTTCAGACAACTGAATCCCTATGTAACTGCAAGGCTCAAAAGAGCCCACACACTCAGCTCTTAACCCCAGTGTGCAGAAAGTGTCAAAACATGTTTTTCAGCAGAAATAAACATGTTTCTGCAAGTTTGGTCACCCCCATGTAAGTTATGGGGCAGTAACAGCACACTTTTGAAAACGTGTTTTTCAGCCCGAAATAAACGCGTTTTTTCAGACAACTGAATCCCTATGTAACTGCAAGACTCAGAAGAGCCCACACACTCAGCTCTTAACCCCAGTGTGCAGAAAGTGTCAAAACATGATTTTCAGCAGAAATAAACATGTTTCTGCAAGTTTGGTCACCCCCATGTAAGTTATGGGGCAGTAACAGCACACTTTTGAAAACGTGTTTTTCAGCCCGAAATAAACGCGTTTTTTCAGACAACTGAATCCCTATGTAACTGCAAGACTCAGAAGAGCCCACACACTCAGCTCTTAACCCCAGTGTGCAGAAAGTGTCAAAACATGTTTTTCAGCAGAAATAAACATGTTTCTGCAAGTTTGGTCACCCCCATGTAAGTTATGGGGCAGTAACAGCACACTTTTGAAAACGTGTTTTTCAGCCTGAAATAAACACGTTTTTTCAGACAACTGAATCCCTATGTAACTGCAAGACTCAGAAGAGTCCACACACTCAGCTCTTAACCCCAGTGTGCAGAAAGTGTCAACACATGATTTTCAGCAGAAATAAACATGTTTCTGCAAGTTTGGTCAACCCCATGTAAGTTATGGGGCAGTAACAGCACACTTTTGAAAACGTGTTTTTCAGCCCGAAATAAACGCGTTTTTTCAGACAACTGAATCCCTATGTAACTGCAAGGCTCAAAAGAGCCCACACACTCAGCTCTTAACCCCAGTGTGCAGAAAGTGTCAAAACATGTTTTTCAGCAGAAATAAACATGTTTCTGCAAGTTTGGTCACCCCCATGTAAGTTATGGGGCAGTAACAGCACACTTTTGAAAACGTGTTTTTCAGCCCGAAATAAACGCGTTTTTTCAGACAACTGAATCCCTATGTAACTGCAAGACTCAGAAGAGCCCACACACTCAGCTCTTAACCCCAGTGTGCAGAAAGTGTCAAAACGTGATTTTCAGCAGAAATAAACATGTTTCTGCAAGTTTGGTCACCCCCATGTAAGTTATGGGGCAGTAACAGCACACTTTTGAAAACGTGTTTTTCAGCCCGAAATAAACGCGTTTTTTCAGACAACTGAATCCCTATGTAACTGCAAGACTCAGAAGAGCCCACACACTCAGCTCTTAACCCCAGTGTGCAGAAAGTGTCAAAACGTGTTTTTCAGCAGAAATAAACATGTTTCTGCAAGTTTGGTCACCCCCATGTAAGTTATGGGGCAGTAACAGCACACTTTTGAAAACGTGTTTTTCAGCCCGAAATAAACGCGTTTTTTCAGACAACTGAATCCCTATGTAACTGCAAGACTCAGAAGAGCCCACACACTCAGCTCTTAACCCCAGTGTGCAGAAAGTGTCAAAACATGATTTTCAGCAGAAATAAACATGTTTCTGCAAGTTTGGTCACCCCCATGTAAGTTATGGGGCAGTAACAGCACACTTTTGAAAACGTGTTTTTCAGCCCGAAATAAACGCGTTTTTTCAGACAACTGAATCCCTATGTAACTGCAAGACTCAGAAGAGCCCACACACTCAGCTCTTAACCCCAGTGTGCAGAAAGTGTCAAAACGTGTATTTCAGCAGAAATAAACATGTTTCTGCAAGTTTGGTCACCCCCATGTAAGTTATGGGGCAGTAACAGCACACTTTTGAAAACGTGTTTTTCAGCCTGAAATAAACACGTTTTTTCAGACAACTGAATCCCTATGTAACTGCAAGACTCAGAAGAGCCAACACACTCAGCTCTTAACCCCAGTGTGCAGAAAGTGTCAAAACATGTTTTTCAGCAGAAATAAACATGTTTCTGCAAGTTTGGTCACCCCCATGTAAGTTATGGGGCAGTAACAGCACACTTTTGAAAACGTGTTTTTCAGCCTGAAATAAACACGTTTTTTCAGACAACTGAATCCCTATGTAACTGCAAGACTCAGAAGAGCCCACACACTCAGCTCTTAACCCCAGTGTGCAGAAAGTGTCAAAACATGTTTTTCAGCAGAAATAAACATGTTTCTGCAAGTTTGGTCACCCCCATGTAAGTTATGGGGCAGTAACAGCACACTTTTGAAAACGTGTTTTTCAGCCTGAAATAAACACGTTTTTTCAGACAACTGAATCCCTATGTAACTGCAAGACTCAGAAGAGTCCACACACTCAGCTCTTAACCCCAGTGTGCAGAAAGTGTCAACACATGATTTTCAGCAGAAATAAACATGTTTCTGCAAGTTTGGTCAACCCCATGTAAGTTATGGGGCAGTAACAGCACACTTTTGAAAACGTGTTTTTCAGCCCGAAATAAACGCGTTTTTTCAGACAACTGAATCCCTATGTAACTGCAAGGCTCAAAAGAGCCCACACACTCAGCTCTTAACCCCAGTGTGCAGAAAGTGTCAAAACATGTTTTTCAGCAGAAATAAACATGTTTCTGCAAGTTTGGTCACCCCCATGTAAGTTATGGGGCAGTAACAGCACACTTTTGAAAACGTGTTTTTCAGCCCGAAATAAACGCGTTTTTTCAGACAACTGAATCCCTATGTAACTGCAAGACTCAGAAGAGCCCACACACTCAGCTCTTAACCCCAGTGTGCAGAAAGTGTCAAAACGTGATTTTCAGCAGAAATAAACATGTTTCTGCAAGTTTGGTCACCCCCATGTAAGTTATGGGGCAGTAACAGCACACTTTTGAAAACGTGTTTTTCAGCCCGAAATAAACGCGTTTTTTCAGACAACTGAATCCCTATGTAACTGCAAGACTCAGAAGAGCCCACACACTCAGCTCTTAACCCCAGTGTGCAGAAAGTGTCAAAACGTGTTTTTCAGCAGAAATAAACATGTTTCTGCAAGTTTGGTCACCCCCATGTAAGTTATGGGGCAGTAACAGCACACTTTTGAAAACGTGTTTTTCAGCCCGAAATAAACGCGTTTTTTCAGACAACTGAATCCCTATGTAACTGCAAGACTCAGAAGAGCCCACACACTCAGCTCTTAACCCCAGTGTGCAGAAAGTGTCAAAACATGATTTTCAGCAGAAATAAACATGTTTCTGCAAGTTTGGTCACCCCCATGTAAGTTATGGGGCAGTAACAGCACACTTTTGAAAACGTGTTTTTCAGCCCGAAATAAACGCGTTTTTTCAGACAACTGAATCCCTATGTAACTGCAAGACTCAGAAGAGCCCACACACTCAGCTCTTAACCCCAGTGTGCAGAAAGTGTCAAAACATGTTTTTCAGCAGAAATAAACATGTTTCTGCAAGTTTGGTCACCCCCATGTAAGTTATGGGGCAGTAACAGCACACTTTTGAAAACGTGTTTTTCAGCCTGAAATAAACACGTTTTTTCAGACAACTGAATCCCTATGTAACTGCAAGACTCAGAAGAGCCAACACACTCAGCTCTTAACCCCAGTGTGCAGAAAGTGTCAAAACATGTTTTTCAGCAGAAATAAACATGTTTCTGCAAGTTTGGTCACCCCCATGTAAGTTATGGGGCAGTAACAGCACACTTTTGAAAACGTGTTTTTCAGCCTGAAATAAACACGTTTTTTCAGACAACTGAATCCCTATGTAACTGCAAGACTCAGAAGAGCCCACACACTCAGCTCTTAACCCCAGTGTGCAGAAAGTGTCAAAACATGTTTTTCAGCAGAAATAAACATGTTTCTGCAAGTTTGGTCACCCCCATGTAAGTTATGGGGCAGTAACAGCACACTTTTGAAAACGTGTTTTTCAGCCCGAAATAAACGCGTTTTTTCAGACAACTGAATCCCTATGTAACTGCAAGGCTCAAAAGAGCCCACACACTCAGCTCTTAACCCCAGTGTGCAGAAAGTGTCAAAACATGTTTTTCAGCAGAAATAAACATGTTTCTGCAAGTTTGGTCACCCCCATGTAAATTATGGGGCAGTAACAGCACACTTTTGAAAACGTGTTTTTCAGCCCGAAATAAACGCGTTTTTTCAGACAACTGAATCCCTATGTAACTGCAAGACTCAGAAGAGCCCACACACTCAGCTCTTAACCCCAGTGTGCAGAAAGTGACAAAACATGATTTTCAGCAGAAATAAACATGTTTCTGCAAGTTTGGTCACCCCCATGTAAGTTATGGGGCAGTAACAGCACACTTTTGAAAACGTGTTTTTCAGCCCGAAATAAACGCGTTTTTTCAGACAACTGAATCCCTATGTAACTGCAAGACTCAGAAGAGCCCACACACTCAGCTCTTAACCCCAGTGTGCAGAAAGTGTCAAAACGTGTTTTTCAGCAGAAATAAACATGTTTCTGCAAGTTTGGTCACCCCCATGTAAGTTATGGGGCAGTAACAGCACACTTTTGAAAACGTGTTTTTCAGCCTGAAATAAACACGTTTTTTCAGACAACTGAATCCCTATGTAACTGCAAGACTCAGAAGAGCCCACACACTCAGCTCTTAACCCCAGTGTGCAGAAAGTGTCAAAACATGATTTTCAGCAGAAATAAACATGTTTCTGCAAGTTTGGTCAACCCCATGTAAGTTATGGGGCAGTAACAGCACACTTTTGAAAACGTGTTTTTCAGCCCGAAATAAACGCGTTTTTTCAGACAACTGAATCCCTATGTAACTGCAAGGCTCAAAAGAGCCCACACACTCAGCTCTTAACCCCAGTGTGCAGAAAGTGTCAAAACATGTTTTTCAGCAGAAATAAACATGTTTCTGCAAGTTTGGTCACCCCCATGTAAGTTATGGGGCAGTAACAGCACACTTTTGAAAACGTGTTTTTCAGCCCGAAATAAACGCGTTTTTTCAGACAACTGAATCCCTATGTAACTGCAAGACTCAGAAGAGCCCACACACTCAGCTCTTAACCCCAGTGTGCAGAAAGTGTCAAAACATGATTTTCAGCAGAAATAAACATGTTTCTGCAAGTTTGGTCACCCCCATGTAAGTTATGGGGCAGTAACAGCACACTTTTGAAAACGTGTTTTTCAGCCCGAAATAAACGCGTTTTTTCAGACAACTGAATCCCTATGTAACTGCAAGACTCAGAAGAGCCCACACACTCAGCTCTTAACCCCAGTGTGCAGAAAGTGTCAAAACATGTTTTTCAGCAGAAATAAACATGTTTCTGCAAGTTTGGTCACCCCCATGTAAGTTATGGGGCAGTAACAGCACACTTTTGAAAACGTGTTTTTCAGCCTGAAATAAACACGTTTTTTCAGACAACTGAATCCCTATGTAACTGCAAGACTCAGAAGAGTCCACACACTCAGCTCTTAACCCCAGTGTGCAGAAAGTGTCAAAACATGATTTTCAGCAGAAATAAACATGTTTCTGCAAGTTTGGTCAACCCCATGTAAGTTATGGGGCAGTAACAGCACACTTTTGAAAACGTGTTTTTCAGCCCGAAATAAACGCGTTTTTTCAGACAACTGAATCCCTATGTAACTGCAAGGCTCAAAAGAGCCCACACACTCAGCTCTTAACCCCAGTGTGCAGAAAGTGTCAAAACATGTTTTTCAGCAGAAATAAACATGTTTCTGCAAGTTTGGTCACCCCCATGTAAGTTATGGGGCAGTAACAGCACACTTTTGAAAACGTGTTTTTCAGCCCGAAATAAACGCGTTTTTTCAGACAACTGAATCCCTATGTAACTGCAAGACTCAGAAGAGCCCACACACTCAGCTCTTAACCCCAGTGTGCAGAAAGTGTCAAAACGTGATTTTCAGCAGAAATAAACGTTTCTGCAAGTTTGGTCACCCCCATGTAAGTTATGGGGCAGTAACAGCACACTTTTGAAAACGTGTTTTTCAGCCCGAAATAAACGCGTTTTTTCAGACAACTGAATCCCTATGTAACTGCAAGACTCAGAAGAGCCCACACACTCAGCTCTTAACCCCAGTGTGCAGAAAGTGTCAAAACGTGTTTTTCAGCAGAAATAAACATGTTTCTGCAAGTTTGGTCACCCCCATGTAAGTTATGGGGCAGTAACAGCACACTTTTGAAAACGTGTTTTTCAGCCTGAAATAAACACGTTTTTTCAGACAACTGAATCCCTATGTAACTGCAAGACTCAGAAGAGCCCACACACTCAGCTCTTAACCCCAGTGTGCAGAAAGTGTCAAAACATGATTTTCAGCAGAAATAAACATGTTTCTGCAAGTTTGGTCACCCCCATGTAAGTTATGGGGCAGTAACAGCACACTTTTGAAAACGTGTTTTTCAGCCCGAAATAAACGCGTTTTTTCAGACAACTGAATCCCTATGTAACTGCAAGACTCAGAAGAGCCCACACACTCAGCTCTTAACCCCAGTGTGCAGAAAGTGTCAAAACGTGTTTTTCAGCAGAAATAAACATGTTTCTGCAAGTTTGGTCACCCCCATGTAAGTTATGGGGCAGTAACAGCACACTTTTGAAAACGTGTTTTTCAGCCCGAAATCGCGTTTTTTCAGACAACTGAATCCCTATGTAACTGCAAGGCTCAAAAGAGCCCACACACTCAGCTCTTAACCCCAGTGTGCAGAAAGTGTCAAAACATGTTTTTCAGCAGAAATAAACATGTTTCTGCAAGTTTGGTCACCCCCATGTAAGTTATGGGGCAGTAACAGCACACTTTTGAAAACGTGTTTTTCAGCCCGAAATAAACGCGTTTTTTCAGACAACTGAATCCCTATGTAACTGCAAGACTCAGAAGAGCCCACACACTCAGCTCTTAACCCCAGTGTGCAGAAAGTGTCAAAACGTGATTTTCAGCAGAAATAAACGTTTCTGCAAGTTTGGTCACCCCCATGTAAGTTATGGGGCAGTAACAGCACACTTTTGAAAACGTGTTTTTCAGCCCGAAATAAACGCGTTTTTTCAGACAACTGAATCCCTATGTAACTGCAAGACTCAGAAGAGCCCACACACTCAGCTCTTAACCCCAGTGTGCAGAAAGTGTCAAAACGTGTTTTTCAGCAGAAATAAACATGTTTCTGCAAGTTTGGTCACCCCCATGTAAGTTATGGGGCAGTAACAGCACACTTTTGAAAACGTGTTTTTCAGCCTGAAATAAACACGTTTTTTCAGACAACTGAATCCCTATGTAACTGCAAGACTCAGAAGAGCCCACACACTCAGCTCTTAACCCCAGTGTGCAGAAAGTGTCAAAACATGATTTTCAGCAGAAATAAACATGTTTCTGCAAGTTTGGTCACCCCCATGTAAGTTATGGGGCAGTAACAGCACACTTTTGAAAACGTGTTTTTCAGCCCGAAATAAACGCGTTTTTTCAGACAACTGAATCCCTATGTAACTGCAAGACTCAGAAGAGCCCACACACTCAGCTCTTAACCCCAGTGTGCAGAAAGTGTCAAAACGTGTTTTTCAGCAGAAATAAACATGTTTCTGCAAGTTTGGTCACCCCCATGTAAGTTATGGGGCAGTAACAGCACACTTTTGAAAACGTGTTTTTCAGCCCGAAATCGCGTTTTTTCAGACAACTGAATCCCTATGTAACTGCAAGACTCAGAAGAGCCCACACACTCAGCTCTTAACCCCAGTGTGCAGAAAGTGTCAAAACATGATTTTCAGCAGAAATAAACATGTTTCTGCAAGTTTGGTCACCCCCATGTAAGTTATGGGGCAGTAACAGCACACTTTTGAAAACGTGTTTTTCAGCCCGAAATAAACGCGTTTTTTCAGACAACTGAATCCCTATGTAACTGCAAGACTCAGAAGAGCCCACACACTCAGCTCTTAACCCCAGTGTGCAGAAAGTGTCAAAACATGTTTTTCAGCAGAAATAAACATGTTTCTGCAAGTTTGGTCACCCCCATGTAAGTTATGGGGCAGTAACAGCACACTTTTGAAAACGTGTTTTTCAGCCTGAAATAAACACGTTTTTTCAGACAACTGAATCCCTATGTAACTGCAAGACTCAGAAGAGCCAACACACTCAGCTCTTAACCCCAGTGTGCAGAAAGTGTCAAAACATGTTTTTCAGCAGAAATAAACATGTTTCTGCAAGTTTGGTCACCCCCATGTAAGTTATGGGGCAGTAACAGCACACTTTTGAAAACGTGTTTTTCAGCCTGAAATAAACACGTTTTTTCAGACAACTGAATCCCTATGTAACTGCAAGACTCAGAAGAGCCCACACACTCAGCTCTTAACCCCAGTGTGCAGAAAGTGTCAAAACATGTTTTTCAGCAGAAATAAACATGTTTCTGCAAGTTTGGTCACCCCCATGTAAGTTATGGGGCAGTAACAGCACACTTTTGAAAACGTGTTTTTCAGCCTGAAATAAACACGTTTTTTCAGACAACTGAATCCCTATGTAACTGCAAGACTCAGAAGAGCCCACACACTCAGCTCTTAACCCCAGTGTGCAGAAAGTGTCAAAACATGTTTTTCAGCAGAAATAAACATGTTTCTGCAAGTTTGGTCACCCCCATGTAAGTTATGGGGCAGTAACAGCACACTTTTGAAAACGTGTTTTTCAGCCTGAAATAAACACGTTTTTTCAGACAACTGAATCCCTATGTAACTGCAAGACTCAGAAGAGCCCACACACTCAGCTCTTAACCCCAGTGTGCAGAAAGTGTCAAAACATGTTTTTCAGCAGAAATAAACATGTTTCTGCAAGTTTGGTCACCCCCATGTAAGTTATGGGGCAGTAACAGCACACTTTTGAAAACGTGTTTTTCAGCCCGAAATAAACGCGTTTTTTCAGACAACTGAATCCCTATGTAACTGCAAGGCTCAAAAGAGCCCACACACTCAGCTCTTAACCCCAGTGTGCAGAAAGTGTCAAAACATGTTTTTCAGCAGAAATAAACATGTTTCTGCAAGTTTGGTCACCCCCATGTAAGTTATGGGGCAGTAACAGCACACTTTTGAAAACGTGTTTTTCAGCCCGAAATAAACGCGTTTTTTCAGACAACTGAATCCCTATGTAACTGCAAGACTCAGAAGAGCCCACACACTCAGCTCTTAACCCCAGTGTGCAGAAAGTGACAAAACATGATTTTCAGCAGAAATAAACATGTTTCTGCAAGTTTGGTCACCCCCATGTAAGTTATGGGGCAGTAACAGCACACTTTTGAAAACGTGTTTTTCAGCCCGAAATAAACGCGTTTTTTCAGACAACTGAATCCCTATGTAACTGCAAGACTCAGAAGAGCCCACACACTCAGCTCTTAACCCCAGTGTGCAGAAAGTGTCAAAACGTGTTTTTCAGCAGAAATAAACATGTTTCTGCAAGTTTGGTCACCCCCATGTAAGTTATGGGGCAGTAACAGCACACTTTTGAAAACGTGTTTTTCAGCCTGAAATAAACACGTTTTTTCAGACAACTGAATCCCTATGTAACTGCAAGACTCAGAAGAGCCCACACACTCAGCTCTTAACCCCAGTGTGCAGAAAGTGTCAAAACATGATTTTCAGCAGAAATAAACATGTTTCTGCAAGTTTGGTCAACCCCATGTAAGTTATGGGGCAGTAACAGCACACTTTTGACAACGTGTTTTTCAGCCCGAAATAAACGCGTTTTTTCAGACAACTGAATCCCTATGTAACTGCAAGGCTCAAAAGAGCCCACACACTCAGCTCTTAACCCCAGTGTGCAGAAAGTGTCAAAACATGTTTTTCAGCAGAAATAAACATGTTTCTGCAAGTTTGGTCACCCCCATGTAAGTTATGGGGCAATAACAGCACACTTTTGAAAACGTGTTTTTCAGCCCGAAATAAACGCGTTTTTTCAGACAACTGAATCCCTATGTAACTGCAAGACTCAGAAGAGCCCACACACTCAGCTCTTAACCCCAGTGTGCAGAAAGTGTCAAAACATGATTTTCAGCAGAAATAAACATGTTTCTGCAAGTTTGGTCACCCCCATGTAAGTTATGGGGCAGTAACAGCACACTTTTGAAAACGTGTTTTTCAGCCTGAAATAAACACGTTTTTTCAGACAACTGAATCCCTATGTAACTGCAAGACTCAGAAGAGCCCACACACTCAGCTCTTAACCCCAGTGTGCAGAAAGTGTCAAAACATGTTTTTCAGCAGAAATAAACATGTTTCTGCAAGTTTGGTCACCCCCATGTAAGTTATGGGGCAGTAACAGCACACTTTTGAAAACGTGTTTTTCAGCCCGAAATAAACGCGTTTTTTCAGACAACTGAATCCCTATGTAACTGCAAGACTCAGAAGAGCCCACACACTCAGCTCTTAACCCCAGTGTGCAGAAAGTGTCAAAACATGTTTTTCAGCAGAAATAAACATGTTTCTGCAAGTTTGGTCACCCCCATGTAAGTTATGGGGCAGTAACAGCACACTTTTGAAAACGTGTTTTTCAGCCTGAAATAAACACGTTTTTTCAGACAACTGAATCCCTATGTAACTGCAAGACTCAGAAGAGCCAACACACTCAGCTCTTAACCCCAGTGTGCAGAAAGTGTCAAAACATGTTTTTCAGCAGAAATAAACATGTTTCTGCAAGTTTGGTCACCCCCATGTAAGTTATGGGGCAGTAACAGCACACTTTTGAAAACGTGTTTTTCAGCCTGAAATAAACACGTTTTTTCAGACAACTGAATCCCTATGTAACTGCAAGACTCAGAAGAGCCCACACACTCAGCTCTTAACCCCAGTGTGCAGAAAGTGTCAAAACATGTTTTTCAGCAGAAATAAACATGTTTCTGCAAGTTTGGTCACCCCCATGTAAGTTATGGGGCAGTAACAGCACACTTTTGAAAACGTGTTTTTCAGCCCGAAATAAACGCGTTTTTTCAGACAACTGAATCCCTATGTAACTGCAAGGCTCAAAAGAGCCCACACACTCAGCTCTTAACCCCAGTGTGCAGAAAGTGTCAAAACATGTTTTTCAGCAGAAATAAACATGTTTCTGCAAGTTTGGTCACCCCCATGTAAATTATGGGGCAGTAACAGCACACTTTTGAAAACGTGTTTTTCAGCCCGAAATAAACGCGTTTTTTCAGACAACTGAATCCCTATGTAACTGCAAGACTCAGAAGAGCCCACACACTCAGCTCTTAACCCCAGTGTGCAGAAAGTGACAAAACATGATTTTCAGCAGAAATAAACATGTTTCTGCAAGTTTGGTCACCCCCATGTAAGTTATGGGGCAGTAACAGCACACTTTTGAAAACGTGTTTTTCAGCCCGAAATAAACGCGTTTTTTCAGACAACTGAATCCCTATGTAACTGCAAGACTCAGAAGAGCCCACACACTCAGCTCTTAACCCCAGTGTGCAGAAAGTGTCAAAACATGATTTTCAGCAGAAATAAACATGTTTCTGCAAGTTTGGTCAACCCCATGTAAGTTATGGGGCAGTAACAGCACACTTTTGAAAACGTGTTTTTCAGCCCGAAATAAACGCGTTTTTTCAGACAACTGAATCCCTATGTAACTGCAAGGCTCAAAAGAGCCCACACACTCAGCTCTTAACCCCAGTGTGCAGAAAGTGTCAAAACATGTTTTTCAGCAGAAATAAACATGTTTCTGCAAGTTTGGTCACCCCCATGTAAGTTATGGGGCAGTAACAGCACACTTTTGAAAACGTGTTTTTCAGCCCGAAATAAACGCGTTTTTTCAGACAACTGAATCCCTATGTAACTGCAAGACTCAGAAGAGCCCACACACTCAGCTCTTAACCCCAGTGTGCAGAAAGTGTCAAAACATGATTTTCAGCAGAAATAAACATGTTTCTGCAAGTTTGGTCACCCCCATGTAAGTTATGGGGCAGTAACAGCACACTTTTGAAAACGTGTTTTTCAGCCCGAAATAAACGCGTTTTTTCAGACAACTGAATCCCTATGTAACTGCAAGACTCAGAAGAGCCCACACACTCAGCTCTTAACCCCAGTGTGCAGAAAGTGTCAAAACATGTTTTTCAGCAGAAATAAACATGTTTCTGCAAGTTTGGTCACCCCCATGTAAGTTATGGGGCAGTAACAGCACACTTTTGAAAACGTGTTTTTCAGCCTGAAATAAACACGTTTTTTCAGACAACTGAATCCCTATGTAACTGCAAGACTCATAAGAGTCCACACACTCAGCTCTTAACCCCAGTGTGCAGAAAGTGTCAACACATGATTTTCAGCAGAAATAAATATGTTTCTGCAAGTTTGGTCAACCCCATGTAAGTTATGGGGCAGTAACAGCACACTTTTGAAAACGTGTTTTTCAGCCCGAAATAAACGCGTTTTTTCAGACAACTGAATCCCTATGTAACTGCAAGGCTCAAAAGAGCCCACACACTCAGCTCTTAACCCCAGTGTGCAGAAAGTGTCAAAACATGTTTTTCAGCAGAAATAAACATGTTTCTGCAAGTTTGGTCACCCCCATGTAAGTTATGGGGCAGTAACAGCACACTTTTGAAAACGTGTTTTTCAGCCCGAAATAAACGCGTTTTTTCAGACAACTGAATCCCTATGTAACTGCAAGACTCAGAAGAGCCCACACACTCAGCTCTTAACCCCAGTGTGCAGAAAGTGTCAAAACGTGATTTTCAGCAGAAATAAACATGTTTCTGCAAGTTTGGTCACCCCCATGTAAGTTATGGGGCAGTAACAGCACACTTTTGAAAACGTGTTTTTCAGCCCGAAATAAACGCGTTTTTTCAGACAACTGAATCCCTATGTAACTGCAAGACTCAGAAGAGCCCACACACTCAGCTCTTAACCCCAGTGTGCAGAAAGTGTCAAAACGTGTTTTTCAGCAGAAATAAACATGTTTCTGCAAGTTTGGTCACCCCCATGTAAGTTATGGGGCAGTAACAGCACACTTTTGAAAACGTGTTTTTCAGCCTGAAATAAACACGTTTTTTCAGACAACTGAATCCCTATGTAACTGCAAGACTCAGAAGAGCCCACACACTCAGCTCTTAACCCCAGTGTGCAGAAAGTGTCAAAACATGATTTTCAGCAGAAATAAACATGTTTCTGCAAGTTTGGTCACCCCCATGTAAGTTATGGGGCAGTAACAGCACACTTTTGAAAACGTGTTTTTCAGCCCGAAATAAACGCGTTTTTTCAGACAACTGAATCCCTATGTAACTGCAAGACTCAGAAGAGCCCACACACTCAGCTCTTAACCCCAGTGTGCAGAAAGTGTCAAAACGTGTTTTTCAGCAGAAATAAACATGTTTCTGCAAGTTTGGTCACCCCCATGTAAGTTATGGGGCAGTAACAGCACACTTTTGAAAACGTGTTTTTCAGCCCGAAATAAACGCGTTTTTTCAGACAACTGAATCCCTATGTAACTGCAAGACTCAGAAGAGCCCACACACTCAGCTCTTAACCCCAGTGTGCAGAAAGTGTCAAAACATGATTTTCAGCAGAAATAAACATGTTTCTGCAAGTTTGGTCACCCCCATGTAAGTTATGGGGCAGTAACAGCACACTTTTGAAAACGTGTTTTTCAGCCCGAAATAAACGCGTTTTTTCAGACAACTGAATCCCTATGTAACTGCAAGACTCAGAAGAGCCAACACACTCAGCTCTTAACCCCAGTGTGCAGAAAGTGTCAAAACATGTTTTTCAGCAGAAATAAACATGTTTCTGCAAGTTTGGTCACCCCCATGTAAGTTATGGGGCAGTAACAGCACACTTTTGAAAACGTGTTTTTCAGCCTGAAATAAACACGTTTTTTCAGACAACTGAATCCCTATGTAACTGCAAGACTCAGAAGAGCCCACACACTCAGCTCTTAACCCCAGTGTGCAGAAAGTGTCAAAACATGTTTTTCAGCAGAAATAAACATGTTTCTGCAAGTTTGGTCACCCCCATGTAAGTTATGGGGCAGTAACAGCACACTTTTGAAAACGTGTTTTTCAGCCTGAAATAAACACGTTTTTTCAGACAACTGAATCCCTATGTAACTGCAAGACTCAGAAGAGCCCACACACTCAGCTCTTAACCCCAGTGTGCAGAAAGTGTCAAAACATGTTTTTCAGCAGAAATAAACATGTTTCTGCAAGTTTGGTCACCCCCATGTAAGTTATGGGGCAGTAACAGCACACTTTTGAAAACGTGTTTTTCAGCCTGAAATAAACACGTTTTTTCAGACAACTGAATCCCTATGTAACTGCAAGACTCAGAAGAGCCCACACACTCAGCTCTTAACCCCAGTGTGCAGAAAGTGTCAAAACATGATTTTCAGCAGAAATAAACATGTTTCTGCAAGTTTGGTCAACCCCATGTAAGTTATGGGGCAGTAACAGCACACTTTTGAAAACGTGTTTTTCAGCCCGAAATAAACGCGTTTTTTCAGACAACTGAATCCCTATGTAACTGCAAGGCTCAAAAGAGCCCACACACTCAGCTCTTAACCCCAGTGTGCAGAAAGTGTCAAAACATGTTTTTCAGCAGAAATAAACATGTTTCTGCAAGTTTGGTCACCCCCATGTAAGTTATGGGGCAGTAACAGCACACTTTTGAAAACGTGTTTTTCAGCCCGAAATAAACGCGTTTTTTCAGACAACTGAATCCCTATGTAACTGCAAGACTCAGAAGAGCCCACACACTCAGCTCTTAACCCCAGTGTGCAGAAAGTGACAAAACATGATTTTCAGCAGAAATAAACATGTTTCTGCAAGTTTGGTCACCCCCATGTAAGTTATGGGGCAGTAACAGCACACTTTTGAAAACGTGTTTTTCAGCCCGAAATAAACGCGTTTTTTCAGACAACTGAATCCCTATGTAACTGCAAGACTCAGAAGAGCCCACACACTCAGCTCTTAACCCCAGTGTGCAGAAAGTGTCAAAACGTGTTTTTCAGCAGAAATAAACATGTTTCTGCAAGTTTGGTCACCCCCATGTAAGTATGGGGCAGTAACAGCACACTTTTGAAAACGTGTTTTTCAGCCTGAAATAAACACGTTTTTTCAGACAACTGAATCCCTATGTAACTGCAAGACTCAGAAGAGCCCACACACTCAGCTCTTAACCCCAGTGTGCAGAAAGTGTCAAAACATGATTTTCAGCAGAAATAAACATGTTTCTGCAAGTTTGGTCACCCCCATGTAAGTTATGGGGCAGTAACAGCACACTTTTGAAAACGTGTTTTTCAGCCCGAAATAAACGCGTTTTTTCAGACAACTGAATCCCTATGTAACTGCAAGACTCAGAAGAGCCCACACACTCAGCTCTTAACCCCAGTGTGCAGAAAGTGTCAAAACATGTTTTTCAGCAGAAATAAACATGTTTCTGCAAGTTTGGTCATACCCCATGTAAGTTATGGGGCAGTAACAGCACACTTTTGAAAACGTGTTTTTCAGCCCGAAATAAACACGTTTTTTCAGACAACTGAATCCCTATGTAACTGCAAGACTCAGAAGAGTCCACACACTCAGCTCTTAACCCCAGTGTGCAGAAAGTGTCAAAACATGATTTTCAGCAGAAATAAACATGTTTCTGCAAGTTTGGTCAACCCCATGTAAGTTATGGGGCAGTAACAGCACACTTTTGAAAACGTGTTTTTCAGCCCGAAATAAACGCGTTTTTTCAGACAACTGAATCCCTATGTAACTGCAAGGCTCAAAAGAGCCCACACACTCAGCTCTTAACCCCAGTGTGCAGAAAGTGTCAAAACATGTTTTTCAGCAGAAATAAACATGTTTCTGCAAGTTTGGTCACCCCCATGTAAGTTATGGGGCAGTAACAGCACACTTTTGAAAACGTGTTTTTCAGCCCGAAATAGACGCGTTTTTTCAGACAACTGAATCCCTATGTAACTGCAAGACTCAGAAGAGCCCACACACTCAGCTCTTAACCCCAGTGTGCAGAAAGTGTCAAAACGTGATTTTCAGCAGAAATAAACATGTTTCTGCAAGTTTGGTCACCCCCATGTAAGTTATGGGGCAGTAACAGCACACTTTTGAAAACGTGTTTTTCAGCCTGAAATAAACACGTTTTTTCAGACAACTGAATCCCTATGTAACTGCAAGACTCAGAAGAGCCCACACACTCAGCTCTTAACCCCAGTGTGCAGAAAGTGTCAAAACATGTTTTTCAGCAGAAATAAACATGTTTCTGCAAGTTTGGTCACCCCCATGTAAGTTATGGGGCAGTAACAGCACACTTTTGAAAACGTGTTTTTCAGCCTGAAATAAACACGTTTTTTCAGACAACTGAATCCCTATGTAACTGCAAGACTCAGAAGAGCCCACACACTCAGCTCTTAACCCCAGTGTGCAGAAAGTGTCAAAACATGATTTTCAGCAGAAATAAACATGTTTCTGCAAGTTTGGTCAACCCCATGTAAGTTATGGGGCAGTAACAGCACACTTTTGAAAACGTGTTTTTCAGCCCGAAATAAACGCGTTTTTTCAGACAACTGAATCCCTATGTAACTGCAAGGCTCAAAAGAGCCCACACACTCAGCTCTTAACCCCAGTGTGCAGAAAGTGTCAAAACATGTTTTTCAGCAGAAATAAACATGTTTCTGCAAGTTTGGTCACCCCCATGTAAGTTATGGGGCAGTAACAGCACACTTTTGAAAACGTGTTTTTCAGCCCGAAATAAACGCGTTTTTTCAGACAACTGAATCCCTATGTAACTGCAAGACTCAGAAGAGCCCACACACTCAGCTCTTAACCCCAGTGTGCAGAAAGTGACAAAACATGATTTTCAGCAGAAATAAACATGTTTCTGCAAGTTTGGTCACCCCCATGTAAGTTATGGGGCAGTAACAGCACACTTTTGAAAACGTGTTTTTCAGCCTGAAATAAACACGTTTTTTCAGACAACTGAATCCCTATGTAACTGCAAGACTCAGAAGAGCCCACACACTCAGCTCTTAACCCCAGTGTGCAGAAAGTGTCAAAACATGATTTTCAGCAGAAATAAACATGTTTCTGCAAGTTTGGTCAACCCCATGTAAGTTATGGGGCAGTAACAGCACACTTTTGAAAACGTGTTTTTCAGCCCGAAATAAACGCGTTTTTTCAGACAACTGAATCCCTGTGTAACTGCAAGGCTCAAAAGAGCCCACACACTCAGCTCTTAACCCCAGTGTGCAGAAAGTGTCAAAACATGTTTTTCAGCAGAAATAAACATGTTTCTGCAAGTTTGGTCACCCCCATGTAAGTTATGGGGCAGTAACAGCACACTTTTGAAAACGTGTTTTTCAGCCCGAAATAAACGCGTTTTTTCAGACAACTGAATCCCTATGTAACTGCAAGACTCAGAAGAGCCCACACACTCAGCTCTTAACCCCAGTGTGCAGAAAGTGTCAAAACATGTTTTTCAGCAGAAATAAACATGTTTCTGCAAGTTTGGTCATACCCCATGTAAGTTATGGGGCAGTAACAGCACACTTTTGAAAACGTGTTTTTCAGCCCGAAATAAACACGTTTTTTCAGACAACTGAATCCCTATGTAACTGCAAGACTCAGAAGAGTCCACACACTCAGCTCTTAACCCCAGTGTGCAGAAAGTGTCAAAACATGATTTTCAGCAGAAATAAACATGTTTCTGCAAGTTTGGTCAACCCCATGTAAGTTATGGGGCAGTAACAGCACACTTTTGAAAACGTGTTTTTCAGCCCGAAATAAACGCGTTTTTTCAGACAACTGAATCCCTATGTAACTGCAAGGCTCAAAAGAGCCCACACACTCAGCTCTTAACCCCAGTGTGCAGAAAGTGTCAAAACATGTTTTTCAGCAGAAATAAACATGTTTCTGCAAGTTTGGTCACCCCCATGTAAGTTATGGGGCAGTAACAGCACACTTTTGAAAACGTGTTTTTCAGCCCGAAATAGACGCGTTTTTTCAGACAACTGAATCCCTATGTAACTGCAAGACTCAGAAGAGCCCACACACTCAGCTCTTAACCCCAGTGTGCAGAAAGTGTCAAAACGTGATTTTCAGCAGAAATAAACATGTTTCTGCAAGTTTGGTCACCCCCATGTAAGTTATGGGGCAGTAACAGCACACTTTTGAAAACGTGTTTTTCAGCCTGAAATAAACACGTTTTTTCAGACAACTGAATCCCTATGTAACTGCAAGACTCAGAAGAGCCCACACACTCAGCTCTTAACCCCAGTGTGCAGAAAGTGTCAAAACATGATTTTCAGCAGAAATAAACATGTTTCTGCAAGTTTGGTCACCCCCATGTAAGTTATGGGGCAGTAACAGCACACTTTTGAAAACGTGTTTTTCAGCCCGAAATAAACGCGTTTTTTCAGACAACTGAATCCCTATGTAACTGCAAGACTCAGAAGAGCCCACACACTCAGCTCTTAACCCCAGTGTGCAGAAAGTGTCAAAACGTGTTTTTCAGCAGAAATAAACATGTTTCTGCAAGTTTGGTCACCCCCATGTAAGTTATGGGGCAGTAACAGCACACTTTTGAAAACGTGTTTTTCAGCCCGAAATAAACGCGTTTTTTCAGACAACTGAATCCCTATGTAACTGCAAGACTCAGAAGAGCCCACACACTCAGCTCTTAACCCCAGTGTGCAGAAAGTGTCAAAACATGATTTTCAGCAGAAATAAACATGTTTCTGCAAGTTTGGTCACCCCCATGTAAGTTATGGGGCAGTAACAGCACACTTTTGAAAACGTGTTTTTCAGCCCGAAATAAACGCGTTTTTTCAGACAACTGAATCCCTATGTAACTGCAAGACTCAGAAGAGCCCACACACTCAGCTCTTAACCCCAGTGTGCAGAAAGTGTCAAAACATGTTTTTCAGCAGAAATAAACATGTTTCTGCAAGTTTGGTCACCCCCATGTAAGTTATGGGGCAGTAACAGCACACTTTTGAAAACGTGTTTTTCAGCCCGAAATAAACACGTTTTTTCAGACAACTGAATCCCTATGTAACTGCAAGACTCAGAAGAGCCCACACACTCAGCTCTTAACCCCAATGTGCAGAAAGTGTCAAAACATGTTTTTCAGCAGAAATAAACATGTTTCTGCAAGTTTGGTCACCCCCATGTAAGTTATGGGGCAGTAACAGCACACTTTTGAAAACGTGTTTTTCAGCCTGAAATAAACACGTTTTTTCAGACAACTGAATCCCTATGTAACTGCAAGACTCAGAAGAGCCCACACACTCAGCTCTTAACCCCAGTGTGCAGAAAGTGTCAAAACATGTTTTTCAGCAGAAATAAACATGTTTCTGCAAGTTTGGTCACCCCCATGTAAGTTATGGGGCAGTAACAGCACACTTTTGAAAACGTGTTTTTCAGCCCGAAATAAACGCGTTTTTTCAGACAACTGAATCCCTATGTAACTGCAAGACTCAGAAGAGCCCACACACTCAGCTCTTAACCCCAGTGTGCAGAAAGTGTCAAAACATGATTTTCAGCAGAAATAAACATGTTTCTGCAAGTTTGGTCAACCCCATGTAAGTTATGGGGCAGTAACAGCACACTTTTGAAAACGTGTTTTTCAGCCCGAAATAAACGCGTTTTTTCAGACAACTGAATCCCTATGTAACTGCAAGACTCAGAAGAGCCCACACACTCAGCTCTTAACCCCAGTGTGCAGAAAGTGTCAAAACATGTTTTTCAGCAGAAATAAACATGTTTCTGCAAGTTTGGTCACCCCCATGTAAGTTATGGGGCAGTAACAGCACACTTTTGAAAACGTGTTTTTCAGCCTGAAATAAACGCGTTTTTTCAGACAACTGAATCCCTATGTAACTGCAAGACTCAGAAGAGTCCACACACTCAGCTCTTAACCCCAGTGTGCAGAAAGTGTCAAAACATGATTTTCAGCAGAAATAAACATGTTTCTGCAAGTTTGGTCAACCCCATGTAAGTTATGGGGCAGTAACAGCACACTTTTGAAAACGTGTTTTTCAGCCCGAAATAAACGCGTTTTTTCAGACAACTGAATCCCTATGTAACTGCAAGGCTCAAAAGAGCCCACACACTCAGCTCTTAACCCCAGTGTGCAGAAAGTGTCAAAACATGTTTTTCAGCAGAAATAAACATGTTTCTGCAAGTTTGGTCACCCCCATGTAAGTTATGGGGCAGTAACAGCACACTTTTGAAAACGTGTTTTTCAGCCCGAAATAAACGCGTTTTTTCAGACAACTGAATCCCTATGTAACTGCAAGACTCAGAAGAGCCCACACACTCAGCTCTTAACCCCAGTGTGCAGAAAGTGTCAAAACGTGATTTTCAGCAGAAATAAACATGTTTCTGCAAGTTTGGTCACCCCCATGTAAGTTATGGGGCAGTAACAGCACACTTTTGAAAACGTGTTTTTCAGCCTGAAATAAACACGTTTTTTCAGACAACTGAATCCCTATGTAACTGCAAGACTCAGAAGAGCCCACACACTCAGCTCTTAACCCCAGTGTGCAGAAAGTGTCAAAACATGATTTTCAGCAGAAATAAACATGTTTCTGCAAGTTTGGTCACCCCCATGTAAGTTATGGGGCAGTAACAGCACACTTTTGAAAACGTGTTTTTCAGCCCGAAATAAACGCGTTTTTTCAGACAACTGAATCCCTATGTAACTGCAAGACTCAGAAGAGCCCACACACTCAGCTCTTAACCCCAGTGTGCAGAAAGTGTCAAAACGTGTTTTTCAGCAGAAATAAACATGTTTCTGCAAGTTTGGTCACCCCCATGTAAGTTATGGGGCAGTAACAGCACACTTTTGAAAACGTGTTTTTCAGCCCGAAATAAACGCGTTTTTTCAGACAACTGAATCCCTATGTAACTGCAAGACTCAGAAGAGCCCACACACTCAGCTCTTAACCCCAGTGTGCAGAAAGTGTCAAAACATGATTTTCAGCAGAAATAAACATGTTTCTGCAAGTTTGGTCACCCCCATGTAAGTTATGGGGCAGTAACAGCACACTTTTGAAAACGTGTTTTTCAGCCCGAAATAAACGCGTTTTTTCAGACAACTGAATCCCTATGTAACTGCAAGACTCAGAAGAGCCCACACACTCAGCTCTTAACCCCAGTGTGCAGAAAGTGTCAAAACATGTTTTTCAGCAGAAATAAACATGTTTCTGCAAGTTTGGTCACCCCCATGTAAGTTATGGGGCAGTAACAGCACACTTTTGAAAACGTGTTTTTCAGCCCGAAATAAACACGTTTTTTCAGACAACTGAATCCCTATGTAACTGCAAGACTCAGAAGAGCCCACACACTCAGCTCTTAACCCCAATGTGCAGAAAGTGTCAAAACATGTTTTTCAGCAGAAATAAACATGTTTCTGCAAGTTTGGTCACCCCCATGTAAGTTATGGGGCAGTAACAGCACACTTTTGAAAACGTGTTTTTCAGCCTGAAATAAACACGTTTTTTCAGACAACTGAATCCCTATGTAACTGCAAGACTCAGAAGAGCCCACACACTCAGCTCTTAACCCCAGTGTGCAGAAAGTGTCAAAACATGTTTTTCAGCAGAAATAAACATGTTTCTGCAAGTTTGGTCACCCCCATGTAAGTTATGGGGCAGTAACAGCACACTTTTGAAAACGTGTTTTTCAGCCCGAAATAAACGCGTTTTTTCAGACAACTGAATCCCTATGTAACTGCAAGGCTCAAAAGAGCCCACACACTCAGCTCTTAACCCCAGTGTGCAGAAAGTGTCAAAACATGTTTTTCAGCAGAAATAAACATGTTTCTGCAAGTTTGGTCACCCCCATGTAAGTTATGGGGCAGTAACAGCACACTTTTGAAAACGTGTTTTTCAGCCCGAAATAAACGCGTTTTTTCAGACAACTGAATCCCTATGTAACTGCAAGACTCAGAAGAGCCCACACACTCAGCTCTTAACCCCAGTGTGCAGAAAGTGTCAAAACATGATTTTCAGCAGAAATAAACATGTTTCTGCAAGTTTGGTCAACCCCATGTAAGTTATGGGGCAGTAACAGCACACTTTTGAAAACGTGTTTTTCAGCCCGAAATAAACGCGTTTTTTCAGACAACTGAATCCCTATGTAACTGCAAGACTCAGAAGAGCCCACACACTCAGCTCTTAACCCCAGTGTGCAGAAAGTGTCAAAACATGTTTTTCAGCAGAAATAAACATGTTTCTGCAAGTTTGGTCACCCCCATGTAAGTTATGGGGCAGTAACAGCACACTTTTGAAAACGTGTTTTTCAGCCTGAAATAAACGCGTTTTTTCAGACAACTGAATCCCTATGTAACTGCAAGACTCAGAAGAGTCCACACACTCAGCTCTTAACCCCAGTGTGCAGAAAGTGTCAAAACATGATTTTCAGCAGAAATAAACATGTTTCTGCAAGTTTGGTCAACCCCATGTAAGTTATGGGGCAGTAACAGCACACTTTTGAAAACGTGTTTTTCAGCCCGAAATAAACGCGTTTTTTCAGACAACTGAATCCCTATGTAACTGCAAGGCTCAAAAGAGCCCACACACTCAGCTCTTAACCCCAGTGTGCAGAAAGTGTCAAAACATGTTTTTCAGCAGAAATAAACATGTTTCTGCAAGTTTGGTCACCCCCATGTAAGTTATGGGGCAGTAACAGCACACTTTTGAAAACGTGTTTTTCAGCCCGAAATAAACGCGTTTTTTCAGACAACTGAATCCCTATGTAACTGCAAGACTCAGAAGAGCCCACACACTCAGCTCTTAACCCCAGTGTGCAGAAAGTGTCAAAACGTGATTTTCAGCAGAAATAAACATGTTTCTGCAAGTTTGGTCACCCCCATGTAAGTTATGGGGCAGTAACAGCACACTTTTGAAAACGTGTTTTTCAGCCCGAAATAAACGCGTTTTTTCAGACAACTGAATCCCTATGTAACTGCAAGACTCAGAAGAGCCCACACACTCAGCTCTTAACCCCAGTGTGCAGAAAGTGTCAAAACGTGTTTTTCAGCAGAAATAAACATGTTTCTGCAAGTTTGGTCACCCCCATGTAAGTTATGGGGCAGTAACAGCACACTTTTGAAAACGTGTTTTTCAGCCCGAAATAAACGCGTTTTTTCAGACAACTGAATCCCTATGTAACTGCAAGACTCAGAAGAGCCCACACACTCAGCTCTTAACCCCAGTGTGCAGAAAGTGTCAAAACATGATTTTCAGCAGAAATAAACATGTTTCTGCAAGTTTGGTCACCCCCATGTAAGTTATGGGGCAGTAACAGCACACTTTTGAAAACGTGTTTTTCAGCCCGAAATAAACGCGTTTTTTCAGACAACTGAATCCCTATGTAACTGCAAGACTCAGAAGAGCCCACACACTCAGCTCTTAACCCCAGTGTGCAGAAAGTGTCAAAACATGTTTTTCAGCAGAAATAAACATGTTTCTGCAAGTTTGGTCACCCCCATGTAAGTTATGGGGCAGTAACAGCACACTTTTGAAAACGTGTTTTTCAGCCTGAAATAAACACGTTTTTTCAGACAACTGAATCCCTATGTAACTGCAAGACTCAGAAGAGCCAACACACTCAGCTCTTAACCCCAGTGTGCAGAAAGTGTCAAAACATGTTTTTCAGCAGAAATAAACATGTTTCTGCAAGTTTGGTCACCCCCATGTAAGTTATGGGGCAGTAACAGCACACTTTTGAAAACGTGTTTTTCAGCCTGAAATAAACACGTTTTTTCAGACAACTGAATCCCTATGTAACTGCAAGACTCAGAAGAGCCCACACACTCAGCTCTTAACCCCAGTGTGCAGAAAGTGTCAAAACATGTTTTTCAGCAGAAATAAACATGTTTCTGCAAGTTTGGTCACCCCCATGTAAGTTATGGGGCAGTAACAGCACACTTTTGAAAACGTGTTTTTCAGCCTGAAATAAACACGTTTTTTCAGACAACTGAATCCCTATGTAACTGCAAGACTCAGAAGAGCCCACACACTCAGCTCTTAACCCCAGTGTGCAGAAAGTGTCAAAACATGTTTTTCAGCAGAAATAAACATGTTTCTGCAAGTTTGGTCACCCCCATGTAAGTTATGGGGCAGTAACAGCACACTTTTGAAAACGTGTTTTTCAGCCCGAAATAAACGCGTTTTTTCAGACAACTGAATCCCTATGTAACTGCAAGGCTCAAAAGAGCCCACACACTCAGCTCTTAACCCCAGTGTGCAGAAAGTGTCAAAACATGTTTTTCAGCAGAAATAAACATGTTTCTGCAAGTTTGGTCACCCCCATGTAAGTTATGGGGCAGTAACAGCACACTTTTGAAAACGTGTTTTTCAGCCCGAAATAAACGCGTTTTTTCAGACAACTGAATCCCTATGTAACTGCAAGACTCAGAAGAGCCCACACACTTAGCTCTTAACCCCAGTGTGCAGAAAGTGACAAAACATGATTTTCAGCAGAAATAAACATGTTTCTGCAAGTTTGGTCACCCCCATGTAAGTTATGGGGCAGTAACAGCACACTTTTGAAAACGTGTTTTTCAGCCCGAAATAAACGCGTTTTTTCAGACAACTGAATCCCTATGTAACTGCAAGACTCAGAAGAGCCCACACACTCAGCTCTTAACCCCAGTGTGCAGAAAGTGTCAAAACGTGTTTTTCAGCAGAAATAAACATGTTTCTGCAAGTTTGGTCACCCCCATGTAAGTTATGGGGCAGTAACAGCACACTTTTGAAAACGTGTTTTTCAGCCTGAAATAAACACGTTTTTTCAGACAACTGAATCCCTATGTAACTGCAAGACTCAGAAGAGCCCACACACTCAGCTCTTAACCCCAGTGTGCAGAAAGTGTCAAAACATGATTTTCAGCAGAAATAAACATGTTTCTGCAAGTTTGGTCAACCCCATGTAAGTTATGGGGCAGTAACAGCACACTTTTGAAAACGTGTTTTTCAGCCCGAAATAAACGCGTTTTTTCAGACAACTGAATCCCTATGTAACTGCAAGGCTCAAAAGAGCCCACACACTCAGCTCTTAACCCCAGTGTGCAGAAAGTGTCAAAACATGTTTTTCAGCAGAAATAAACATGTTTCTGCAAGTTTGGTCACCCCCATGTAAGTTATGGGGCAATAACAGCACACTTTTGAAAACGTGTTTTTCAGCCCGAAATAAACGCGTTTTTTCAGACAACTGAATCCCTATGTAACTGCAAGACTCAGAAGAGCCCACACACTCAGCTCTTAACCCCAGTGTGCAGAAAGTGTCAAAACATGATTTTCAGCAGAAATAAACATGTTTCTGCAAGTTTGGTCACCCCCATGTAAGTTATGGGGCAGTAACAGCACACTTTTGAAAACGTGTTTTTCAGCCCGAAATAAACGCGTTTTTTCAGACAACTGAATCCCTATGTAACTGCAAGACTCAGAAGAGCCCACACACTCAGCTCTTAACCCCAGTGTGCAGAAAGTGTCAAAACATGTTTTTCGGCAGAAATAAACATGTTTCTGCAAGCTTGGTCACCCCCATGTAAGTTATGGGGCAGTAACAGCACACTTTTGAAAACGTGTTTTTCAGCCTGAAATAAACACGTTTTTTCAGACAACTGAATCCCTATGTAACTGCAAGACTCAGAAGAGTCCACACACTCAGCTCTTAACCCCAGTGTGCAGAAAGTGTCAAAACATGATTTTCAGCAGAAATAAACATGTTTCTGCAAGTTTGGTCACCCCCATGTAAGTTATGGGGCAGTAACAGCACACTTTTGAAAACGTGTTTTTCAGCCCGAAATAAACGCGTTTTTCCAGACAACTGAATCCCTATGTAACTGCAAGGCTCAAAAGAGCCCACACACTCAGCTCTTAACCCCAGTGTGCAGAAAGTGTCAAAACATGTTTTTCAGCAGAAATAAACATGTTTCTGCAAGTTTGGTCACCCCCATGTAAGTTATGGGGCAGTAACAGCACACTTTTGAAAACGTGTTTTTCAGCCCGAAATAAACGCGTTTTTTCAGACAACTGAATCCCTATGTAACTGCAAGACTCAGAAGAGCCCACACACTCAGCTCTTAACCCCAGTGTGCAGAAAGTGTCAAAACGTGATTTTCAGCAGAAATAAACATGTTTCTGCAAGTTTGGTCACCCCCATGTAAGTTATGGGGCAGTAACAGCACACTTTTGAAAACGTGTTTTTCAGCCCGAAATAAACGCGTTTTTTCAGACAACTGAATCCCTATGTAACTGCAAGACTCAGAAGAGCCCACACACTCAGCTCTTAACCCCAGTGTGCAGAAAGTGTCAAAACGTGTTTTTCAGCAGAAATAAACATGTTTCTGCAAGTTTGGTCACCCCCATGTAAGTTATGGGGCAGTAACAGCACACTTTTGAAAACGTGTTTTTCAGCCTGAAATAAACACGTTTTTTCAGACAACTGAATCCCTATGTAACTGCAAGACTCAGAAGAGCCCACACAATCAGCTCTTAACCCCAGTGTGCAGAAAGTGTCAAAACATGATTTTCAGCAGAAATAAACATGTTTCTGCAAGTTTGGTCACCCCCATGTAAGTTATGGGGCAGTAACAGCACACTTTTGAAAACGTGTTTTTCAGCCCGAAATAAACGCGTTTTTTCAGACAACTGAATCCCTATGTAACTGCAAGACTCAGAAGAGCCCACACACTCAGCTCTTAACCCCAGTGTGCAGAAAGTGTCAAAACGTGTTTTTCAGCAGAAATAAACATGTTTCTGCAAGTTTGGTCACCCCCATGTAAGTTATGGGGCAGTAACAGCACACTTTTGAAAACGTGTTTTTCAGCCCGAAATAAACGCGTTTTTTCAGACAACTGAATCCCTATGTAACTGCAAGACTCAGAAGAGCCCACACACTCAGCTCTTAACCCCAGTGTGCAGAAAGTGTCAAAACATGATTTTCAGCAGAAATAAACATGTTTCTGCAAGTTTGGTCACCCCCATGTAAGTTATGGGGCAGTAACAGCACACTTTTGAAAACGTGTTTTTCAGCCCGAAATAAACGCGTTTTTTCAGACAACTGAATCCCTATGTAACTGCAAGACTCAGAAGAGCCCACACACTCAGCTCTTAACCCCAGTGTGCAGAAAGTGTCAAAACATGTTTTTCAGCAGAAATAAACATGTTTCTGCAAGTTTGGTCACCCCCATGTAAGTTATGGGGCAGTAACAGCACACTTTTGAAAACGTGTTTTTCAGCCTGAAATAAACACGTTTTTTCAGACAACTGAATCCCTATGTAACTGCAAGACTCAGAAGAGCCAACACACTCAGCTCTTAACCCCAGTGTGCAGAAAGTGTCAAAACATGTTTTTCAGCAGAAATAAACATGTTTCTGCAAGTTTGGTCACCCCCATGTAAGTTATGGGGCAGTAACAGCACACTTTTGAAAACGTGTTTTTCAGCCTGAAATAAACACGTTTTTTCAGACAACTGAATCCCTATGTAACTGCAAGACTCAGAAGAGCCCACACACTCAGCTCTTAACCCCAGTGTGCAGAAAGTGTCAAAACATGTTTTTCAGCAGAAATAAACATGTTTCTGCAAGTTTGGTCACCCCCATGTAAGTTATGGGGCAGTAACAGCACACTTTTGAAAACGTGTTTTTCAGCCTGAAATAAACACGTTTTTTCAGACAACTGAATCCCTATGTAACTGCAAGACTCAGAAGAGCCCACGCACTCAGCTCTTAACCCCAGTGTGCAGAAAGTGTCAAAACATGTTTTTCAGCAGAAATAAACATGTTTCTGCAAGTTTGGTCACCCCCATTTAAGTTATGGGGCAGTAACAGCACACTTTTGAAAACGTGTTTTTCAGCCTGAAATAAACACGTTTTTTCAGACAACTGAATCCCTATGTAACTGCAAGACTCAGAAGAACCCACACACTCAGCTCTTAACCCCAGTGTGCAGAAAGTGTCAAAACATGATTTTCAGCAGAAATAAACATGTTTCTGCAAGTTTGGTCAACCCCATGTAAGTTATGGGGCAGTAACAGCACACTTTTGAAAACGTGTTTTTCAGCCCGAAATAAACGCGTTTTTTCAGACAACTGAATCCCTATGTAACTGCAAGGCTCAAAAGAGCCCACACACTCAGCTCTTAACCCCAGTGTGCAGAAAGTGTCAAAACATGTTTTTCAGCAGAAATAAACATGTTTCTGCAAGTTTGGTCACCCCCATGTAAGTTATGGGGCAGTAACAGCACACTTTTGAAAACGTGTTTTTCAGCCCGAAATAAACGCGTTTTTTCAGACAACTGAATCCCTATGTAACTGCAAGACTCAGAAGAGCCCACACACTCAGCTCTTAACCCCAGTTGCAGAAAGTGACAAAACATGATTTTCAGCAGAAATAAACATGTTTCTGCAAGTTTGGTCACCCCCATGTAAGTTATGGGGCAGTAACAGCACACTTTTGAAAACGTGTTTTTCAGCCCGAAATAAACGCGTTTTTTCAGACAACTGAATCCCTATGTAACTGCAAGACTCAGAAGAGCCCACACACTCAGCTCTTAACCCCAGTGTGCAGAAAGTGTCAAAACGTGTTTTTCAGCAGAAATAAACATGTTTCTGCAAGTTTGGTCACCCCCATGTAAGTTATGGGGCAGTAACAGCACACTTTTGAAAACGTGTTTTTCAGCCCGAAATAAACGCGTTTTTTCAGACAACTGAATCCCTATGTAACTGCAAGACTCAGAAGAGCCCACACACTCAGCTCTTAACCCCAGTGTGCAGAAAGTGTCAAAACGTGTTTTTCAGCAGAAATAAACATGTTTCTGCAAGTTTGGTCACCCCCATGTAAGTTATGGGGCAGTAACAGCACACTTTTGAAAACGTGTTTTTCAGCCCGAAATAAACGCGTTTTTTCAGACAACTGAATCCCTATGTAACTGCAAGACTCAGAAGAGCCCACACACTCAGCTCTTAACCCCAGTGTGCAGAAAGTGTCAAAACATGTTTTTCAGCAGAAATAAACATGTTTCTGCAAGTTTGGTCACCCCCATGTAAGTTATGGGGCAGTAACAGCACACTTTTGAAAACGTGTTTTTCAGCCTGAAATAAACACGTTTTTTCAGACAACTGAATCCCTATGTAACTGCAAGACTCAGAAGAGTCCACACACTCAGCTCTTAACCCCAGTGTGCAGAAAGTGTCAAAACATGATTTTCAGCAGAAATAAACATGTTTCTGCAAGTTTGGTCAACCCCATGTAAGTTATGGGGCAGTAACAGCATACTTTTGAAAACGTGTTTTTCAGCCCGAAATAAACGCGTTTTTTCAGACAACTGAATCCCTATGTAACTGCAAGGCTCAAAAGAGCCCACACACTCAGCTCTTAACCCCAGTGTGCAGAAAGTGTCAAAACATGTTTTTCAGCAGAAATAAACATGTTTCTGCAAGTTTGGTCACCCCCATGTAAGTTATGGGGCAGTAACAGCACACTTTTGAAAACGTGTTTTTCAGCCCGAAATAAACGCGTTTTTTCAGACAACTGAATCCCTATGTAACTGCAAGACTCAGAAGAGCCCACACACTCAGCTCTTAACCCCAGTGTGCAGAAAGTGTCAAAACGTGATTTTCAGCAGAAATAAACATGTTTCTGCAAGTTTGGTCACCCCCATGTAAGTTATGGGGCAGTAACAGCACACTTTTGAAAACGTGTTTTTCAGCCCGAAATAAACGCGTTTTTTCAGACAACTGAATCCCTATGTAACTGCAAGACTCAGAAGAGCCCACACACTCAGCTCTTAACCCCAGTGTGCAGAAAGTGTCAAAACGTGTTTTTCAGCAGAAATAAACATGTTTCTGCAAGTTTGGTCACCCCCATGTAAGTTATGGGGCAGTAACAGCACACTTTTGAAAACGTGTTTTTCAGCCTGAAATAAACACGTTTTTTCAGACAACTGAATCCCTATGTAACTGCAAGACTCAGAAGAGCCCACACACTCAGCTCTTAACCCCAGTGTGCAGAAAGTGTCAAAACATGATTTTCAGCAGAAATAAACATGTTTCTGCAAGTTTGGTCACCCCCATGTAAGTTATGGGGCAGTAACAGCACACTTTTGAAAACGTGTTTTTCAGCCCGAAATAAACGCGTTTTTTCAGACAACTGAATCCCTATGTAACTGCAAGACTCAGAAGAGCCCACGCACTCAGCTCTTAACCCCAGTGTGCAGAAAGTGTCAAAACGTGTTTTTCAGCAGAAATAAACATGTTTCTGCAAGTTTGGTCACCCCCATGTAAGTTATGGGGCAGTAACAGCACACTTTTGAAAACGTGTTTTTCAGCCCGAAATAAACGCGTTTTTTCAGACAACTGAATCCCTATGTAACTGCAAGACTCAGAAGAGCCCACACACTCAGCTCTTAACCCCAGTGTGCAGAAAGTGTCAAAACATGTTTTTCAGCAGAAATAAACATGTTTCTGCAAGTTTGGTCACCCCCATGTAAGTTATGGGGCAGTAACAGCACACTTTTGAAAACGTGTTTTTCAGCCTGAAATAAACACGTTTTTTCAGACAACTGAATCCCTATGTAACTGCAAGACTCAGAAGAGTCCACACACTCAGCTCTTAACCCCAGTGTGCAGAAAGTGTCAAAACATGATTTTCAGCAGAAATAAACATGTTTCTGCAAGTTTGGTCAACCCCATGTAAGTTATGGGGCAGTAACAGCACACTTTTGAAAACGTGTTTTTCAGCCCGAAATAAACGCGTTTTTTCAGACAACTGAATCCCTATGTAACTGCAAGGCTCAAAAGAGCCCACACACTCAGCTCTTAACCCCAGTGTGCAGAAAGTGTCAAAACATGTTTTTCAGCAGAAATAAACATGTTTCTGCAAGTTTGGTCACCCCCATGTAAGTTATGGGGCAGTAACAGCACACTTTTGAAAACGTGTTTTTCAGCCCGAAATAAACGCGTTTTTTCAGACAACTGAATCCCTATGTAACTGCAAGACTCAGAAGAGCCCACACACTCAGCTCTTAACCCCAGTGTGCAGAAAGTGTCAAAACGTGATTTTCAGCAGAAATAAACATGTTTCTGCAAGTTTGGTCACCCCCATGTAAGTTATGGGGCAGTAACAGCACACTTTTGAAAACGTGTTTTTCAGCCCGAAATAAACGCGTTTTTTCAGACAACTGAATCCCTATGTAACTGCAAGACTCAGAAGAGCCCACACACTCAGCTCTTAACCCCAGTGTGCAGAAAGTGTCAAAACGTGTTTTTCAGCAGAAATAAACATGTTTCTGCAAGTTTGGTCACCCCCATGTAAGTTATGGGGCAGTAACAGCACACTTTTGAAAACGTGTTTTTCAGCCTGAAATAAACACGTTTTTTCAGACAACTGAATCCCTATGTAACTGCAAGACTCAGAAGAGCCCACACACTCAGCTCTTAACCCCAGTGTGCAGAAAGTGTCAAAACGTGTTTTTCAGCAGAAATAAACATGTTTCTGCAAGTTTGGTCACCCCCATGTAAGTTATGGGGCAGTAACAGCACACTTTTGAAAACGTGTTTTTCAGCCCGAAATAAACGCGTTTTTTCAGACAACTGAATCCCTATGTAACTGCAAGACTCAGAAGAGCCCACACACTCAGCTCTTAACCCCAGTGTGCAGAAAGTGTCAAAACGTGTTTTTCAGCAGAAATAAACATGTTTCTGCAAGTTTGGTCACCCCCATGTAAGTATGGGGCAGTAACAGCACACTTTTGAAAACGTGTTTTTCAGCCTGAAATAAACACGTTTTTTCAGACAACTGAATCCCTATGTAACTGCAAGACTCAGAAGAGCCCACACACTCAGCTCTTAACCCCAGTGTGCAGAAAGTGTCAAAACATGATTTTCAGCAGAAATAAACATGTTTCTGCAAGTTTGGTCAACCCCATGTAAGTTATGGGGCAGTAACAGCACACTTTTGAAAACGTGTTTTTCAGCCCGAAATAAACGCGTTTTTTCAGACAACTGAATCCCTGTGTAACTGCAAGGCTCAAAAGAGCCCACACACTCAGCTCTTAACCCCAGTGTGCAGAAAGTGTCAAAACATGTTTTTCAGCAGAAATAAACATGTTTCTGCAAGTTTGGTCACCCCCATGTAAGTTATGGGGCAGTAACAGCACACTTTTGAAAACGTGTTTTTCAGCCCGAAATAAACGCGTTTTTTCAGACAACTGAATCCCTATGTAACTGCAAGACTCAGAAGAGCCCACACACTCAGCTCTTAACCCCAGTGTGCAGAAAGTGTCAAAACATGTTTTTCAGCAGAAATAAACATGTTTCTGCAAGTTTGGTCACCCCCATGTAAGTTATGGGGCAGTAACAGCACACTTTTGAAAACGTGTTTTTCAGCCTGAAATAAACACGTTTTTTCAGACAACTGAATCCCTATGTAACTGCAAAACTCAGAAGAGTCCACACACTCAGCTCTTAACCCCAGTGTGCAGAAAGTGTCAAAACATGATTTTCAGCAGAAATAAACATGTTTCTGCAAGTTTGGTCAACCCCATGTAAGTTATGGGGCAGTAACAGCACACTTTTGAAAACGTGTTTTTCAGCCCGAAATAAACGCGTTTTTTCAGACAACTGAATCCCTATGTAACTGCAAGGCTCAAAAGAGCCCACACACTCAGCTCTTAACCCCAGTGTGCAGAAAGTGTCAAAACATGTTTTTCAGCAGAAATAAACATGTTTCTGCAAGTTTGGTCACCCCCATGTAAGTTATGGGGCAGTAACAGCACACTTTTGAAAACGTGTTTTTCAGCCCGAAATAGACGCGTTTTTTCAGACAACTGAATCCCTATGTAACTGCAAGACTCAGAAGAGCCCACACACTCAGCTCTTAACCCCAGTGTGCAGAAAGTGTCAAAACGTGATTTTCAGCAGAAATAAACATGTTTCTGCAAGTTTGGTCACCCCCATGTAAGTTATGGGGCAGTAACAGCACACTTTTGAAAACGTGTTTTTCAGCCTGAAATAAACACGTTTTTTCAGACAACTGAATCCCTATGTAACTGCAAGACTCAGAAGAGCCCACACACTCAGCTCTTAACCCCAGTGTGCAGAAAGTGTCAAAACATGATTTTCAGCAGAAATAAACATGTTTCTGCAAGTTTGGTCACCCCCATGTAAGTTATGGGGCAGTAACAGCACACTTTTGAAAACGTGTTTTTCAGCCCGAAATAAACGCGTTTTTTCAGACAACTGAATCCCTATGTAACTGCAAGACTCAGAAGAGCCCACACACTCAGCTCTTAACCCCAGTGTGCAGAAAGTGTCAAAACGTGTTTTTCAGCAGAAATAAACATGTTTCTGCAAGTTTGGTCACCCCCATGTAAGTTATGGGGCAGTAACAGCACACTTTTGAAAACGTGTTTTTCAGCCCGAAATAAACGCGTTTTTTCAGACAACTGAATCCCTATGTAACTGCAAGACTCAGAAGAGCCCACACACTCAGCTCTTAACCCCAGTGTGCAGAAAGTGTCAAAACATGATTTTCAGCAGAAATAAACATGTTTCTGCAAGTTTGGTCACCCCCATGTAAGTTATGGGGCAGTAACAGCACACTTTTGAAAACGTGTTTTTCAGCCCGAAATAAACGCGTTTTTTCAGACAACTGAATCCCTATGTAACTGCAAGACTCAGAAGAGCCCACACACTCAGCTCTTAACCCCAGTGTGCAGAAAGTGTCAAAACATGTTTTTCAGCAGAAATAAACATGTTTCTGCAAGTTTGGTCACCCCCATGTAAGTTATGGGGCAGTAACAGCACACTTTTGAAAACGTGTTTTTCAGCCTGAAATAAACACGTTTTTTCAGACAACTGAATCCCTATGTAACTGCAAGACTCAGAAGAGCCCACACACTCAGCTCTTAACCCCAGTGTGCAGAAAGTGTCAAAACATCTTTTTCAGCAGAAATAAACATGTTTCTGCAAGTTTGGTCACCCCCATGTAAGTTATGGGGCAGTAACAGCACACTTTTGAAAACGTGTTTTTCAGCCTGAAATAAACACGTTTTTTCAGACAACTGAATCCCTATGTAACTGCAAGACTCAGAAGAGCCCACACACTCAGCTCTTAACCCCAGTGTGCAGAAAGTGTCAAAACATGTTTTTCAGCAGAAATAAACATGTTTCTGCAAGTTTGGTCACCCCCATGTAAGTTATGGGGCAGTAACAGCACACTTTTGAAAACGTGTTTTTCAGCCTGAAATAAACACGTTTTTTCAGACAACTGAATCCCTATGTAACTGCAAGACTCAGAAGAGCCCACACACTCAGCTCTTAACCCCAGTGTGCAGAAAGTGTCAAAACATGTTTTTCAGCAGAAATAAACATGTTTCTGCAAGTTTGGTCACCCCCATGTAAGTTATGGGGCAGTAACAGCACACTTTTGAAAACGTGTTTTTCAGCCTGAAATAAACACGTTTTTTCAGACAACTGAATCCCTATGTAACTGCAAGACTCAGAAGAGCCCACACACTCAGCTCTTAACCCCAGTGTGCAGAAAGTGTCAAAACATGATTTTCAGCAGAAATAAACATGTTTCTGCAAGTTTGGTCAACCCCATGTAAGTTATGGGGCAGTAACAGCACACTTTTGAAAACGTGTTTTTCAGCCCGAAATAAACGCGTTTTTTCAGACAACTGAATCCCTATGTAACTGCAAGGCTCAAAAGAGCCCACACACTCAGCTCTTAACCCCAGTGTGCAGAAAGTGTCAAAACATGATTTTCAGCAGAAATAAACATGTTTCTGCAAGTTTGGTCACCCCCATGTAAGTTATGGGGCAGTAACAGCACACTTTTGAAAACGTGTTTTTCAGCCCGAAATAAACGCGTTTTTTCAGACAACTGAATCCCTATGTAACTGCAAGACTCAGAAGAGCCCACACACTCAGCTCTTAACCCCAGTGTGCAGAAAGTGTCAAAACGTGTTTTTCAGCAGAAATAAACATGTTTCTGCAAGTTTGGTCACCCCCATGTAAGTTATGGGGGCAGTAACAGCACACTTTTGAAAACGTGTTTTTCAGCCCGAAATAAACGCGTTTTTTCAGACAACTGAATCCCTATGTAACTGCAAGGCTCAAAAGAGCCCACACACTCAGCTCTTAACCCCAGTGTGCAGAAAGTGTCAAAACATGTTTTTCAGCAGAAATAAACATGTTTCTGCAAGTTTGGTCACCCCCATGTAAGTTATGGGGCAGTAACAGCACACTTTTGAAAACGTGTTTTTCAGCCCGAAATAAACGCGTTTTTTCAGACAACTGAATCCCTATGTAACTGCAAGACTCAGAAGAGCCCACACACTCAGCTCTTAACCCCAGTGTGCAGAAAGTGACAAAACATGATTTTCAGCAGAAATAAACATGTTTCTGCAAGTTTGGTCACCCCCATGTAAGTTATGGGGCAGTAACAGCACACTTTTGAAAACGTGTTTTTCAGCCCGAAATAAACGCGTTTTTTCAGACAACTGAATCCCTATGTAACTGCAAGACTCAGAAGAGCCCACACACTCAGCTCTTAACCCCAGTGTGCAGAAAGTGTCAAAACGTGTTTTTCAGCAGAAATAAACATGTTTCTGCAAGTTTGGTCACCCCCATGTAAGTTATGGGGCAGTAACAGCACACTTTTGAAAACGTGTTTTTCAGCCTGAAATAAACACGTTTTTTCAGACAACTGAATCCCTATGTAACTGCAAGACTCAGAAGAGCCCACACACTCAGCTCTTAACCCCAGTGTGCAGAAAGTGTCAAAACATGATTTTCAGCAGAAATAAACATGTTTCTGCAAGTTTGGTCACCCCCATGTAAGTTATGGGGCAGTAACAGCACACTTTTGAAAACGTGTTTTTCAGCCCGAAATAAACGCGTTTTTTCAGACAACTGAATCCCTATGTAACTGCAAGACTCAGAAGAGCCCACACACTCAGCTCTTAACCCCAGTGTGCAGAAAGTGTCAAAACATGATTTTCAGCAGAAATAAACATGTTTCTGCAAGTTTGGTCACCCCCATGTAAGTTATGGGGCAGTAACAGCACACTTTTGAAAACGTGTTTTTCAGCCCGAAATAAACGCGTTTTTTCAGACAACTGAATCCCTATGTAACTGCAAGACTCAGAAGAGCCCACACACTCAGCTCTTAACCCCAGTGTGCAGAAAGTGTCAAAACATGTTTTTCAGCAGAAATAAACATGTTTCTGCAAGTTTGGTCACCCCCATGTAAGTTATGGGGCAGTAACAGCACACTTTTGAAAACGTGTTTTTCAGCCTGAAATAAACACGTTTTTTCAGACAACTGAATCCCTATGTAACTGCAAGACTCAGAAGAGTCCACACACTCAGCTCTTAACCCCAGTGTGCAGAAAGTGTCAAAACATGATTTTCAGCAGAAATAAACATGTTTCTGCAAGTTTGGTCAACCCCATGTAAGTTATGGGGCAGTAACAGCACACTTTTGAAAACGTGTTTTTCAGCCCGAAATAAACGCGTTTTTCAGACAACTGAATCCCTATGTAACTGCAAGGCTCAAAAGAGCCCACACACTCAGCTCTTAACCCCAGTGTGCAGAAAGTGTCAAAACATGTTTTTCAGCAGAAATAAACATGTTTCTGCAAGTTTGGTCACCCCCATGTAAGTTATGGGGCAGTAACAGCACACTTTTGAAAACGTGTTTTTCAGCCCGAAATAAACGCGTTTTTTCAGACAACTGAATCCCTATGTAACTGCAAGACTCAGAAGAGCCCACACACTCAGCTCTTAACCCCAGTGTGCAGAAAGTGTCAAAACGTGATTTTCAGCAGAAATAAACATGTTTCTGCAAGTTTGGTCACCCCCATGTAAGTTATGGGGCAGTAACAGCACACTTTTGAAAACGTGTTTTTCAGCCCGAAATAAACGCGTTTTTTCAGACAACTGAATCCCTATGTAACTGCAAGACTCAGAAGAGCCCACACACTCAGCTCTTAACCCCAGTGTGCAGAAAGTGTCAAAACATGTTTTTCAGCAGAAATAAACATGTTTCTGCAAGTTTGGTCACCCCCATGTAAGTTATGGGGCAGTAACAGCACACTTTTGAAAACGTGTTTTTCAGCCTGAAATAAACACGTTTTTTCAGACAACTGAATCCCTATGTAACTGCAAGACTCAGAAGAGCCCACACACTCAGCTCTTAACCCCAGTGTGCAGAAAGTGTCAAAACATGTTTTTCAGCAGAAATAAACATGTTTCTGCAAGTTTGGTCACCCCCATGTAAGTTATGGGGCAGTAACAGCACACTTTTGAAAACGTGTTTTTCAGCCTGAAATAAACACGTTTTTTCAGACAACTGAATCCCTATGTAACTGCAAGACTCAGAAGAGCCCACACACTCAGCTCTTAACCCCAGTGTGCAGAAAGTGTCAAAACATGATTTTCAGCAGAAATAAACATGTTTCTGCAAGTTTGGTCAACCCCATGTAAGTTATGGGGCAGTAACAGCACACTTTTGAAAACGTGTTTTTCAGCCCGAAATAAACGCGTTTTTTCAGACAACTGAATCCCTATGTAACTGCAAGGCTCAAAAGAGCCCACACACTCAGCTCTTAACCCCAGTGTGCAGAAAGTGTCAAAACATGTTTTTCAGAAAAAATAAACATGTTTCTGCAAGTTTGGTCACCCCCATGTAAGTTATGGGGCAGTAACAGCACACTTTTGAAAACGTGTTTTTCAGCCCGAAATAAACGCGTTTTTTCAGACAACTGAATCCCTAAGTAACTGCAAGGCTCAAAAGAGCCCACACACTCAGCTCTTAACCCCAGTGTGCAGAAAGTGTCAAAACATGATTTTCAGCAGAAATAAACATGTTTCTGCAAGTTTGGTCACCCCCATGTAAGTTATGGGGCAGTAACAGCACACTTTTTAAAACTTGTTTTTCAGCCCGAAATAAACGCGTTTTTTCAGACAACTGAATCCCTATGTAACTGCAAGGCTCAAAAGAGCCCACACACTCAGCTCTTAACCCCAGTGTGCAGAAAGTGTCAAAACATGATTTTCAGCAGAAATAAACATGTTTCTGCAAGTTTGGTCACCCCCATGTAAGTTATGAGGCAGTAACAGCACACTTTTGAAAACGTGTTTTTCAGCCCGAAATAAACGCGTTTTTTCAGACAACTGAATCCCTATGTAACTGCAAGACTCAGAAGAGCCCACACACTCAGCTCTTAACCCCAGTGTGCAGAAAGTGTCAAAACGTGTTTTTCAGCAGAAATAAACATGTTTCTGCAAGTTTGGTCACCCCCATGTAAGTTATGGGGGCAGTAACAGCACACTTTTGAAAACGTGTTTTTCAGCCCGAAATAAACGCGTTTTTTCAGACAACTGAATCCCTATGTAACTGCAAGGCTCAAAAGAGCCCACACACTCAGCTCTTAACCCCAGTGTGCAGAAAGTGTCAAAACATGTTTTTCAGCAGAAATAAACATGTTTCTGCAAGTTTGGTCACCCCCATGTAAGTTATGGGGCAGTAACAGCACACTTTTGAAAACGTGTTTTTCAGCCCGAAATAAACGCGTTTTTTCAGACAACTGAATCCCTATGTAACTGCAAGACTCAGAAGAGCCCACACACTCAGCTCTTAACCCCAGTGTGCAGAAAGTGACAAAACATGATTTTCAGCAGAAATAAACATGTTTCTGCAAGTTTGGTCACCCCCATGTAAGTTATGGGGCAGTAACAGCACACTTTTGAAAACGTGTTTTTCAGCCCGAAATAAACGCGTTTTTTCAGACAACTGAATCCCTATGTAACTGCAAGACTCAGAAGAGCCCACACACTCAGCTCTTAACCCCAGTGTGCAGAAAGTGTCAAAACGTGTTTTTCAGCAGAAATAAACATGTTTCTGCAAGTTTGGTCACCCCCATGTAAGTTATGGGGCAGTAACAGCACACTTTTGAAAACGTGTTTTTCAGCCTGAAATAAACACGTTTTTTCAGACAACTGAATCCCTATGTAACTGCAAGACTCAGAAGAGCCCACACACTCAGCTCTTAACCCCAGTGTGCAGAAAGTGTCAAAACATGATTTTCAGCAGAAATAAACATGTTTCTGCAAGTTTGGTCAACCCCATGTAAGTTATGGGGCAGTAACAGCACACTTTTGAAAACGTGTTTTTCAGCCCGAAATAAACGCGTTTTTTCAGACAACTGAATCCCTATGTAACTGCAAGGCTCAAAAGAGCCCACACACTCAGCTCTTAACCCCAGTGTGCAGAAAGTGTCAAAACATGTTTTTCAGCAGAAATAAACATGTTTCTGCAAGTTTGGTCACCCCCATGTAAGTTATGGGGCAGTAACAGCACACTTTTGAAAACGTGTTTTTCAGCCCGAAATAAACGCGTTTTTTCAGACAACTGAATCCCTATGTAACTGCAAGACTCAGAAGAGCCCACACACTCAGCTCTTAACCCCAGTGTGCAGAAAGTGTCAAAACATGATTTTCAGCAGAAATAAACATGTTTCTGCAAGTTTGGTCACCCCCATGTAAGTTATGGGGCAGTAACAGCACACTTTTGAAAACGTGTTTTTCAGCCCGAAATAAACGCGTTTTTTCAGACAACTGAATCCCTATGTAACTGCAAGACTCAGAAGAGCCCACACACTCAGCTCTTAACCCCAGTGTGCAGAAAGTGTCAAAACATGTTTTTCAGCAGAAATAAACATGTTTCTGCAAGTTTGGTCACCCCCATGTAAGTTATGGGGCAGTAACAGCACACTTTTGAAAACGTGTTTTTCAGCCTGAAATAAACACGTTTTTTCAGACAACTGAATCCCTATGTAACTGCAAGACTCAGAAGAGTCCACACACTCAGCTCTTAACCCCAGTGTGCAGAAAGTGTCAAAACATGATTTTCAGCAGAAATAAACATGTTTCTGCAAGTTTGGTCAACCCCATGTAAGTTATGGGGCAGTAACAGCACACTTTTGAAAACGTGTTTTTCAGCCCGAAATAAACGCGTTTTTTCAGACAACTGAATCCCTATGTAACTGCAAGGCTCAAAAGAGCCCACACACTCAGCTCTTAACCCCAGTGTGCAGAAAGTGTCAAAACATGTTTTTCAGCAGAAATAAACATGTTTCTGCAAGTTTGGTCACCCCCATGTAAGTTATGGGGCAGTAACAGCACACTTTTGAAAACGTGTTTTTCAGCCCGAAATAAACGCGTTTTTTCAGACAACTGAATCCCTATGTAACTGCAAGGCTCAAAAGAGCCCACACACTCAGCTCTTAACCCCAGTGTGCAGAAAGTGTCAAAACATGTTTTTCAGCAGAAATAAACATGTTTCTGCAAGTTTGGTCACCCCCATGTAAGTTATGGGGCAGTAACAGCACACTTTTGAAAACGTGTTTTTCAGCCCGAAATAAACGCGTTTTTTCAGACAACTGAATCCCTATGTAACTGCAAGACTCAGAAGAGCCCACACACTCAGCTCTTAACCCCAGTGTGCAGAAAGTGACAAAACATGATTTTCAGCAGAAATAAACATGTTTCTGCAAGTTTGGTCACCCCCATGTAAGTTATGGGGCAGTAACAGCACACTTTTGAAAACGTGTTTTTCAGCCCGAAATAAACGCGTTTTTTCAGACAACTGAATCCCTATGTAACTGCAAGACTCAGAAGAGCCCACACACTCAGCTCTTAACCCCAGTGTGCAGAAAGTGTCAAAACGTGTTTTTCAGCAGAAATAAACATGTTTCTGCAAGTTTGGTCACCCCCATGTAAGTTATGGGGCAGTAACAGCACACTTTTGAAAACGTGTTTTTCAGCCTGAAATAAACACGTTTTTTCAGACAACTGAATCCCTATGTAACTGCAAGGCTCAAAAGAGCCCACACACTCAGCTCTTAACCCCAGTGTGCAGAAAGTGTCAAAACATGTTTTTCAGCAGAAATAAACATGTTTCTGCAAGTTTGGTCACCCCCATGTAAGTTATGGGGCAGTAACAGCACACTTTTGAAAACGTGTTTTTCAGCCCGAAATAAACGCGTTTTTTCAGACAACTGAATCCCTATGTAACTGCAAGACTCAGAAGAGCCCACACACTCAGCTCTTAACCCCAGTGTGCAGAAAGTGTCAAAACATGATTTTCAGCAGAAATAAACATGTTTCTGCAAGTTTGGTCACCCCCATGTAAGTTATGGGGCAGTAACAGCACACTTTTGAAAACGTGTTTTTCAGCCCGAAATAAACGCGTTTTTTCAGACAACTGAATCCCTATGTAACTGCAAGACTCAGAAGAGCCCACACACTCAGCTCTTAACCCCAGTGTGCAGAAAGTGTCAAAACATGTTTTTCAGCAGAAATAAACATGTTTCTGCAAGTTTGGTCACCCCCATGTAAGTTATGGGGCAGTAACAGCACACTTTTGAAAACGTGTTTTTCAGCCTGAAATAAACACGTTTTTTCAGACAACTGAATCCCTATGTAACTGCAAGACTCAGAAGAGTCCACACACTCAGCTCTTAACCCCAGTGTGCAGAAAGTGTCAAAACATGATTTTCAGCAGAAATAAACATGTTTCTGCAAGTTTGGTCACCCCCATGTAAGTTATGGGGCAGTAACAGCACACTTTTGAAAACGTGTTTTTCAGCCCGAAATAAACGCGTTTTTCCAGACAACTGAATCCCTATGTAACTGCAAGGCTCAAAAGAGCCCACACACTCAGCTCTTAACCCCAGTGTGCAGAAAGTGTCAAAACATGTTTTTCAGCAGAAATAAACATGTTTCTGCAAGTTTGGTCACCCCCATGTAAGTTATGGGGCAGTAACAGCACACTTTTGAAAACGTGTTTTTCAGCCCGAAATAAACGCGTTTTTTCAGACAACTGAATCCCTATGTAACTGCAAGACTCAGAAGAGCCCACACACTCAGCTCTTAACCCCAGTGTGCAGAAAGTGTCAAAACGTGATTTTCAGCAGAAATAAACATGTTTCTGCAAGTTTGGTCACCCCCATGTAAGTTATGGGGCAGTAACAGCACACTTTTGAAAACGTGTTTTTCAGCCCGAAATAAACGCGTTTTTTCAGACAACTGAATCCCTATGTAACTGCAAGACTCAGAAGAGCCCACACACTCAGCTCTTAACCCCAGTGTGCAGAAAGTGTCAAAACATGTTTTTCAGCAGAAATAAACATGTTTCTGCAAGTTTGGTCACCCCCATGTAAGTTATGGGGCAGTAACAGCACACTTTTGAAAACGTGTTTTTCAGCCTGAAATAAACACGTTTTTTCAGACAACTGAATCCCTATGTAACTGCAAGACTCAGAAGAGCCCACACACTCAGCTCTTAACCCCAGTGTGCAGAAAGTGTCAAAACATGATTTTCAGCAGAAATAAACATGTTTCTGCAAGTTTGGTCACCCCCATGTAAGTTATGGGGCAGTAACAGCACACTTTTGAAAACGTGTTTTTCAGCCCGAAATAAACGCGTTTTTTCAGACAACTGAATCCCTATGTAACTGCAAGACTCAGAAGAGCCCACACACTCAGCTCTTAACCCCAGTGTGCAGAAAGTGTCAAAACGTGTTTTTCAGCAGAAATAAACATGTTTCTGCAAGTTTGGTCACCCCCATGTAAGTTATGGGGCAGTAACAGCACACTTTTGAAAACGTGTTTTTCAGCCCGAAATAAACGCGTTTTTTCAGACAACTGAATCCCTATGTAACTGCAAGACTCAGAAGAGCCCACACACTCAGCTCTTAACCCCAGTGTGCAGAAAGTGTCAAAACATGATTTTCAGCAGAAATAAACATGTTTCTGCAAGTTTGGTCACCCCCATGTAAGTTATGGGGCAGTAACAGCACACTTTTGAAAACGTGTTTTTCAGCCTGAAATAAACACGTTTTTTCAGACAACTGAATCCCTATGTAACTGCAAGACTCAGAAGAGCCCACACACTCAGCTCTTAACCCCAGTGTGCAGAAAGTGTCAAAACATGTTTTTCAGCAGAAATAAACATGTTTCTGCAAGTTTGGTCACCCCCATGTAAGTTATGGGGCAGTAACAGCACACTTTTGAAAACGTGTTTTTCAGCCTGAAATAAACACGTTTTTTCAGACAACTGAATCCCTATGTAACTGCAAGACTCAGAAGAGCCCACACACTCAGCTCTTAACCCCAGTGTGCAGAAAGTGTCAAAACATGTTTTTCAGCAGAAATAAACATGTTTCTGCAAGTTTGGTCACCCCCATGTAAGTTATGGGGCAGTAACAGCACACTTTTGAAAACGTGTTTTTCAGCCTGAAATAAACACGTTTTTTCAGACAACTGAATCCCTATGTAACTGCAAGGCTCAAAAGAGCCCACACACTCAGCTCTTAACCCCAGTGTGCAGAAAGTGTCAAAACATGTTTTTCAGCAGAAATAAACATGTTTCTGCAAGTTTGGTCACCCCCATGTAAGTTATGGGGCAGTAACAGCACACTTTTGAAAACGTGTTTTTCAGCCCGAAATAAACGCGTTTTTTCAGACAACTGAATCCCTATGTAACTGCAAGACTCAGAAGAGCCCACACACTCAGCTCTTAACCCCAGTGTGCAGAAAGTGTCAAAACGTGTTTTTCAGCAGAAATAAACATGTTTCTGCAAGTTTGGTCACCCCCATGTAAGTTATGGGGCAGTAACAGCACACTTTTGAAAACGTGTTTTTCAGCCCGAAATAAACGCGTTTTTTCAGACAACTGAATCCCTATGTAACTGCAAGACTCAGAAGAGCCCACACACTCAGCTCTTAACCCCAGTGTGCAGAAAGTGTCAAAACATGATTTTCAGCAGAAATAAACATGTTTCTGCAAGTTTGGTCACCCCCATGTAAGTTATGGGGCAGTAACAGCACACTTTTGAAAACGTGTTTTTCAGCCTGAAATAAACACGTTTTTTCAGACAACTGAATCCCTATGTAACTGCAAGACTCAGAAGAGCCCACACACTCAGCTCTTAACCCCAGTGTGCAGAAAGTGTCAAAACATGTTTTTCAGCAGAAATAAACATGTTTCTGCAAGTTTGGTCACCCCCATGTAAGTTATGGGGCAGTAACAGCACACTTTTGAAAACGTGTTTTTCAGCCTGAAATAAACACGTTTTTTCAGACAACTGAATCCCTATGTAACTGCAAGACTCAGAAGAGCCCACACACTCAGCTCTTAACCCCAGTGTGCAGAAAGTGTCAAAACATGTTTTTCAGCAGAAATAAACATGTTTCTGCAAGTTTGGTCACCCCCATGTAAGTTATGGGGCAGTAACAGCACACTTTTGAAAACGTGTTTTTCAGCCTGAAATAAACACGTTTTTTCAGACAACTGAATCCCTATGTAACTGCAAGACTCAGAAGAGCCCACACACTCAGCTCTTAACCCCAGTGTGCAGAAAGTGTCAAAACATGATTTTCAGCAGAAATAAACATGTTTCTGCAAGTTTGGTCAACCCCATGTAAGTTATGGGGCAGTAACAGCACACTTTTGAAAACGTGTTTTTCAGCCCGAAATAAACGCGTTTTTTCAGACAACTGAATCCCTATGTAACTGCAAGGCTCAAAAGAGCCCACACACTCAGCTCTTAACCCCAGTGTGCAGAAAGTGTCAAAACATGTTTTTCAGCAGAAATAAACATGTTTCTGCAAGTTTGGTCACCCCCATGTAAGTTATGGGGCAGTAACAGCACACTTTTGAAAACGTGTTTTTCAGCCCGAAATAAACGCGTTTTTTCAGACAACTGAATCCCTATGTAACTGCAAGACTCAGAAGAGCCCACACACTCAGCTCTTAACCCCAGTGTGCAGAAAGTGTCAAAACATGTTTTTCAGCAGAAATAAACATGTTTCTGCAAGTTTGGTCACCCCCATGTAAGTATGGGGCAGTAACAGCACACTTTTGAAAACGTGTTTTTCAGCCTGAAATAAACACGTTTTTTCAGACAACTGAATCCCTATGTAACTGCAAGACTCAGAAGAGCCCACACACTCAGCTCTTAACCCCAGTGTGCAGAAAGTGTCAAAACACGATTTTCAGCAGAAATAAACATGTTTCTGCAAGTTTGGTCAACCCCATGTAAGTTATGGGGCAGTAACAGCACACTTTTGAAAACGTGTTTTTCAGCCCGAAATAAACGCGTTTTTTCAGACAACTGAATCCCTGTGTAACTGCAAGGCTCAAAAGAGCCCACACACTCAGCTCTTAACCCCAGTGTGCAGAAAGTGTCAAAACATGTTTTTCAGCAGAAATAAACATGTTTCTGCAAGTTTGGTCACCCCCATGTAAGTTATGGGGCAGTAACAGCACACTTTTGAAAACGTGTTTTTCAGCCCGAAATAAACGCGTTTTTTCAGACAACTGAATCCCTATGTAACTGCAAGACTCAGAAGAGCCCACACACTCAGCTCTTAACCCCAGTGTGCAGAAAGTGTCAAAACATGTTTTTCAGCAGAAATAAACATGTTTCTGCAAGTTTGGTCACCCCCATGTAAGTTATGGGGCAGTAACAGCACACTTTTGAAAACGTGTTTTTCAGCCCGAAATAAACACGTTTTTTCAGACAACTGAATCCCTATGTAACTGCAAGACTCAGAAGAGTCCACACACTCAGCTCTTAACCCCAGTGTGCAGAAAGTGTCAAAACATGATTTTCAGCAGAAATAAACATGTTTCTGCAAGTTTGGTCAACCCCATGTAAGTTATGGGGCAGTAACAGCACACTTTTGAAAACGTGTTTTTCAGCCCGAAATAAACGCGTTTTTTCAGACAACTGAATCCCTATGTAACTGCAAGGCTCAAAAGAGCCCACACACTCAGCTCTTAACCCCAGTGTGCAGAAAGTGTCAAAACATGTTTTTCAGCAGAAATAAACATGTTTCTGCAAGTTTGGTCACCCCCATGTAAGTTATGGGGCAGTAACAGCACACTTTTGAAAACGTGTTTTTCAGCCCGAAATAGACGCGTTTTTTCAGACAACTGAATCCCTATGTAACTGCAAGACTCAGAAGAGCCCACACACTCAGCTCTTAACCCCAGTGTGCAGAAAGTGTCAAAACGTGATTTTCAGCAGAAATAAACATGTTTCTGCAAGTTTGGTCACCCCCATGTAAGTTATGGGGCAGTAACAGCACACTTTTGAAAACGTGTTTTTCAGCCCGAAATAAACGCGTTTTTTCAGACAACTGAATCCCTATGTAACTGCAAGGCTCAAAAGAGCCCACACACTCAGCTCTTAACCCCAGTGTGCAGAAAGTGTCAAAACATGTTTTTCAGAAAAAATAAACATGTTTCTGCAAGTTTGGTCACCCCCATGTAAGTTATGGGGCAGTAACAGCACACTTTTGAAAACGTGTTTTTCAGCCCGAAATAAACGCGTTTTTTCAGACAACTGAATCCCTAAGTAACTGCAAGGCTCAAAAGAGCCCACACACTCAGCTCTTAACCCCAGTGTGCAGAAAGTGTCAAAACATGATTTTCAGCAGAAATAAACATGTTTCTGCAAGTTTGGTCACCCCCATGTAAGTTATGGGGCAGTAACAGCACACTTTTTAAAACTTGTTTTTCAGCCCGAAATAAACGCGTTTTTTCAGACAACTGAATCCCTATGTAACTGCAAGGCTCAAAAGAGCCCACACACTCAGCTCTTAACCCCAGTGTGCAGAAAGTGTCAAAACATGATTTTCAGCAGAAATAAACATGTTTCTGCAAGTTTGGTCACCCCCATGTAAGTTATGAGGCAGTAACAGCACACTTTTGAAAACGTGTTTTTCAGCCCGAAATAAACGCGTTTTTTCAGACAACTGAATCCCTATGTAACTGCAAGACTCAGAAGAGCCCACACACTCAGCTCTTAACCCCAGTGTGCAGAAAGTGTCAAAACGTGTTTTTCAGCAGAAATAAACATGTTTCTGCAAGTTTGGTCACCCCCATGTAAGTTATGGGGGCAGTAACAGCACACTTTTGAAAACGTGTTTTTCAGCCCGAAATAAACGCGTTTTTTCAGACAACTGAATCCCTATGTAACTGCAAGGCTCAAAAGAGCCCACACACTCAGCTCTTAACCCCAGTGTGCAGAAAGTGTCAAAACATGTTTTTCAGCAGAAATAAACATGTTTCTGCAAGTTTGGTCACCCCCATGTAAGTTATGGGGCAGTAACAGCACACTTTTGAAAACGTGTTTTTCAGCCCGAAATAAACGCGTTTTTTCAGACAACTGAATCCCTATGTAACTGCAAGACTCAGAAGAGCCCACACACTCAGCTCTTAACCCCAGTGTGCAGAAAGTGACAAAACATGATTTTCAGCAGAAATAAACATGTTTCTGCAAGTTTGGTCACCCCCATGTAAGTTATGGGGCAGTAACAGCACACTTTTGAAAACGTGTTTTTCAGCCCGAAATAAACGCGTTTTTTCAGACAACTGAATCCCTATGTAACTGCAAGACTCAGAAGAGCCCACACACTCAGCTCTTAACCCCAGTGTGCAGAAAGTGTCAAAACGTGTTTTTCAGCAGAAATAAACATGTTTCTGCAAGTTTGGTCACCCCCATGTAAGTTATGGGGCAGTAACAGCACACTTTTGAAAACGTGTTTTTCAGCCTGAAATAAACACGTTTTTTCAGACAACTGAATCCCTATGTAACTGCAAGACTCAGAAGAGCCCACACACTCAGCTCTTAACCCCAGTGTGCAGAAAGTGTCAAAACATGATTTTCAGCAGAAATAAACATGTTTCTGCAAGTTTGGTCAACCCCATGTAAGTTATGGGGCAGTAACAGCACACTTTTGAAAACGTGTTTTTCAGCCCGAAATAAACGCGTTTTTTCAGACAACTGAATCCCTATGTAACTGCAAGGCTCAAAAGAGCCCACACACTCAGCTCTTAACCCCAGTGTGCAGAAAGTGTCAAAACATGTTTTTCAGCAGAAATAAACATGTTTCTGCAAGTTTGGTCACCCCCATGTAAGTTATGGGGCAGTAACAGCACACTTTTGAAAACGTGTTTTTCAGCCCGAAATAAACGCGTTTTTTCAGACAACTGAATCCCTATGTAACTGCAAGACTCAGAAGAGCCCACACACTCAGCTCTTAACCCCAGTGTGCAGAAAGTGTCAAAACATGATTTTCAGCAGAAATAAACATGTTTCTGCAAGTTTGGTCACCCCCATGTAAGTTATGGGGCAGTAACAGCACACTTTTGAAAACGTGTTTTTCAGCCCGAAATAAACGCGTTTTTTCAGACAACTGAATCCCTATGTAACTGCAAGACTCAGAAGAGCCCACACACTCAGCTCTTAACCCCAGTGTGCAGAAAGTGTCAAAACATGTTTTTCAGCAGAAATAAACATGTTTCTGCAAGTTTGGTCACCCCCATGTAAGTTATGGGGCAGTAACAGCACACTTTTGAAAACGTGTTTTTCAGCCTGAAATAAACACGTTTTTTCAGACAACTGAATCCCTATGTAACTGCAAGACTCAGAAGAGTCCACACACTCAGCTCTTAACCCCAGTGTGCAGAAAGTGTCAAAACATGATTTTCAGCAGAAATAAACATGTTTCTGCAAGTTTGGTCAACCCCATGTAAGTTATGGGGCAGTAACAGCACACTTTTGAAAACGTGTTTTTCAGCCCGAAATAAACGCGTTTTTTCAGACAACTGAATCCCTATGTAACTGCAAGGCTCAAAAGAGCCCACACACTCAGCTCTTAACCCCAGTGTGCAGAAAGTGTCAAAACATGTTTTTCAGCAGAAATAAACATGTTTCTGCAAGTTTGGTCACCCCCATGTAAGTTATGGGGCAGTAACAGCACACTTTTGAAAACGTGTTTTTCAGCCCGAAATAAACGCGTTTTTTCAGACAACTGAATCCCTATGTAACTGCAAGGCTCAAAAGAGCCCACACACTCAGCTCTTAACCCCAGTGTGCAGAAAGTGTCAAAACATGTTTTTCAGCAGAAATAAACATGTTTCTGCAAGTTTGGTCACCCCCATGTAAGTTATGGGGCAGTAACAGCACACTTTTGAAAACGTGTTTTTCAGCCCGAAATAAACGCGTTTTTTCAGACAACTGAATCCCTATGTAACTGCAAGACTCAGAAGAGCCCACACACTCAGCTCTTAACCCCAGTGTGCAGAAAGTGACAAAACATGATTTTCAGCAGAAATAAACATGTTTCTGCAAGTTTGGTCACCCCCATGTAAGTTATGGGGCAGTAACAGCACACTTTTGAAAACGTGTTTTTCAGCCCGAAATAAACGCGTTTTTTCAGACAACTGAATCCCTATGTAACTGCAAGACTCAGAAGAGCCCACACACTCAGCTCTTAACCCCAGTGTGCAGAAAGTGTCAAAACGTGTTTTTCAGCAGAAATAAACATGTTTCTGCAAGTTTGGTCACCCCCATGTAAGTTATGGGGCAGTAACAGCACACTTTTGAAAACGTGTTTTTCAGCCTGAAATAAACACGTTTTTTCAGACAACTGAATCCCTATGTAACTGCAAGGCTCAAAAGAGCCCACACACTCAGCTCTTAACCCCAGTGTGCAGAAAGTGTCAAAACATGTTTTTCAGCAGAAATAAACATGTTTCTGCAAGTTTGGTCACCCCCATGTAAGTTATGGGGCAGTAACAGCACACTTTTGAAAACGTGTTTTTCAGCCCGAAATAAACGCGTTTTTTCAGACAACTGAATCCCTATGTAACTGCAAGACTCAGAAGAGCCCACACACTCAGCTCTTAACCCCAGTGTGCAGAAAGTGTCAAAACATGATTTTCAGCAGAAATAAACATGTTTCTGCAAGTTTGGTCACCCCCATGTAAGTTATGGGGCAGTAACAGCACACTTTTGAAAACGTGTTTTTCAGCCCGAAATAAACGCGTTTTTTCAGACAACTGAATCCCTATGTAACTGCAAGACTCAGAAGAGCCCACACACTCAGCTCTTAACCCCAGTGTGCAGAAAGTGTCAAAACATGTTTTTCAGCAGAAATAAACATGTTTCTGCAAGTTTGGTCACCCCCATGTAAGTTATGGGGCAGTAACAGCACACTTTTGAAAACGTGTTTTTCAGCCTGAAATAAACACGTTTTTTCAGACAACTGAATCCCTATGTAACTGCAAGACTCAGAAGAGTCCACACACTCAGCTCTTAACCCCAGTGTGCAGAAAGTGTCAAAACATGATTTTCAGCAGAAATAAACATGTTTCTGCAAGTTTGGTCACCCCCATGTAAGTTATGGGGCAGTAACAGCACACTTTTGAAAACGTGTTTTTCAGCCCGAAATAAACGCGTTTTTCCAGACAACTGAATCCCTATGTAACTGCAAGGCTCAAAAGAGCCCACACACTCAGCTCTTAACCCCAGTGTGCAGAAAGTGTCAAAACATGTTTTTCAGCAGAAATAAACATGTTTCTGCAAGTTTGGTCACCCCCATGTAAGTTATGGGGCAGTAACAGCACACTTTTGAAAACGTGTTTTTCAGCCCGAAATAAACGCGTTTTTTCAGACAACTGAATCCCTATGTAACTGCAAGACTCAGAAGAGCCCACACACTCAGCTCTTAACCCCAGTGTGCAGAAAGTGTCAAAACGTGATTTTCAGCAGAAATAAACATGTTTCTGCAAGTTTGGTCACCCCCATGTAAGTTATGGGGCAGTAACAGCACACTTTTGAAAACGTGTTTTTCAGCCCGAAATAAACGCGTTTTTTCAGACAACTGAATCCCTATGTAACTGCAAGACTCAGAAGAGCCCACACACTCAGCTCTTAACCCCAGTGTGCAGAAAGTGTCAAAACATGTTTTTCAGCAGAAATAAACATGTTTCTGCAAGTTTGGTCACCCCCATGTAAGTTATGGGGCAGTAACAGCACACTTTTGAAAACGTGTTTTTCAGCCTGAAATAAACACGTTTTTTCAGACAACTGAATCCCTATGTAACTGCAAGACTCAGAAGAGCCCACACACTCAGCTCTTAACCCCAGTGTGCAGAAAGTGTCAAAACATGATTTTCAGCAGAAATAAACATGTTTCTGCAAGTTTGGTCACCCCCATGTAAGTTATGGGGCAGTAACAGCACACTTTTGAAAACGTGTTTTTCAGCCCGAAATAAACGCGTTTTTTCAGACAACTGAATCCCTATGTAACTGCAAGACTCAGAAGAGCCCACACACTCAGCTCTTAACCCCAGTGTGCAGAAAGTGTCAAAACGTGTTTTTCAGCAGAAATAAACATGTTTCTGCAAGTTTGGTCACCCCCATGTAAGTTATGGGGCAGTAACAGCACACTTTTGAAAACGTGTTTTTCAGCCCGAAATAAACGCGTTTTTTCAGACAACTGAATCCCTATGTAACTGCAAGACTCAGAAGAGCCCACACACTCAGCTCTTAACCCCAGTGTGCAGAAAGTGTCAAAACATGATTTTCAGCAGAAATAAACATGTTTCTGCAAGTTTGGTCACCCCCATGTAAGTTATGGGGCAGTAACAGCACACTTTTGAAAACGTGTTTTTCAGCCTGAAATAAACACGTTTTTTCAGACAACTGAATCCCTATGTAACTGCAAGACTCAGAAGAGCCCACACACTCAGCTCTTAACCCCAGTGTGCAGAAAGTGTCAAAACATGTTTTTCAGCAGAAATAAACATGTTTCTGCAAGTTTGGTCACCCCCATGTAAGTTATGGGGCAGTAACAGCACACTTTTGAAAACGTGTTTTTCAGCCTGAAATAAACACGTTTTTTCAGACAACTGAATCCCTATGTAACTGCAAGACTCAGAAGAGCCCACACACTCAGCTCTTAACCCCAGTGTGCAGAAAGTGTCAAAACATGTTTTTCAGCAGAAATAAACATGTTTCTGCAAGTTTGGTCAACCCCATGTAAGTTATGGGGCAGTAACAGCACACTTTTGAAAACGTGTTTTTCAGCCCGAAATAAACGCGTTTTTTCAGACAACTGAATCCCTATGTAACTGCAAGGCTCAAAAGAGCCCACACACTCAGCTCTTAACCCCAGTGTGCAGAAAGTGTCAAAACATGTTTTTCAGCAGAAATAAACATGTTTCTGCAAGTTTGGTCACCCCCATGTAAGTTATGGGGCAGTAACAGCACACTTTTGAAAACGTGTTTTTCAGCCCGAAATAAACGCGTTTTTTCAGACAACTGAATCCCTATGTAACTGCAAGACTCAGAAGAGCCCACACACTCAGCTCTTAACCCCAGTGTGCAGAAAGTGTCAAAACATGATTTTCAGCAGAAATAAACATGTTTCTGCAAGTTTGGTCACCCCCATGTAAGTTATGGGGCAGTAACAGCACACTTTTGAAAACGTGTTTTTCAGCCCGAAATAAACGCGTTTTTTCAGACAACTGAATCCCTATGTAACTGCAAGACTCAGAAGAGCCCACACACTCAGCTCTTAACCCCAGTGTGCAGAAAGTGTCAAAACATGTTTTTCAGCAGAAATAAACATGTTTCTGCAAGTTTGGTCACCCCCATGTAAGTTATGGGGCAGTAACAGCACACTTTTGAAAACGTGTTTTTCAGCCTGAAATAAACACGTTTTTTCAGACAACTGAATCCCTATGTAACTGCAAGACTCAGAAGAGTCCACACACTCAGCTCTTAACCCCAGTGTGCAGAAAGTGTCAAAACATGATTTTCAGCAGAAATAAACATGTTTCTGCAAGTTTGGTCAACCCCATGTAAGTTATGGGGCAGTAACAGCACACTTTTGAAAACGTGTTTTTCAGCCCGAAATAAACGCGTTTTTTCAGACAACTGAATCCCTATGTAACTGCAAGGCTCAAAAGAGCCCACACACTCAGCTCTTAACCCCAGTGTGCAGAAAGTGTCAAAACATGTTTTTCAGCAGAAATAAACATGTTTCTGCAAGTTTGGTCACCCCCATGTAAGTTATGGGGCAGTAACAGCACACTTTTGAAAACGTGTTTTTCAGCCCGAAATAAACGCGTTTTTTCAGACAACTGAATCCCTATGTAACTGCAAGGCTCAAAAGAGCCCACACACTCAGCTCTTAACCCCAGTGTGCAGAAAGTGTCAAAACATGTTTTTCAGCAGAAATAAACATGTTTCTGCAAGTTTGGTCACCCCCATGTAAGTTATGGGGCAGTAACAGCACACTTTTGAAAACGTGTTTTTCAGCCCGAAATAAACGCGTTTTTTCAGACAACTGAATCCCTATGTAACTGCAAGACTCAGAAGAGCCCACACACTCAGCTCTTAACCCCAGTGTGCAGAAAGTGACAAAACATGATTTTCAGCAGAAATAAACATGTTTCTGCAAGTTTGGTCACCCCCATGTAAGTTATGGGGCAGTAACAGCACACTTTTGAAAACGTGTTTTTCAGCCCGAAATAAACGCGTTTTTTCAGACAACTGAATCCCTATGTAACTGCAAGACTCAGAAGAGCCCACACACTCAGCTCTTAACCCCAGTGTGCAGAAAGTGTCAAAACGTGTTTTTCAGCAGAAATAAACATGTTTCTGCAAGTTTGGTCACCCCCATGTAAGTTATGGGGCAGTAACAGCACACTTTTGAAAACGTGTTTTTCAGCCTGAAATAAACACGTTTTTTCAGACAACTGAATCCCTATGTAACTGCAAGGCTCAAAAGAGCCCACACACTCAGCTCTTAACCCCAGTGTGCAGAAAGTGTCAAAACATGTTTTTCAGCAGAAATAAACATGTTTCTGCAAGTTTGGTCACCCCCATGTAAGTTATGGGGCAGTAACAGCACACTTTTGAAAACGTGTTTTTCAGCCCGAAATAAACGCGTTTTTTCAGACAACTGAATCCCTATGTAACTGCAAGACTCAGAAGAGCCCACACACTCAGCTCTTAACCCCAGTGTGCAGAAAGTGTCAAAACATGATTTTCAGCAGAAATAAACATGTTTCTGCAAGTTTGGTCACCCCCATGTAAGTTATGGGGCAGTAACAGCACACTTTTGAAAACGTGTTTTTCAGCCCGAAATAAACGCGTTTTTTCAGACAACTGAATCCCTATGTAACTGCAAGACTCAGAAGAGCCCACACACTCAGCTCTTAACCCCAGTGTGCAGAAAGTGTCAAAACATGTTTTTCAGCAGAAATAAACATGTTTCTGCAAGTTTGGTCACCCCCATGTAAGTTATGGGGCAGTAACAGCACACTTTTGAAAACGTGTTTTTCAGCCTGAAATAAACACGTTTTTTCAGACAACTGAATCCCTATGTAACTGCAAGACTCAGAAGAGTCCACACACTCAGCTCTTAACCCCAGTGTGCAGAAAGTGTCAAAACATGATTTTCAGCAGAAATAAACATGTTTCTGCAAGTTTGGTCACCCCCATGTAAGTTATGGGGCAGTAACAGCACACTTTTGAAAACGTGTTTTTCAGCCCGAAATAAACGCGTTTTTCCAGACAACTGAATCCCTATGTAACTGCAAGGCTCAAAAGAGCCCACACACTCAGCTCTTAACCCCAGTGTGCAGAAAGTGTCAAAACATGTTTTTCAGCAGAAATAAACATGTTTCTGCAAGTTTGGTCACCCCCATGTAAGTTATGGGGCAGTAACAGCACACTTTTGAAAACGTGTTTTTCAGCCCGAAATAAACGCGTTTTTTCAGACAACTGAATCCCTATGTAACTGCAAGACTCAGAAGAGCCCACACACTCAGCTCTTAACCCCAGTGTGCAGAAAGTGTCAAAACGTGATTTTCAGCAGAAATAAACATGTTTCTGCAAGTTTGGTCACCCCCATGTAAGTTATGGGGCAGTAACAGCACACTTTTGAAAACGTGTTTTTCAGCCCGAAATAAACGCGTTTTTTCAGACAACTGAATCCCTATGTAACTGCAAGACTCAGAAGAGCCCACACACTCAGCTCTTAACCCCAGTGTGCAGAAAGTGTCAAAACATGTTTTTCAGCAGAAATAAACATGTTTCTGCAAGTTTGGTCACCCCCATGTAAGTTATGGGGCAGTAACAGCACACTTTTGAAAACGTGTTTTTCAGCCTGAAATAAACACGTTTTTTCAGACAACTGAATCCCTATGTAACTGCAAGACTCAGAAGAGCCCACACACTCAGCTCTTAACCCCAGTGTGCAGAAAGTGTCAAAACATGATTTTCAGCAGAAATAAACATGTTTCTGCAAGTTTGGTCACCCCCATGTAAGTTATGGGGCAGTAACAGCACACTTTTGAAAACGTGTTTTTCAGCCCGAAATAAACGCGTTTTTTCAGACAACTGAATCCCTATGTAACTGCAAGACTCAGAAGAGCCCACACACTCAGCTCTTAACCCCAGTGTGCAGAAAGTGTCAAAACGTGTTTTTCAGCAGAAATAAACATGTTTCTGCAAGTTTGGTCACCCCCATGTAAGTTATGGGGCAGTAACAGCACACTTTTGAAAACGTGTTTTTCAGCCCGAAATAAACGCGTTTTTTCAGACAACTGAATCCCTATGTAACTGCAAGACTCAGAAGAGCCCACACACTCAGCTCTTAACCCCAGTGTGCAGAAAGTGTCAAAACATGATTTTCAGCAGAAATAAACATGTTTCTGCAAGTTTGGTCACCCCCATGTAAGTTATGGGGCAGTAACAGCACACTTTTGAAAACGTGTTTTTCAGCCTGAAATAAACACGTTTTTTCAGACAACTGAATCCCTATGTAACTGCAAGACTCAGAAGAGCCCACACACTCAGCTCTTAACCCCAGTGTGCAGAAAGTGTCAAAACATGTTTTTCAGCAGAAATAAACATGTTTCTGCAAGTTTGGTCACCCCCATGTAAGTTATGGGGCAGTAACAGCACACTTTTGAAAACGTGTTTTTCAGCCTGAAATAAACACGTTTTTTCAGACAACTGAATCCCTATGTAACTGCAAGACTCAGAAGAGCCCACACACTCAGCTCTTAACCCCAGTGTGCAGAAAGTGTCAAAACATGTTTTTCAGCAGAAATAAACATGTTTCTGCAAGTTTGGTCACCCCCATGTAAGTTATGGGGCAGTAACAGCACACTTTTGAAAACGTGTTTTTCAGCCTGAAATAAACACGTTTTTTCAGACAACTGAATCCCTATGTAACTGCAAGGCTCAAAAGAGCCCACACACTCAGCTCTTAACCCCAGTGTGCAGAAAGTGTCAAAACATGTTTTTCAGCAGAAATAAACATGTTTCTGCAAGTTTGGTCACCCCCATGTAAGTTATGGGGCAGTAACAGCACACTTTTGAAAACGTGTTTTTCAGCCCGAAATAAACGCGTTTTTTCAGACAACTGAATCCCTATGTAACTGCAAGACTCAGAAGAGCCCACACACTCAGCTCTTAACCCCAGTGTGCAGAAAGTGTCAAAACGTGTTTTTCAGCAGAAATAAACATGTTTCTGCAAGTTTGGTCACCCCCATGTAAGTTATGGGGCAGTAACAGCACACTTTTGAAAACGTGTTTTTCAGCCCGAAATAAACGCGTTTTTTCAGACAACTGAATCCCTATGTAACTGCAAGACTCAGAAGAGCCCACACACTCAGCTCTTAACCCCAGTGTGCAGAAAGTGTCAAAACATGATTTTCAGCAGAAATAAACATGTTTCTGCAAGTTTGGTCACCCCCATGTAAGTTATGGGGCAGTAACAGCACACTTTTGAAAACGTGTTTTTCAGCCTGAAATAAACACGTTTTTTCAGACAACTGAATCCCTATGTAACTGCAAGACTCAGAAGAGCCCACACACTCAGCTCTTAACCCCAGTGTGCAGAAAGTGTCAAAACATGTTTTTCAGCAGAAATAAACATGTTTCTGCAAGTTTGGTCACCCCCATGTAAGTTATGGGGCAGTAACAGCACACTTTTGAAAACGTGTTTTTCAGCCTGAAATAAACACGTTTTTTCAGACAACTGAATCCCTATGTAACTGCAAGACTCAGAAGAGCCCACACACTCAGCTCTTAACCCCAGTGTGCAGAAAGTGTCAAAACATGTTTTTCAGCAGAAATAAACATGTTTCTGCAAGTTTGGTCACCCCCATGTAAGTTATGGGGCAGTAACAGCACACTTTTGAAAACGTGTTTTTCAGCCTGAAATAAACACGTTTTTTCAGACAACTGAATCCCTATGTAACTGCAAGACTCAGAAGAGCCCACACACTCAGCTCTTAACCCCAGTGTGCAGAAAGTGTCAAAACATGATTTTCAGCAGAAATAAACATGTTTCTGCAAGTTTGGTCAACCCCATGTAAGTTATGGGGCAGTAACAGCACACTTTTGAAAACGTGTTTTTCAGCCCGAAATAAACGCGTTTTTTCAGACAACTGAATCCCTATGTAACTGCAAGGCTCAAAAGAGCCCACACACTCAGCTCTTAACCCCAGTGTGCAGAAAGTGTCAAAACATGTTTTTCAGCAGAAATAAACATGTTTCTGCAAGTTTGGTCACCCCCATGTAAGTTATGGGGCAGTAACAGCACACTTTTGAAAACGTGTTTTTCAGCCCGAAATAAACGCGTTTTTTCAGACAACTGAATCCCTATGTAACTGCAAGACTCAGAAGAGCCCACACACTCAGCTCTTAACCCCAGTGTGCAGAAAGTGTCAAAACATGTTTTTCAGCAGAAATAAACATGTTTCTGCAAGTTTGGTCACCCCCATGTAAGTATGGGGCAGTAACAGCACACTTTTGAAAACGTGTTTTTCAGCCTGAAATAAACACGTTTTTTCAGACAACTGAATCCCTATGTAACTGCAAGACTCAGAAGAGCCCACACACTCAGCTCTTAACCCCAGTGTGCAGAAAGTGTCAAAACACGATTTTCAGCAGAAATAAACATGTTTCTGCAAGTTTGGTCAACCCCATGTAAGTTATGGGGCAGTAACAGCACACTTTTGAAAACGTGTTTTTCAGCCCGAAATAAACGCGTTTTTTCAGACAACTGAATCCCTGTGTAACTGCAAGGCTCAAAAGAGCCCACACACTCAGCTCTTAACCCCAGTGTGCAGAAAGTGTCAAAACATGTTTTTCAGCAGAAATAAACATGTTTCTGCAAGTTTGGTCACCCCCATGTAAGTTATGGGGCAGTAACAGCACACTTTTGAAAACGTGTTTTTCAGCCCGAAATAAACGCGTTTTTTCAGACAACTGAATCCCTATGTAACTGCAAGACTCAGAAGAGCCCACACACTCAGCTCTTAACCCCAGTGTGCAGAAAGTGTCAAAACATGTTTTTCAGCAGAAATAAACATGTTTCTGCAAGTTTGGTCACCCCCATGTAAGTTATGGGGCAGTAACAGCACACTTTTGAAAACGTGTTTTTCAGCCCGAAATAAACACGTTTTTTCAGACAACTGAATCCCTATGTAACTGCAAGACTCAGAAGAGTCCACACACTCAGCTCTTAACCCCAGTGTGCAGAAAGTGTCAAAACATGATTTTCAGCAGAAATAAACATGTTTCTGCAAGTTTGGTCAACCCCATGTAAGTTATGGGGCAGTAACAGCACACTTTTGAAAACGTGTTTTTCAGCCCGAAATAAACGCGTTTTTTCAGACAACTGAATCCCTATGTAACTGCAAGGCTCAAAAGAGCCCACACACTCAGCTCTTAACCCCAGTGTGCAGAAAGTGTCAAAACATGTTTTTCAGCAGAAATAAACATGTTTCTGCAAGTTTGGTCACCCCCATGTAAGTTATGGGGCAGTAACAGCACACTTTTGAAAACGTGTTTTTCAGCCCGAAATAGACGCGTTTTTTCAGACAACTGAATCCCTATGTAACTGCAAGACTCAGAAGAGCCCACACACTCAGCTCTTAACCCCAGTGTGCAGAAAGTGTCAAAACGTGATTTTCAGCAGAAATAAACATGTTTCTGCAAGTTTGGTCACCCCCATGTAAGTTATGGGGCAGTAACAGCACACTTTTGAAAACGTGTTTTTCAGCCTGAAATAAACACGTTTTTTCAGACAACTGAATCCCTATGTAACTGCAAGACTCAGAAGAGCCCACACACTCAGCTCTTAACCCCAGTGTGCAGAAAGTGTCAAAACATGTTTTTCAGCAGAAATAAACATGTTTCTGCAAGTTTGGTCACCCCCATGTAAGTTATGGGGCAGTAACAGCACACTTTTGAAAACGTGTTTTTCAGCCTGAAATAAACACGTTTTTTCAGACAACTGAATCCCTATGTAACTGCAAGACTCAGAAGAGCCCACACACTCAGCTCTTAACCCCAGTGTGCAGAAAGTGTCAAAACATGTTTTTCAGCAGAAATAAACATGTTTCTGCAAGTTTGGTCACCCCCATGTAAGTTATGGGGCAGTAACAGCACACTTTTGAAAACGTGTTTTTCAGCCTGAAATAAACACGTTTTTTCAGACAACTGAATCCCTATGTAACTGCAAGGCTCAAAAGAGCCCACACACTCAGCTCTTAACCCCAGTGTGCAGAAAGTGTCAAAACATGTTTTTCAGCAGAAATAAACATGTTTCTGCAAGTTTGGTCACCCCCATGTAAGTTATGGGGCAGTAACAGCACACTTTTGAAAACGTGTTTTTCAGCCCGAAATAAACGCGTTTTTTCAGACAACTGAATCCCTATGTAACTGCAAGACTCAGAAGAGCCCACACACTCAGCTCTTAACCCCAGTGTGCAGAAAGTGTCAAAACGTGTTTTTCAGCAGAAATAAACATGTTTCTGCAAGTTTGGTCACCCCCATGTAAGTTATGGGGCAGTAACAGCACACTTTTGAAAACGTGTTTTTCAGCCCGAAATAAACGCGTTTTTTCAGACAACTGAATCCCTATGTAACTGCAAGACTCAGAAGAGCCCACACACTCAGCTCTTAACCCCAGTGTGCAGAAAGTGTCAAAACATGATTTTCAGCAGAAATAAACATGTTTCTGCAAGTTTGGTCACCCCCATGTAAGTTATGGGGCAGTAACAGCACACTTTTGAAAACGTGTTTTTCAGCCTGAAATAAACACGTTTTTTCAGACAACTGAATCCCTATGTAACTGCAAGACTCAGAAGAGCCCACACACTCAGCTCTTAACCCCAGTGTGCAGAAAGTGTCAAAACATGTTTTTCAGCAGAAATAAACATGTTTCTGCAAGTTTGGTCACCCCCATGTAAGTTATGGGGCAGTAACAGCACACTTTTGAAAACGTGTTTTTCAGCCTGAAATAAACACGTTTTTTCAGACAACTGAATCCCTATGTAACTGCAAGACTCAGAAGAGCCCACACACTCAGCTCTTAACCCCAGTGTGCAGAAAGTGTCAAAACATGATTTTCAGCAGAAATAAACATGTTTCTGCAAGTTTGGTCAACCCCATGTAAGTTATGGGGCAGTAACAGCACACTTTTGAAAACGTGTTTTTCAGCCCGAAATAAACGCGTTTTTTCAGACAACTGAATCCCTATGTAACTGCAAGGCTCAAAAGAGCCCACACACTCAGCTCTTAACCCCAGTGTGCAGAAAGTGTCAAAACATGTTTTTCAGCAGAAATAAACATGTTTCTGCAAGTTTGGTCACCCCCATGTAAGTTATGGGGCAGTAACAGCACACTTTTGAAAACGTGTTTTTCAGCCCGAAATAAACGCGTTTTTTCAGACAACTGAATCCCTATGTAACTGCAAGACTCAGAAGAGCCCACACACTCAGCTCTTAACCCCAGTGTGCAGAAAGTGTCAAAACATGTTTTTCAGCAGAAATAAACATGTTTCTGCAAGTTTGGTCACCCCCATGTAAGTATGGGGCAGTAACAGCACACTTTTGAAAACGTGTTTTTCAGCCTGAAATAAACACGTTTTTTCAGACAACTGAATCCCTATGTAACTGCAAGACTCAGAAGAGCCCACACACTCAGCTCTTAACCCCAGTGTGCAGAAAGTGTCAAAACACGATTTTCAGCAGAAATAAACATGTTTCTGCAAGTTTGGTCAACCCCATGTAAGTTATGGGGCAGTAACAGCACACTTTTGAAAACGTGTTTTTCAGCCCGAAATAAACGCGTTTTTTCAGACAACTGAATCCCTGAGTAACTGCAAGGCTCAAAAGAGCCCACACACTCAGCTCTTAACCCCAGTGTGCAGAAAGTGTCAAAACATGTTTTTCAGCAGAAATAAACATGTTTCTGCAAGTTTGGTCACCCCCATGTAAGTTATGGGGCAGTAACAGCACACTTTTGAAAACGTGTTTTTCAGCCCGAAATAAACGCGTTTTTTCAGACAACTGAATCCCTATGTAACTGCAAGGCTCAAAAGAGCCCACACACTCAGCTCTTAACCCCAGTGTGCAGAAAGTGTCAAAACATGTTTTTCAGCAGAAATAAACATGTTTCTGCAAGTTTGGTCACCCCCATGTAAGTTATGGGGCAGTAACAGCACACTTTTGAAAACGTGTTTTTCAGCCCGAAATAAACGCGTTTTTTCAGACAACTGAATCCCTATGTAACTGCAAGACTCAGAAGAGCCCACACACTCAGCTCTTAACCCCAGTGTGCAGAAAGTGTCAAAACATGTTTTTCAGCAGAAATAAACATGTTTCTGCAAGTTTGGTCACCCCCATGTAAGTATGGGGCAGTAACAGCACACTTTTGAAAACGTGTTTTTCAGCCTGAAATAAACACGTTTTTTCAGACAACTGAATCCCTATGTAACTGCAAGACTCAGAAGAGCCCACACACTCAGCTCTTAACCCCAGTGTGCAGAAAGTGTCAAAACACGATTTTCAGCAGAAATAAACATGTTTCTGCAAGTTTGGTCAACCCCATGTAAGTTATGGGGCAGTAACAGCACACTTTTGAAAACGTGTTTTTCAGCCCGAAATAAACGCGTTTTTTCAGACAACTGAATCCCTGTGTAACTGCAAGGCTCAAAAGAGCCCACACACTCAGCTCTTAACCCCAGTGTGCAGAAAGTGTCAAAACATGTTTTTCAGCAGAAATAAACATGTTTCTGCAAGTTTGGTCACCCCCATGTAAGTTATGGGGCAGTAACAGCACACTTTTGAAAACGTGTTTTTCAGCCCGAAATAAACGCGTTTTTTCAGACAACTGAATCCCTATGTAACTGCAAGACTCAGAAGAGCCCACACACTCAGCTCTTAACCCCAGTGTGCAGAAAGTGTCAAAACATGTTTTTCAGCAGAAATAAACATGTTTCTGCAAGTTTGGTCACCCCCATGTAAGTTATGGGGCAGTAACAGCACACTTTTGAAAACGTGTTTTTCAGCCCGAAATAAACACGTTTTTTCAGACAACTGAATCCCTATGTAACTGCAAGACTCAGAAGAGTCCACACACTCAGCTCTTAACCCCAGTGTGCAGAAAGTGTCAAAACATGATTTTCAGCAGAAATAAACATGTTTCTGCAAGTTTGGTCAACCCCATGTAAGTTATGGGGCAGTAACAGCACACTTTTGAAAACGTGTTTTTCAGCCCGAAATAAACGCGTTTTTTCAGACAACTGAATCCCTATGTAACTGCAAGGCTCAAAAGAGCCCACACACTCAGCTCTTAACCCCAGTGTGCAGAAAGTGTCAAAACATGTTTTTCAGCAGAAATAAACATGTTTCTGCAAGTTTGGTCACCCCCATGTAAGTTATGGGGCAGTAACAGCACACTTTTGAAAACGTGTTTTTCAGCCCGAAATAGACGCGTTTTTTCAGACAACTGAATCCCTATGTAACTGCAAGACTCAGAAGAGCCCACACACTCAGCTCTTAACCCCAGTGTGCAGAAAGTGTCAAAACGTGATTTTCAGCAGAAATAAACATGTTTCTGCAAGTTTGGTCACCCCCATGTAAGTTATGGGGCAGTAACAGCACACTTTTGAAAACGTGTTTTTCAGCCTGAAATAAACACGTTTTTTCAGACAACTGAATCCCTATGTAACTGCAAGACTCAGAAGAGCCCACACACTCAGCTCTTAACCCCAGTGTGCAGAAAGTGTCAAAACATGATTTTCAGCAGAAATAAACATGTTTCTGCAAGTTTGGTCACCCCCATGTAAGTTATGGGGCAGTAACAGCACACTTTTGAAAACGTGTTTTTCAGCCCGAAATAAACGCGTTTTTTCAGACAACTGAATCCCTATGTAACTGCAAGACTCAGAAGAGCCCACACACTCAGCTCTTAACCCCAGTGTGCAGAAAGTGTCAAAACGTGTTTTTCAGCAGAAATAAACATGTTTCTGCAAGTTTGGTCACCCCCATGTAAGTTATGGGGCAGTAACAGCACACTTTTGAAAACGTGTTTTTCAGCCCGAAATAAACGCGTTTTTTCAGACAACTGAATCCCTATGTAACTGCAAGACTCAGAAGAGCCCACACACTCAGCTCTTAACCCCAGTGTGCAGAAAGTGTCAAAACATGATTTTCAGCAGAAATAAACATGTTTCTGCAAGTTTGGTCACCCCCATGTAAGTTATGGGGCAGTAACAGCACACTTTTGAAAACGTGTTTTTCAGCCTGAAATAAACACGTTTTTTCAGACAACTGAATCCCTATGTAACTGCAAGACTCAGAAGAGCCCACACACTCAGCTCTTAACCCCAGTGTGCAGAAAGTGTCAAAACATGATTTTCAGCAGAAATAAACATGTTTCTGCAAGTTTGGTCACCCCCATGTAAGTTATGGGGCAGTAACAGCACACTTTTGAAAACGTGTTTTTCAGCCCGAAATAAACGCGTTTTTTCAGACAACTGAATCCCTATGTAACTGCAAGACTCAGAAGAGCCCACACACTCAGCTCTTAACCCCAGTGTGCAGAAAGTGTCAAAACGTGTTTTTCAGCAGAAATAAACATGTTTCTGCAAGTTTGGTCACCCCCATGTAAGTTATGGGGCAGTAACAGCACACTTTTGAAAACGTGTTTTTCAGCCCGAAATAAACGCGTTTTTTCAGACAACTGAATCCCTATGTAACTGCAAGACTCAGAAGAGCCCACACACTCAGCTCTTAACCCCAGTGTGCAGAAAGTGTCAAAACATGATTTTCAGCAGAAATAAACATGTTTCTGCAAGTTTGGTCACCCCCATGTAAGTTATGGGGCAGTAACAGCACACTTTTGAAAACGTGTTTTTCAGCCTGAAATAAACACGTTTTTTTCAGACAACTGAATCCCTATGTAACTGCAAGACTCAGAAGAGCCCACACACTCAGCTCTTAACCCCAGTGTGCAGAAAGTGTCAAAACATGTTTTTCAGCAGAAATAAACTTGTTTCTGCAAGTTTGGTCACCCCCATGTAAGTTATGGGGCAGTAACAGCACACTTTTGAAAACGTGTTTTTCAGCCTGAAATAAACACGTTTTTTCAGACAACTGAATCCCTATGTAACTGCAAGACTCAGAAGAGCCCACACACTCAGCTCTTAACCCCAGTGTGCAGAAAGTGTCAAAACATGTTTTTCAGCAGAAATAAACATGTTTCTGCAAGTTTGGTCACCCCCATGTAAGTTATGGGGCAGTAACAGCACACTTTTGAAAACGTGTTTTTCAGCCCGAAATAAACGCGTTTTTTCAGACAACTGAATCCCTATGTAACTGCAAGGCTCAAAAGAGCCCACACACTCAGCTCTTAACCCCAGTGTGCAGAAAGTGTCAAAACATGTTTTTCAGCAGAAATAAACATGTTTCTGCAAGTTTGGTCACCCCCATGTAAGTTATGGGGCAGTAACAGCACACTTTTGAAAACGTGTTTTTCAGCCCGAAATAAACGCGTTTTTTCAGACAACTGAATCCCTATGTAACTGCAAGACTCAGAAGAGCCCACACACTCAGCTCTTAACCCCAGTGTGCAGAAAGTGACAAAACATGATTTTCAGCAGAAATAAACATGTTTCTGCAAGTTTGGTCACCCCCATGTAAGTTATGGGGCAGTAACAGCACACTTTTGAAAACGTGTTTTTCAGCCCGAAATAAACGCGTTTTTTCAGACAACTGAATCCCTATGTAACTGCAAGACTCAGAAGAGCCCACACACTCAGCTCTTAACCCCAGTGTGCAGAAAGTGTCAAAACGTGTTTTTCAGCAGAAATAAACATGTTTCTGCAAGTTTGGTCACCCCCATGTAAGTTATGGGGCAGTAACAGCACACTTTTGAAAACGTGTTTTTCAGCCTGAAATAAACACGTTTTTTCAGACAACTGAATCCCTATGTAACTGCAAGACTCAGAAGAGCCCACACACTCAGCTCTTAACCCCAGTGTGCAGAAAGTGTCAAAACATGATTTTCAGCAGAAATAAACATGTTTCTGCAAGTTTGGTCAACCCCATGTAAGTTATGGGGCAGTAACAGCACACTTTTGAAAACGTGTTTTTCAGCCCGAAATAAACGCGTTTTTTCAGACAACTGAATCCCTATGTAACTGCAAGGCTCAAAAGAGCCCACACACTCAGCTCTTAACCCCAGTGTGCAGAAAGTGTCAAAACATGTTTTTCAGCAGAAATAAACATGTTTCTGCAAGTTTGGTCACCCCCATGTAAGTTATGGGGCAGTAACAGCACACTTTTGAAAACGTGTTTTTCAGCCCGAAATAAACGCGTTTTTTCAGACAACTGAATCCCTATGTAACTGCAAGACTCAGAAGAGCCCACACACTCAGCTCTTAACCCCAGTGTGCAGAAAGTGTCAAAACATGATTTTCAGCAGAAATAAACATGTTTCTGCAAGTTTGGTCACCCCCATGTAAGTTATGGGGCAGTAACAGCACACTTTTGAAAACGTGTTTTTCAGCCCGAAATAAACGCGTTTTTTCAGACAACTGAATCCCTATGTAACTGCAAGACTCAGAAGAGCCCACACACTCAGCTCTTAACCCCAGTGTGCAGAAAGTGTCAAAACATGTTTTTCAGCAGAAATAAACATGTTTCTGCAAGTTTGGTCACCCCCATGTAAGTTATGGGGCAGTAACAGCACACTTTTGAAAACGTGTTTTTCAGCCTGAAATAAACACGTTTTTTCAGACAACTGAATCCCTATGTAACTGCAAGACTCAGAAGAGTCCACACACTCAGCTCTTAACCCCAGTGTGCAGAAAGTGTCAAAACATGATTTTCAGCAGAAATAAACATGTTTCTGCAAGTTTGGTCACCCCCATGTAAGTTATGGGGCAGTAACAGCACACTTTTGAAAACGTGTTTTTCAGCCCGAAATAAACGCGTTTTTCCAGACAACTGAATCCCTATGTAACTGCAAGGCTCAAAAGAGCCCACACACTCAGCTCTTAACCCCAGTGTGCAGAAAGTGTCAAAACATGTTTTTCAGCAGAAATAAACATGTTTCTGCAAGTTTGGTCACCCCCATGTAAGTTATGGGGCAGTAACAGCACACTTTTGAAAACGTGTTTTTCAGCCCGAAATAAACGCGTTTTTTCAGACAACTGAATCCCTATGTAACTGCAAGACTCAGAAGAGCCCACACACTCAGCTCTTAACCCCAGTGTGCAGAAAGTGTCAAAACGTGATTTTCAGCAGAAATAAACATGTTTCTGCAAGTTTGGTCACCCCCATGTAAGTTATGGGGCAGTAACAGCACACTTTTGAAAACGTGTTTTTCAGCCCGAAATAAACGCGTTTTTTTCAGACAACTGAATCCCTATGTAACTGCAAGACTCAGAAGAGCCCACACACTCAGCTCTTAACCCCAGTGTGCAGAAAGTGTCAAAACGTGTTTTTCAGCAGAAATAAACATGTTTCTGCAAGTTTGGTCACCCCCATGTAAGGTATGGGGCAGTAACAGCACACTTTTGAAAACGTGTTTTTCAGCCTGAAATAAACACGTTTTTTCAGACAACTGAATCCCTATGTAACTGCAAGACTCAGAAGAGCCCACACACTCAGCTCTTAACCCCAGTGTGCAGAAAGTGTCAAAACATGATTTTCAGCAGAAATAAACATGTTTCTGCAAGTTTGGTCACCCCCATGTAAGTTATGGGGCAGTAACAGCACACTTTTGAAAACGTGTTTTTCAGCCCGAAATAAACGCGTTTTTTCAGACAACTGAATCCCTATGTAACTGCAAGACTCAGAAGAGCCCACACACTCAGCTCTTAACCCCAGTGTGCATAAAGTGTCAAAACGTGTTTTTCAGCAGAAATAAACATGTTTCTGCAAGTTTGGTCACCCCCATGTAAGTTATGGGGCAGTAACAGCACACTTTTGAAAACGTGTTTTTCAGCCCGAAATAAACGCGTTTTTTCAGACAACTGAATCCCTATGTAACTGCAAGACTCAGAAGAGCCCACACACTCAGCTCTTAACCCCAGTGTGCAGAAAGTGTCAAAACATGATTTTCAGCAGAAATAAACATGTTTCTGCAAGTTTGGTCACCCCCATGTAAGTTATGGGGCAGTAACAGCACACTTTTGAAAACGTGTTTTTCAGCCCGAAATAAACGCGTTTTTTCAGACAACTGAATCCCTATGTAACTGCAAGACTCAGAAGAGCCCACACACTCAGCTCTTAACCCCAGTGTGCAGAAAGTGTCAAAACATGTTTTTCAGCAGAAATAAACATGTTTCTGCAAGTTTGGTCACCCCCATGTAAGTTATGGGGCAGTAACAGCACACTTTTGAAAACGTGTTTTTCAGCCTGAAATAAACACGTTTTTTCAGACAACTGAATCCCTATGTAACTGCAAGACTCAGAAGAGCCAACACACTCAGCTCTTAACCCCAGTGTGCAGAAAGTGTCAAAACATGTTTTTCAGCAGAAATAAACATGTTTCTGCAAGTTTGGTCACCCCCATGTAAGTTATGGGGCAGTAACAGCACACTTTTGAAAACGTGTTTTTCAGCCTGAAATAAACACGTTTTTTCAGACAACTGAATCCCTATGTAACTGCAAGACTCAGAAGAGCCCACACACTCAGCTCTTAACCCCAGTGTGCAGAAAGTGTCAAAACATGTTTTTCAGCAGAAATAAACATGTTTCTGCAAGTTTGGTCACCCCCATGTAAGTTATGGGGCAGTAACAGCACACTTTTGAAAACGTGTTTTTCAGCCTGAAATAAACACGTTTTTTCAGACAACTGAATCCCTATGTAACTGCAAGACTCAGAAGAGCCCACACACTCAGCTCTTAACCCCAGTGTGCAGAAAGTGTCAAAACATGATTTTCAGCAGAAATAAACATGTTTCTGCAAGTTTGGTCAACCCCATGTAAGTTATGGGGCAGTAACAGCACACTTTTGAAAACGTGTTTTTCAGCCCGAAATAAACGCGTTTTTTCAGACAACTGAATCCCTATGTAACTGCAAGGCTCAAAAGAGCCCACACACTCAGCTCTTAACCCCAGTGTGCAGAAAGTGTCAAAACATGTTTTTCAGCAGAAATAAACATGTTTCTGCAAGTTTGGTCACCCCCATGTAAGTTATGGGGCAGTAACAGCACACTTTTGAAAACGTGTTTTTCAGCCCGAAATAAACGCGTTTTTTCAGACAACTGAATCCCTATGTAACTGCAAGACTCAGAAGAGCCCACACACTCAGCTCTTAACCCCAGTGTGCAGAAAGTGACAAAACATGATTTTCAGCAGAAATAAACATGTTTCTGCAAGTTTGGTCACCCCCATGTAAGTTATGGGGCAGTAACAGCACACTTTTGAAAACGTGTTTTTCAGCCCGAAATAAACGCGTTTTTTCAGACAACTGAATCCCTATGTAACTGCAAGACTCAGAAGAGCCCACACACTCAGCTCTTAACCCCAGTGTGCAGAAAGTGTCAAAACGTGTTTTTCAGCAGAAATAAACATGTTTCTGCAAGTTTGGTCACCCCCATGTAAGTTATGGGGCAGTAACAGCACACTTTTGAAAACGTGTTTTTCAGCCCGAAATAAACGCGTTTTTTCAGACAACTGAATCCCTATGTAACTGCAAGACTCAGAAGAGCCCACACACTCAGCTCATAACCCCAGTGTGCAGAAAGTGTCAAAACGTGTTTTTCAGCAGAAATAAACATGTTTCTGCAAGTTTGGTCACCCCCATGTAAGTTATGGGGCAGTAACAGCACACTTTTGAAAACGTGTTTTTCAGCCCGAAATAAACGCGTTTTTTCAGACAACTGAATCCCTATGTAACTGCAAGACTCAGAAGAGCCCACACACTCAGCTCTTAACCCCAGTGTGCAGAAAGTGTCAAAACATGTTTTTCAGCAGAAATAAACATGTTTCTGCAAGTTTGGTCACCCCCATGTAAGTTATGGGGCAGTAACAGCACACTTTTGAAAACGTGTTTTTCAGCCTGAAATAAACACGTTTTTTCAGACAACTGAATCCCTATGTAACTGCAAGACTCAGAAGAGTCCACACACTCAGCTCTTAACCCCAGTGTGCAGAAAGTGTCAAAACATGATTTTCAGCAGAAATAAACATGTTTCTGCAAGTTTGGTCAACCCCATGTAAGTTATGGGGCAGTAACAGCACACTTTTGAAAACGTGTTTTTCAGCCCGAAATAAACGCGTTTTTTCAGACAACTGAATCCCTATGTAACTGCAAGACTCAGAAGAGCCCACACACTCAGCTCTTAACCCCAGTGTGCAGAAAGTGTCAAAACGTGATTTTCAGCAGAAATAAACATGTTTCTGCAAGTTTGGTCACCCCCATGTAAGTTATGGGGCAGTAACAGCACACTTTTGAAAACGTGTTTTTCAGCCCGAAATAAACGCGTTTTTTCAGACAACTGAATCCCTATGTAACTGCAAGACTCAGAAGAGCCCACACACTCAGCTCTTAACCCCAGTGTGCAGAAAGTGTCAAAACATGTTTTTCAGCAGAAATAAACATGTTTCTGCAAGTTTGGTCACCCCCATGTAAGTTATGGGGCAGTAACAGCACACTTTTGAAAACGTGTTTTTCAGCCTGAAATAAACACGTTTTTTCAGACAACTGAATCCCTATGTAACTGCAAGACTCAGAAGAGTCCACACACTCAGCTCTTAACCCCAGTGTGCAGAAAGTGTCAAAACATGATTTTCAGCAGAAATAAACATGTTTCTGCAAGTTTGGTCAACCCCATGTAAGTTATGGGGCAGTAACAGCACATTTTTGAAAACGTGTTTTTCAGCCCGAAATAAACGCGTTTTTTCAGACAACTGAATCCCTATGTAACTGCAAGACTCAGAAGAGCCCACACACTCAGCTCTTAACCCCAGTGTGCAGAAAGTGTCAAAACGTGATTTTCAGCAGAAATAAACATGTTTCTGCAAGTTTGGTCACCCCCATGTAAGTTATGGGGCAGTAACAGCACACTTTTGAAAACGTGTTTTTCAGCCCGAAATAAACGCGTTTTTTCAGACAACTGAATCCCTATGTAACTGCAAGACTCAGAAGAGCCCACACACTCAGCTCTTAACCCCAGTGTGCAGAAAGTGTCAAAACGTGTTTTTCAGCAGAAATAAACATGTTTCTGCAAGTTTGGTCACCCCCATGTAAGTTATGGGGCAGTAACAGCACACTTTTGAAAACGTGTTTTTCAGCCCGAAATAAACGCGTTTTTTCAGACAACTGAATCCCTATGTAACTGCAAGACTCAGAAGAGCCCACACACTCAGCTCTTAACCCCAGTGTGCAGAAAGTGTCAAAACGTGTTTTTCAGCAGAAATAAACATGTTTCTGCAAGTTTGGTCACCCCCATGTAAGTATGGGGCAGTAACAGCACACTTTTGAAAACGTGTTTTTCAGCCTGAAATAAACACGTTTTTTCAGACAACTGAATCCCTATGTAACTGCAAGACTCAGAAGAGCCCACACACTCAGCTCTTAACCCCAGTGTGCAGAAAGTGTCAAAACATGATTTTCAGCAGAAATAAACATGTTTCTGCAAGTTTGGTCAACCCCATGTAAGTTATGGGGCAGTAACAGCACACTTTTGAAAACGTGTTTTTCAGCCCGAAATAAACGCGTTTTTTCAGACAACTGAATCCCTGTGTAACTGCAAGGCTCAAAAGAGCCCACACACTCAGCTCTTAACCCCAGTGTGCAGAAAGTGTCAAAACATGTTTTTCAGCAGAAATAAACATGTTTCTGCAAGTTTGGTCACCCCCATGTAAGTTATGGGGCAGTAACAGCACACTTTTGAAAACGTGTTTTTCAGCCCGAAATAAACGCGTTTTTTCAGACAACTGAATCCCTATGTAACTGCAAGACTCAGAAGAGCCCACACACTCAGCTCTTAACCCCAGTGTGCAGAAAGTGTCAAAACATGTTTTTCAGCAGAAATAAACATGTTTCTGCAAGTTTGGTCACCCCCATGTAAGTTATGGGGCAGTAACAGCACACTTTTGAAAACGTGTTTTTCAGCCTGAAATAAACACGTTTTTTCAGACAACTGAATCCCTATGTAACTGCAAGACTCAGAAGAGTCCACACACTCAGCTCTTAACCCCAGTGTGCAGAAAGTGTCAAAACATGATTTTCAGCAGAAATAAACATGTTTCTGCAAGTTTGGTCAACCCCATGTAAGTTATGGGGCAGTAACAGCACACTTTTGAAAACGTGTTTTTCAGCCCGAAATAAACGCGTTTTTTCAGACAACTGAATCCCTATGTAACTGCAAGGCTCAAAAGAGCCCACACACTCAGCTCTTAACCCCAGTGTGCAGAAAGTGTCAAAACATGTTTTTCAGCAGAAATAAACATGTTTCTGCAAGTTTGGTCACCCCCATGTAAGTTATGGGGCAGTAACAGCACACTTTTGAAAACGTGTTTTTCAGCCCGAAATAGACGCGTTTTTTCAGACAACTGAATCCCTATGTAACTGCAAGACTCAGAAGAGCCCACACACTCAGCTCTTAACCCCAGTGTGCAGAAAGTGTCAAAACATGTTTTTCAGCAGAAATAAACATGTTTCTGCAAGTTTGGTCACCCCCATGTAAGTTATGGGGCAGTAACAGCACACTTTTGAAAACGTGTTTTTCAGCCTGAAATAAACACGTTTTTTCAGACAACTGAATCCCTATGTAACTGCAAGACTCAGAAGAGCCCACACACTCAGCTCTTAACCCCAGTGTGCAGAAAGTGTCAAAACATGTTTTTCAGCAGAAAAAAACATGTTTCTGCAAGTTTGGTCACCCCCATGTAAGTTATGGGGCAGTAACAGCACACTTTTGAAAACGTGTTTTTCAGCCCGAAATAAACACGTTTTTTCAGACAACTGAATCCCTATGTAACTGCAAGACTCAGAAGAGCCCACACACTCAGCTCTTAACCCCAGTGTGCAGAAAGTGTCAAAACATGTTTTTCAGCAGAAATAAACATGTTTCTGCAAGTTTGGTCACCCCCATGTAAGTTATGGGGCAGTAACAGCACACTTTTGAAAACGTGTTTTTCAGCCTGAAATAAACACGTTTTTTCAGACAACTGAATCCCTATGTAACTGCATGACTCAGAAGAGCCCACACACTCAGCTCTTAACCCCAGTGTGCAGAAAGTGTCAAAACATGATTTTCAGCAGAAATAAACATGTTTCTGCAAGTTTGGTCAACCCCATGTAAGTTATGGGGCAGTAACAGCACACTTTTGAAAACGTGTTTTTCAGCCCGAAATAAACGCGTTTTTTCAGACAACTGAATCCCTATGTAACTGCAAGGCTCAAAAGAGCCGACACACTCAGCTCTTAACCCCAGTGTGCAGAAAGTGTCAAAACATGTTTTTCAGCAGAAATAAACATGTTTCTGCAAGTTTGGTCAACCCCATGTAAGTTATGGGGCAGTAACAGCACACTTTTGAAAACGTGTTTTTCAGCCCGAAATAAACGCGTTTTTTCAGACAACTGAATCCCTAAGTAACTGCAAGGCTCAAAAGAGCCCACACACTCAGCTCTTAACCCCAGTGTGCAGAAAGTGTCAAAAACATGATTTTCAGCAGAAATAAACATGTTTCTGCAAGTTTGGTCACCCCCATGTAAGTTATGGGGCAGTAACAGCACACTTTTTAAAACTTGTTTTTCAGCCCGAAATAAACGCGTTTTTTCAGACAACTGAATCCCTATGTAACTGCAAGGCTCAAAAGAGCCCACACACTCAGCTCTTAACCCCAGTGTGCAGAAAGTGTCAAAACATGATTTTCAGCAGAAATAAACATGTTTCTGCAAGTTTGGTCACCCCCATGTAAGTTATGGGGCAGTAACAGCACACTTTTGAAAACGTGTTTTTCAGCCCGAAATAAACGCGTTTTTTCAGACAACTGAATCCCTATGTAACTGCAAGACTCAGAAGAGCCCACACACTCAGCTCTTAACCCCAGTGTGCAGAAAGTGTCAAAACGTGTTTTTCAGCAGAAATAAACATGTTTCTGCAAGTTTGGTCACCCCCATGTAAGTTATGGGGGCAGTAACAGCACACTTTTGAAAACGTGTTTTTCAGCCCGAAATAAACGCGTTTTTTCAGACAACTGAATCCCTATGTAACTGCAAGGCTCAAAAGAGCCCACACACTCAGCTCTTAACCCCAGTGTGCAGAAAGTGTCAAAACATGTTTTTCAGCAGAAATAAACATGTTTCTGCAAGTTTGGTCACCCCCATGTAAGTTATGGGGCAGTAACAGCACACTTTTGAAAACGTGTTTTTCAGCCCGAAATAAACGCGTTTTTTCAGACAACTGAATCCCTATGTAACTGCAAGACTCAGAAGAGCCCACACACTCAGCTCTTAACCCCAGTGTGCAGAAAGTGACAAAACATGATTTTCAGCAGAAATAAACATGTTTCTGCAAGTTTGGTCACCCCCATGTAAGTTATGGGGCAGTAACAGCACACTTTTGAAAACGTGTTTTTCAGCCCGAAATAAACGCGTTTTTTCAGACAACTGAATCCCTATGTAACTGCAAGACTCAGAAGAGCCCACACACTCAGCTCTTAACCCCAGTGTGCAGAAAGTGTCAAAACGTGTTTTTCAGCAGAAATAAACATGTTTCTGCAAGTTTGGTCACCCCCATGTAAGTTATGGGGCAGTAACAGCACACTTTTGAAAACGTGTTTTTCAGCCTGAAATAAACACGTTTTTTCAGACAACTGAATCCCTATGTAACTGCAAGACTCAGAAGAGCCCACACACTCAGCTCTTAACCCCAGTGTGCAGAAAGTGTCAAAACATGATTTTCAGCAGAAATAAACATGTTTCTGCAAGTTTGGTCAACCCCATGTAAGTTATGGGGCAGTAACAGCACACTTTTGAAAACGTGTTTTTCAGCCCGAAATAAACGCGTTTTTTCAGACAACTGAATCCCTATGTAACTGCAAGGCTCAAAAGAGCCCACACACTCAGCTCTTAACCCCAGTGTGCAGAAAGTGTCAAAACATGTTTTTCAGCAGAAATAAACATGTTTCTGCAAGTTTGGTCACCCCCATGTAAGTTATGGGGCAGTAACAGCACACTTTTGAAAACGTGTTTTTCAGCCCGAAATAAACGCGTTTTTTCAGACAACTGAATCCCTATGTAACTGCAAGACTCAGAAGAGCCCACACACTCAGCTCTTAACCCCAGTGTGCAGAAAGTGTCAAAACATGATTTTCAGCAGAAATAAACATGTTTCTGCAAGTTTGGTCACCCCCATGTAAGTTATGGGGCAGTAACAGCACACTTTTGAAAACGTGTTTTTCAGCCCGAAATAAACGCGTTTTTTCAGACAACTGAATCCCTATGTAACTGCAAGACTCAGAAGAGCCCACACACTCAGCTCTTAACCCCAGTGTGCAGAAAGTGTCAAAACATGTTTTTCAGCAGAAATAAACATGTTTCTGCAAGTTTGGTCACCCCCATGTAAGTTATGGGGCAGTAACAGCACACTTTTGAAAACGTGTTTTTCAGCCTGAAATAAACACGTTTTTTCAGACAACTGAATCCCTATGTAACTGCAAGACTCAGAAGAGTCCACACACTCAGCTCTTAACCCCAGTGTGCAGAAAGTGTCAAAACATGATTTTCAGCAGAAATAAACATGTTTCTGCAAGTTTGGTCAACCCCATGTAAGTTATGGGGCAGTAACAGCACACTTTTGAAAACGTGTTTTTCAGCCCGAAATAAACGCGTTTTTTCAGACAACTGAATCCCTATGTAACTGCAAGGCTCAAAAGAGCCCACACACTCAGCTCTTAACCCCAGTGTGCAGAAAGTGTCAAAACATGTTTTTCAGCAGAAATAAACATGTTTCTGCAAGTTTGGTCACCCCCATGTAAGTTATGGGGCAGTAACAGCACACTTTTGAAAACGTGTTTTTCAGCCCGAAATAAACGCGTTTTTTCAGACAACTGAATCCCTATGTAACTGCAAGACTCAGAAGAGCCCACACACTCAGCTCTTAACCCCAGTGTGCAGAAAGTGTCAAAACGTGATTTTCAGCAGAAATAAACATGTTTCTGCAAGTTTGGTCACCCCCATGTAAGTTATGGGGCAGTAACAGCACACTTTTGAAAACGTGTTTTTCAGCCCGAAATAAACGCGTTTTTTCAGACAACTGAATCCCTATGTAACTGCAAGACTCAGAAGAGCCCACACACTCAGCTCTTAACCCCAGTGTGCAGAAAGTGTCAAAACGTGTTTTTCAGCAGAAATAAACATGTTTCTGCAAGTTTGGTCACCCCCATGTAAGTTATGGGGCAGTAACAGCACACTTTTGAAAACGTGTTTTTCAGCCTGAAATAAACACGTTTTTTCAGACAACTGAATCCCTATGTAACTGCAAGACTCAGAAGAGCCCACACACTGAGCTCTTAACCCCAGTGTGCAGAAAGTGTCAAAACATGATTTTCAGCAGAAATAAACATGTTTCTGCAAGTTTGGTCACCCCCATGTAAGTTATGGGGCAGTAACAGCACACTTTTGAAAACGTGTTTTTCAGCCCGAAATAAACGCGTTTTTTCAGACAACTGAATCCCTATGTAACTGCAAGACTCAGAAGAGCCCACACACTCAGCTCTTAACCCCAGTGTGCAGAAAGTGTCAAAACATGTTTTTCAGCAGAAATAAACATGTTTCTGCAAGTTTGGTCACCCCCATGTAAGTTATGGGGCAGTAACAGCACACTTTTGAAAACGTGTTTTTCAGCCTGAAATAAACACGTTTTTTCAGACAATTGAATCCCTATGTAACTGCAAGACTCAGAAGAGCCCACACACTCAGCTCTTAACCCCAGTGTGCAGAAAGTGTCAAAACATGTTTTTCAGCAGAAATAAACATGTTTCTGCAAGTTTGGTCACCCCCATGTAAGTTATGGGGCAGTAACAGCACACTTTTGAAAACGTGTTTTTCAGCCTGAAATAAACACGTTTTTTCAGACAACTGAATCCCTATGTAACTGCAAGACTCAGAAGAGCCCACACACTCAGCTCTTAACCCCAGTGTGCAGAAAGTGTCAAAACATGTTTTTCAGCAGAAATAAACATGTTTCTGCAAGTTTGGTCACCCCCATGTAAGTTATGGGGCAGTAACAGCACACTTTTGAAAACGTGTTTTTCAGCCCGAAATAAACGCGTTTTTTTCAGACAACTGAATCCCTATGTAACTGCAAGGCTCAAAAGAGCCCACACACTCAGCTCTTAACCCCAGTGTGCAGAAAGTGTCAAAACATGTTTTTCAGCAGAAATAAACATGTTTCTGCAAGTTTGGTCACCCCCATGTAAGTTATGGGGCAGTAACAGCACACTTTTGAAAACGTGTTTTTCAGCCCGAAATAAACGCGTTTTTTCAGACAACTGAATCCCTATGTAACTGCAAGACTCAGAAGAGCCCACACACTCAGCTCTTAACCCCAGTGTGCAGAAAGTGACAAAACATGATTTTCAGCAGAAATAAACATGTTTCTGCAAGTTTGGTCACCCCCATGTAAGTTATGGGGCAGTAACAGCACACTTTTGAAAACGTGTTTTTCAGCCCGAAATAAACGCGTTTTTTCAGACAACTGAATCCCTATGTAACTGCAAGACTCAGAAGAGCCCACACACTCAGCTCTTAACCCCAGTGTGCAGAAAGTGTCAAAACGTGTTTTTCAGCAGAAATAAACATGTTTCTGCAAGTTTGGTCACCCCCATGTAAGTTATGGGGCAGTAACAGCACACTTTTGAAAACGTGTTTTTCAGCCTGAAATAAACACGTTTTTTCAGACAACTGAATCCCTATGTAACTGCAAGACTCAGAAGAGCCCACACACTCAGCTCTTAACCCCAGTGTGCAGAAAGTGTCAAAACATGATTTTCAGCAGAAATAAACATGTTTCTGCAAGTTTGGTCAACCCCATGTAAGTTATGGGGCAGTAACAGCACACTTTTGAAAACGTGTTTTTCAGCCCGAAATAAACGCGTTTTTTCAGACAACTGAATCCCTATGTAACTGCAAGGCTCAAAAGAGCCCACACACTCAGCTCTTAACCCCAGTGTGCAGAAAGTGTCAAAACATGTTTTTCAGCAGAAATAAACATGTTTCTGCAAGTTTGGTCACCCCCATGTAAGTTATGGGGCAGTAACAGCACACTTTTGAAAACGTGTTTTTCAGCCCGAAATAAACGCGTTTTTTCAGACAACTGAATCCCTATGTAACTGCAAGACTCAGAAGAGCCCACACACTCAGCTCTTAACCCCAGTGTGCAGAAAGTGTCAAAACATGATTTTCAGCAGAAATAAACATGTTTCTGCAAGTTTGGTCACCCCCATGTAAGTTATGGGGCAGTAACAGCACACTTTTGAAAACGTGTTTTTCAGCCCGAAATAAACGCGTTTTTTCAGACAACTGAATCCCTATGTAACTGCAAGACTCAGAAGAGCCCACACACTCAGCTCTTAACCCCAGTGTGCAGAAAGTGTCAAAACATGTTTTTCAGCAGAAATAAACATGTTTCTGCAAGTTTGGTCACCCCCATGTAAGTTATGGGGCAGTAACAGCACACTTTTGAAAACGTGTTTTTCAGCCTGAAATAAACACGTTTTTTCAGACAACTGAATCCCTATGTAACTGCAAGACTCAGAAGAGTCCACACACTCAGCTCTTAACCCCAGTGTGCAGAAAGTGTCAAAACATGATTTTCAGCAGAAATAAACATGTTTCTGCAAGTTTGGTCAACCCCATGTAAGTTATGGGGCAGTAACAGCACACTTTTGAAAACGTGTTTTTCAGCCCGAAATAAACGCGTTTTTTCAGACAACTGAATCCCTATGTAACTGCAAGACTCAGAAGAGCCCACACACTCAGCTCTTAACCCCAGTGTGCAGAAAGTGTCAAAACGTGATTTTCAGCAGAAATAAACATGTTTCTGCAAGTTTGGTCACCCCCATGTAAGTTATGGGGCAGTAACAGCACACTTTTGAAAACGTGTTTTTCAGCCCGAAATAAACGCGTTTTTTCAGACAACTGAATCCCTATGTAACTGCAAGACTCAGAAGAGCCCACACACTCGGCTCTTAACCCCAGTGTGCAGAAAGTGTCAAAACGTGTTTTTCAGCAGAAATAAACATGTTTCTGCAAGTTTGGTCACCCCCATGTAAGTTATGGGGCAGTAACAGCACACTTTTGAAAACGTGTTTTTCAGCCTGAAATAAACACGTTTTTTCAGACAACTGAATCCCTATGTAACTGCAAGACTCAGAAGAGCCCACACACTCAGCTCTTAACCCCAGTGTGCAGAAAGTGTCAAAACATGATTTTCAGCAGAAATAAACATGTTTCTGCAAGTTTGGTCACCCCCATGTAAGTTATGGGGCAGTAACAGCACACTTTTGAAAACGTGTTTTTCAGCCCGAAATAAACGCGTTTTTTCAGACAACTGAATCCCTATGTAACTGCAAGACTCAGAAGAGCCCACACACTCAGCTCTTAACCCCAGTGTGCAGAAAGTGTCAAAACGTGTTTTTCAGCAGAAATAAACATGTTTCTGCAAGTTTGGTCACCCCCATGTAAGTTATGGGGCAGTAACAGCACACTTTTGAAAACGTGTTTTTCAGCCCGAAATAAACGCGTTTTTTCAGACAACTGAATCCCTATGTAACTGCAAGACTCAGAAGAGCCCACACACTCAGCTCTTAACCCCAGTGTGCAGAAAGTGTCAAAACATGATTTTCAGCAGAAATAAACATGTTTCTGCAAGTTTGGTCACCCCCATGTAAGTTATGGGGCAGTAACAGCACACTTTTGAAAACGTGTTTTTCAGCCCGAAATAAACGCGTTTTTTCAGACAACTGAATCCCTATGTAACTGCAAGACTCAGAAGAGCCCACACACTCAGCTCTTAACCCCAGTGTGCAGAAAGTGTCAAAACATGTTTTTCAGCAGAAATAAACATGTTTCTGCAAGTTTGGTCACCCCCATGTAAGTTATGGTGCAGTAACAGCACACTTTTGAAAACGTGTTTTTCAGCCTGAAATAAACACGTTTTTTCAGACAACTGAATCCCTATGTAACTGCAAGACTCAGAAGAGCCCACACACTCAGCTCTTAACCCCAGTGTGCAGAAAGTGTCAAAACATGTTTTTCAGCAGAAATAAACATGTTTCTGCAAGTTTGGTCACCCCCATGTAAGTTATGGGGCAGTAACAGCACACTTTTGAAAACGTGTTTTTCAGCCTGAAATAAACACGTTTTTTCAGACAACTGAATCCCTATGTAACTGCAAGACTCAGAAGAGCCCACACACTCAGCTCTTAACCCCAGTGTGCAGAAAGTGTCAAAACATGTTTTTCAGCAGAAATAAACATGTTTCTGCAAGTTTGGTCACCCCCATGTAAGTTATGGGGCAGTAACAGCACACTTTTGAAAACGTGTTTTTCAGCCTGAAATAAACGCGTTTTTTCAGACAACTGAATCCCTATGTAACTGCAAGACTCAGAAGAGCCCACACACTGAGCTCTTAACCCCAGTGTGCAGAAAGTGTCAAAACATGATTTTCAGCAGAAATAAACATGTTTCTGCAAGTTTGGTCACCCCCATGTAAGTTATGGGGCAGTAACAGCACACTTTTGAAAACGTGTTTTTCAGCCCGAAATAAACGCGTTTTTTCAGACAACTGAATCCCTATGTAACTGCAAGACTCAGAAGAGCCCACACACTCAGCTCTTAACCCCAGTGTGCAGAAAGTGTCAAAACATGTTTTTCAGCAGAAATAAACATGTTTCTGCAAGTTTGGTCACCCCCATGTAAGTTATGGGGCAGTAACAGCACACTTTTGAAAACGTGTTTTTCAGCCTGAAATAAACACGTTTTTTCAGACAATTGAATCCCTATGTAACTGCAAGACTCAGAAGAGCCCACACACTCAGCTCTTAACCCCAGTGTGCAGAAAGTGTCAAAACATGTTTTTCAGCAGAAATAAACATGTTTCTGCAAGTTTGGTCACCCCCATGTAAGTTATGGGGCAGTAACAGCACACTTTTGAAAACGTGTTTTTCAGCCTGAAATAAACACGTTTTTTCAGACAACTGAATCCCTATGTAACTGCAAGACTCAGAAGAGCCCACACACTCAGCTCTTAACCCCAGTGTGCAGAAAGTGTCAAAACATGTTTTTCAGCAGAAATAAACATGTTTCTGCAAGTTTGGTCACCCCCATGTAAGTTATGGGGCAGTAACAGCACACTTTTGAAAACGTGTTTTTCAGCCCGAAATAAACGCGTTTTTTTCAGACAACTGAATCCCTATGTAACTGCAAGGCTCAAAAGAGCCCACACACTCAGCTCTTAACCCCAGTGTGCAGAAAGTGTCAAAACATGTTTTTCAGCAGAAATAAACATGTTTCTGCAAGTTTGGTCACCCCCATGTAAGTTATGGGGCAGTAACAGCACACTTTTGAAAACGTGTTTTTCAGCCCGAAATAAACGCGTTTTTTCAGACAACTGAATCCCTATGTAACTGCAAGACTCAGAAGAGCCCACACACTCAGCTCTTAACCCCAGTGTGCAGAAAGTGACAAAACATGATTTTCAGCAGAAATAAACATGTTTCTGCAAGTTTGGTCACCCCCATGTAAGTTATGGGGCAGTAACAGCACACTTTTGAAAACGTGTTTTTCAGCCCGAAATAAACGCGTTTTTTCAGACAACTGAATCCCTATGTAACTGCAAGACTCAGAAGAGCCCACACACTCAGCTCTTAACCCCAGTGTGCAGAAAGTGTCAAAACGTGTTTTTCAGCAGAAATAAACATGTTTCTGCAAGTTTGGTCAACCCCATGTAAGTTATGGGGCAGTAACAGCACACTTTTGAAAACGTGTTTTTCAGCCCGAAATAAACGCGTTTTTTCAGACAACTGAATCCCTATGTAACTGCAAGGCTCAAAAGAGCCCACACACTCAGCTCTTAACCCCAGTGTGCAGAAAGTGTCAAAACATGTTTTTCAGCAGAAATAAACATGTTTCTGCAAGTTTGGTCACCCCCATGTAAGTTATGGGGCAGTAACAGCACACTTTTGAAAACGTGTTTTTCAGCCCGAAATAAACGCGTTTTTTCAGACAACTGAATCCCTATGTAACTGCAAGACTCAGAAGAGCCCACACACTCAGCTCTTAACCCCAGTGTGCAGAAAGTGTCAAAACATGATTTTCAGCAGAAATAAACATGTTTCTGCAAGTTTGGTCACCCCCATGTAAGTTATGGGGCAGTAACAGCACACTTTTGAAAACGTGTTTTTCAGCCCGAAATAAACGCGTTTTTTCAGACAACTGAATCCCTATGTAACTGCAAGACTCAGAAGAGCCCACACACTCAGCTCTTAACCCCAGTGTGCAGAAAGTGTCAAAACATGTTTTTCAGCAGAAATAAACATGTTTCTGCAAGTTTGGTCACCCCCATGTAAGTTATGGGGCAGTAACAGCACACTTTTGAAAACGTGTTTTTCAGCCTGAAATAAACACGTTTTTTCAGACAACTGAATCCCTATGTAACTGCAAGACTCAGAAGAGTCCACACACTCAGCTCTTAACCCCAGTGTGCAGAAAGTGTCAAAACATGATTTTCAGCAGAAATAAACATGTTTCTGCAAGTTTGGTCAACCCCATGTAAGTTATGGGGCAGTAACAGCACACTTTTGAAAACGTGTTTTTCAGCCCGAAATAAACGCGTTTTTTCAGACAACTGAATCCCTATGTAACTGCAAGACTCAGAAGAGCCCACACACTCAGCTCTTAACCCCAGTGTGCAGAAAGTGTCAAAACGTGATTTTCAGCAGAAATAAACATGTTTCTGCAAGTTTGGTCACCCCCATGTAAGTTATGGGGCAGTAACAGCACACTTTTGAAAACGTGTTTTTCAGCCCGAAATAAACGCGTTTTTTCAGACAACTGAATCCCTATGTAACTGCAAGACTCAGAAGAGCCCACACACTCGGCTCTTAACCCCAGTGTGCAGAAAGTGTCAAAACGTGTTTTTCAGCAGAAATAAACATGTTTCTGCAAGTTTGGTCACCCCCATGTAAGTTATGGGGCAGTAACAGCACACTTTTGAAAACGTGTTTTTCAGCCTGAAATAAACACGTTTTTTCAGACAACTGAATCCCTATGTAACTGCAAGACTCAGAAGAGCCCACACACTCAGCTCTTAACCCCAGTGTGCAGAAAGTGTCAAAACATGATTTTCAGCAGAAATAAACATGTTTCTGCAAGTTTGGTCACCCCCATGTAAGTTATGGGGCAGTAACAGCACACTTTTGAAAACGTGTTTTTCAGCCCGAAATAAACGCGTTTTTTCAGACAACTGAATCCCTATGTAACTGCAAGACTCAGAAGAGCCCACACACTCAGCTCTTAACCCCAGTGTGCAGAAAGTGTCAAAACGTGTTTTTCAGCAGAAATAAACATGTTTCTGCAAGTTTGGTCACCCCCATGTAAGTTATGGGGCAGTAACAGCACACTTTTGAAAACGTGTTTTTCAGCCCGAAATAAACGCGTTTTTTCAGACAACTGAATCCCTATGTAACTGCAAGACTCAGAAGAGCCCACACACTCAGCTCTTAACCCCAGTGTGCAGAAAGTGTCAAAACATGATTTTCAGCAGAAATAAACATGTTTCTGCAAGTTTGGTCACCCCCATGTAAGTTATGGGGCAGTAACAGCACACTTTTGAAAACGTGTTTTTCAGCCCGAAATAAACGCGTTTTTTCAGACAACTGAATCCCTATGTAACTGCAAGACTCAGAAGAGCCCACACACTCAGCTCTTAACCCCAGTGTGCAGAAAGTGTCAAAACATGTTTTTCAGCAGAAATAAACATGTTTCTGCAAGTTTGGTCACCCCCATGTAAGTTATGGTGCAGTAACAGCACACTTTTGAAAACGTGTTTTTCAGCCTGAAATAAACACGTTTTTTCAGACAACTGAATCCCTATGTAACTGCAAGACTCAGAAGAGCCCACACACTCAGCTCTTAACCCCAGTGTGCAGAAAGTGTCAAAACATGTTTTTCAGCAGAAATAAACATGTTTCTGCAAGTTTGGTCACCCCCATGTAAGTTATGGGGCAGTAACAGCACACTTTTGAAAACGTGTTTTTCAGCCTGAAATAAACACGTTTTTTCAGACAACTGAATCCCTATGTAACTGCAAGACTCAGAAGAGCCCACACACTCAGCTCTTAACCCCAGTGTGCAGAAAGTGTCAAAACATGTTTTTCAGCAGAAATAAACATGTTTCTGCAAGTTTGGTCACCCCCATGTAAGTTATGGGGCAGTAACAGCACACTTTTGAAAACGTGTTTTTCAGCCTGAAATAAACGCGTTTTTTCAGACAACTGAATCCCTATGTAACTGCAAGACTCAGAAGAGCCCACACACTCAGCTCTTAACCCCAGTGTGCAGAAAGTGTCAAAACGTGATTTTCAGCAGAAATAAACATGTTTCTGCAAGTTTGGTCACCCCCATGTAAGTTATGGGGCAGTAACAGCACACTTTTGAAAACGTGTTTTTCAGCCCGAAATAAACGCGTTTTTTCAGACAACTGAATCCCTATGTAACTGCAAGACTCAGAAGAGCCCACACACTCAGCTCTTAACCCCAGTGTGCAGAAAGTGTCAAAACGTGATTTTCAGCAGAAATAAACATGTTTCTGCAAGTTTGGTCACCCCCATGTAAGTTATGGGGCAGTAACAGCACACTTTTGAAAACGTGTTTTTCAGCCCGAAATAAACGCGTTTTTTCAGACAACTGAATCCCTATGTAACTGCAAGACTCAGAAGAGCCCACACACTCAGCTCTTAACCCCAGTGTGCAGAAAGTGTCAAAACGTGTTTTTCAGCAGAAATAAACATGTTTCTGCAAGTTTGGTCACCCCCATGTAAGTTATGGGGCAGTAACAGCACACTTTTGAAAACGTGTTTTTCAGCCTGAAATAAACACGTTTTTTCAGACAACTGAATCCCTATGTAACTGCAAGACTCAGAAGAGCCCACACACTCAGCTCTTAACCCCAGTGTGCAGAAAGTGTCAAAACATGATTTTCAGCAGAAATAAACATGTTTCTGCAAGTTTGGTCACCCCCATGTAAGTTATGGGGCAGTAACAGCACACTTTTGAAAACGTGTTTTTCAGCCCGAAATAAACGCGTTTTTTCAGACAACTGAATCCCTATGTAACTGCAAGACTCAGAAGAGCCCACACACTCAGCTCTTAACCCCAGTGTGCAGAAAGTGTCAAAACGTGTTTTTCAGCAGAAATAAACATGTTTCTGCAAGTTTGGTCACCCCCATGTAAGTTATGGGGCAGTAACAGCACACTTTTGAAAACGTGTTTTTCAGCCCGAAATAAACGCGATTTTTCAGACAACTGAATCCCTATGTAACTGCAAGACTCAGAAGAGCCCACACACTCAGCTCTTAACCCCAGTGTGCAGAAAGTGTCAAAACATGATTTTCAGCAGAAATAAACATGTTTCTGCAAGTTTGGTCACCCCCATGTAAGTTATGGGGCAGTAACAGCACACTTTTGAAAACGTGTTTTTCAGCCCGAAATAAACGCGTTTTTTCAGACAACTGAATCCCTATGTAACTGCAAGACTCAGAAGAGCCCACACACTCAGCTCTTAACCCCAGTGTGCAGAAAGTGACAAAACATGATTTTCAGCAGAAATAAACATGTTTCTGCAAGTTTGGTCACCCCCATGTAAGTTATGGGGCAGTAACAGCACACTTTTGAAAACGTGTTTTTCAGCCCGAAATAAACGCGTTTTTTCAGACAACTGAATCCCTATGTAACTGCAAGACTCAGAAGAGCCCACACACTCAGCTCTTAACCCCAGTGTGCAGAAAGTGTCAAAACGTGTTTTTCAGCAGAAATAAACATGTTTCTGCAAGTTTGGTCACCCCCATGTAAGTTATGGGGCAGTAACAGCACACTTTTGAAAACGTGTTTTTCAGCCTGAAATAAACACGTTTTTTCAGACAACTGAATCCCTATGTAACTGCAAGACTCAGAAGAGCCCACACACTCAGCTCTTAACCCCAGTGTGCAGAAAGTGTCAAAACATGATTTTCAGCAGAAATAAACATGTTTCTGCAAGTTTGGTCAACCCCATGTAAGTTATGGGGCAGTAACAGCACACTTTTGAAAACGTGTTTTTCAGCCCGAAATAAACGCGTTTTTTCAGACAACTGAATCCCTATGTAACTGCAAGGCTCAGAAGAGCCCACACACTCAGCTCTTAACCCCAGTGTGCAGAAAGTGTCAAAACATGATTTTCAGCAGAAATAAACATGTTTCTGCAAGTTTGGTCACCCCCATGTAAGTTATGGGGCAGTAACAGCACACTTTTGAAAACGTGTTTTTCAGCCCGAAATAAACGCGTTTTTTCAGACAACTGAATCCCTATGTAACTGCAAGACTCAGAAGAGCCCACACACTCAGCTCTTAACCCCAGTGTGCAGAAAGTGTCAAAACATGTTTTTCAGCAGAAATAAACATGTTTCTGCAAGTTTGGTCACCCCCATGTAAGTTATGGGGCAGTAACAGCACACTTTTGAAAACGTGTTTTTCAGCCTGAAATAAACACGTTTTTTCAGACAACTGAATCCCTATGTAACTGCAAGACTCAGAAGAGTCCACACACTCAGCTCTTAACCCCAGTGTGCAGAAAGTGTCAAAACATGATTTTCAGCAGAAATAAACATGTTTCTGCAAGTTTGGTCACCCCCATGTAAGTTATGGGGCAGTAACAGCACACTTTTGAAAACGTGTTTTTCAGCCCGAAATAAACACGTTTTTTCAGACAACTGAATCCCTATGTAACTGCAAGGCTCAAAAGAGCCCACACACTCAGCTCTTAACCCCAGTGTGCAGAAAGTGTCAAAACATGTTTTTCAGCAGAAATAAACATGTTTCTGCAAGTTTGGTCACCCCCATGTAAGTTATGGGGCAGTAACAGCACACTTTTGAAAACGTGTTTTTCAGCCCGAAATAAACGCGTTTTTTCAGACAACTGAATCCCTATGTAACTGCAAGACTCAGAAGAGCCCACACACTCAGCTCTTAACCCCAGTGTGCAGAAAGTGTCAAAACGTGATTTTCAGCAGAAATAAACATGTTTCTGCAAGTTTGGTCACCCCCATGTAAGTTATGGGGCAGTAACAGCACACTTTTGAAAACGTGTTTTTCAGCCCGAAATAAACGCGTTTTTTCAGACAACTGAATCCCTATGTAACTGCAAGACTCAGAAGAGCCCACACACTCAGCTCTTAACCCCAGTGTGCAGAAAGTGTCAAAACGTGTTTTTCAGCAGAAATAAACATGTTTCTGCAAGTTTGGTCACCCCCATGTAAGTTATGGGGCAGTAACAGCACACTTTTGAAAACGTGTTTTTCAGCCTGAAATAAACACGTTTTTTCAGACAACTGAATCCCTATGTAACTGCAAGACTCAGAAGAGCCCACACACTCAGCTCTTAACCCCAGTGTGCAGAAAGTGTCAAAACATGATTTTCAGCAGAAATAAACATGTTTCTGCAAGTTTGGTCACCCCCATGTAAGTTATGGGGCAGTAACAGCACACTTTTGAAAACGTGTTTTTCAGCCCGAAATAAACGCGTTTTTTCAGACAACTGAATCCCTATGTAACTGCAAGACTCAGAAGAGCCCACACACTCAGCTCTTAACCCCAGTGTGCAGAAAGTGTCAAAACGTGTTTTTCAGCAGAAATAAACATGTTTCTGCAAGTTTGGTCACCCCCATGTAAGTTATGGGGCAGTAACAGCACACTTTTGAAAACGTGTTTTTCAGCCCGAAATAAACGCGTTTTTTCAGACAACTGAATCCCTATGTAACTGCAAGACTCAGAAGAGCCCACACACTCAGCTCTTAACCCCAGTGTGCAGAAAGTGTCAAAACATGATTTTCAGCAGAAATAAACATGTTTCTGCAAGTTTGGTCACCCCCATGTAAGTTATGGGGCAGTAACAGCACACTTTTGAAAACGTGTTTTTCAGCCCGAAATAAACGCGTTTTTTCAGACAACTGAATCCCTATGTAACTGCAAGACTCAGAAGAGCCCACACACTCAGCTCTTAACCCCAGTGTGCAGAAAGTGTCAAAACATGTTTTTCAGCAGAAATAAACATGTTTCTGCAAGTTTGGTCACCCCCATGTAAGTTATGGGGCAGTAACAGCACACTTTTGAAAACGTGTTTTTCAGCCTGAAATAAACACGTTTTTTCAGACAACTGAATCCCTATGTAACTGCAAGACTCAGAAGAGCCAACACAGTCAGCTCTTAACCCCAGTGTGCAGAAAGTGTCAAAACATGATTTTCAGCAGAAATAAACATGTTTCTGCAAGTTTGGTCACCCCCATGTAAGTTATGGGGCAGTAACAGCACACTTTTGAAAACGTGTTTTTCAGCCCGAAATAAACGCGTTTTTCCAGACAACTGAATCCCTATGTAACTGCAAGGCTCAAAAGAGCCCACACACTCAGCTCTTAACCCCAGTGTGCAGAAAGTGTCAAAACATGTTTTTCAGCAGAAATAAACATGTTTCTGCAAGTTTGGTCACCCCCATGTAAGTTATGGGGCAGTAACAGCACACTTTTGAAAACGTGTTTTTCAGCCCGAAATAAACGCGTTTTTTCAGACAACTGAATCCCTATGTAACTGCAAGACTCAGAAGAGCCCACACACTCAGCTCTTAACCCCAGTGTGCAGAAAGTGTCAAAACGTGATTTTCAGCAGAAATAAACATGTTTCTGCAAGTTTGGTCACCCCCATGTAAGTTATGGGGCAGTAACAGCACACTTTTGAAAACGTGTTTTTCAGCCCGAAATAAACGCGTTTTTTCAGACAACTGAATCCCTATGTAACTGCAAGACTCAGAAGAGCCCACACACTCAGCTCTTAACCCCAGTGTGCAGAAAGTGTCAAAACGTGTTTTTCAGCAGAAATAAACATGTTTCTGCAAGTTTGGTCACCCCCATGTAAGTTATGGGGCAGTAACAGCACACTTTTGAAAACGTGTTTTTCAGCCTGAAATAAACACGTTTTTTCAGACAACTGAATCCCTATGTAACTGCAAGACTCAGAAGAGCCCACACACTCAGCTCTTAACCCCAGTGTGCAGAAAGTGTCAAAACATGATTTTCAGCAGAAATAAACATGTTTCTGCAAGTTTGGTCACCCCCATGTAAGTTATGGGGCAGTAACAGCACACTTTTGAAAACGTGTTTTTCAGCCCGAAATAAACGCGTTTTTTCAGACAACTGAATCCCTATGTAACTGCAAGACTCAGAAGAGCCCACACACTCAGCTCTTAACCCCAGTGTGCAGAAAGTGTCAAAACGTGTTTTTCAGCAGAAATAAACATGTTTCTGCAAGTTTGGTCACCCCCATGTAAGTTATGGGGCAGTAACAGCACACTTTTGAAAACGTGTTTTTCAGCCCGAAATAAACGCGTTTTTTCAGACAACTGAATCCCTATGTAACTGCAAGACTCAGAAGAGCCCACACACTCAGCTCTTAACCCCAGTGTGCAGAAAGTGTCAAAACATGATTTTCAGCAGAAATAAACATGTTTCTGCAAGTTTGGTCACCCCCATGTAAGTTATGGGGCAGTAACAGCACACTTTTGAAAACGTGTTTTTCAGCCCGAAATAAACGCGTTTTTTCAGACAACTGAATCCCTATGTAACTGCAAGACTCAGAAGAGCCCACACACTCAGCTCTTAACCCCAGTGTGCAGAAAGTGTCAAAACATGTTTTTCAGCAGAAATAAACATGTTTCTGCAAGTTTGGTCACCCCCATGTAAGTTATGGGGCAGTAACAGCACACTTTTGAAAACGTGTTTTTCAGCCTGAAATAAACACGTTTTTTCAGACAACTGAATCCCTATGTAACTGCAAGACTCAGAAGAGTCCACACACTCAGCTCTTAACCCCAGTGTGCAGAAAGTGTCAAAACATGATTTTCAGCAGAAATAAACATGTTTCTGCAAGTTTGGTCAACCCCATGTAAGTTATGGGGCAGTAACAGCACACTTTTGAAAACGTGTTTTTCAGCCCGAAATAAACGCGTTTTTTCAGACAACTGAATCCCTATGTAACTGCAAGACTCAGAAGAGCCCACACACTCAGCTCTTAACCCCAGTGTGCAGAAAGTGTCAAAACGTGATTTTCAGCAGAAATAAACATGTTTCTGCAAGTTTGGTCACCCCCATGTAAGTTATGGGGCAGTAACAGCACACTTTTGAAAACGTGTTTTTCAGCCCGAAATAAACGCGTTTTTTCAGACAACTGAATCCCTATGTAACTGCAAGACTCAGAAGAGCCCACACACTCGGCTCTTAACCCCAGTGTGCAGAAAGTGTCAAAACGTGTTTTTCAGCAGAAATAAACATGTTTCTGCAAGTTTGGTCACCCCCATGTAAGTTATGGGGCAGTAACAGCACACTTTTGAAAACGTGTTTTTCAGCCTGAAATAAACACGTTTTTTCAGACAACTGAATCCCTATGTAACTGCAAGACTCAGAAGAGCCCACACACTCAGCTCTTAACCCCAGTGTGCAGAAAGTGTCAAAACATGATTTTCAGCAGAAATAAACATGTTTCTGCAAGTTTGGTCACCCCCATGTAAGTTATGGGGCAGTAACAGCACACTTTTGAAAACGTGTTTTTCAGCCCGAAATAAACGCGTTTTTTCAGACAACTGAATCCCTATGTAACTGCAAGACTCAGAAGAGCCCACACACTCAGCTCTTAACCCCAGTGTGCAGAAAGTGTCAAAACGTGTTTTTCAGCAGAAATAAACATGTTTCTGCAAGTTTGGTCACCCCCATGTAAGTTATGGGGCAGTAACAGCACACTTTTGAAAACGTGTTTTTCAGCCCGAAATAAACGCGTTTTTTCAGACAACTGAATCCCTATGTAACTGCAAGACTCAGAAGAGCCCACACCCTCAGCTCTTAACCCCAGTGTGCAGAAAGTGTCAAAACATGATTTTCAGCAGAAATAAACATGTTTCTGCAAGTTTGGTCACCCCCATGTAAGTTATGGGGCAGTAACAGCACACTTTTGAAAACGTGTTTTTCAGCCCGAAATAAACGCGTTTTTTCAGACAACTGAATCCCTATGTAACTGCAAGACTCAGAAGAGCCCACACACTCAGCTCTTAACCCCAGTGTGCAGAAAGTGTCAAAACGTGATTTTCAGCAGAAATAAACATGTTTCTGCAAGTTTGGTCACCCCCATGTAAGTTATGGGGCAGTAACAGCACACTTTTGAAAACGTGTTTTTCAGCCCGAAATAAACGCGATTTTTCAGACAACTGAATCCCTATGTAACTGCAAGACTCAGAAGAGCCCACACACTCAGCTCTTAACCCCAGTGTGCAGAAAGTGTCAAAACATGATTTTCAGCAGAAATAAACATGTTTCTGCAAGTTTGGTCACCCCCATGTAAGTTATGGGGCAGTAACAGCACACTTTTGAAAACGTGTTTTTCAGCCCGAAATAAACGCGTTTTTTCAGACAACTGAATCCCTATGTAACTGCAAGACTCAGAAGAGCCCACACACTCAGCTCTTAACCCCAGTGTGCAGAAAGTGACAAAACATGATTTTCAGCAGAAATAAACATGTTTCTGCAAGTTTGGTCACCCCCATGTAAGTTATGGGGCAGTAACAGCACACTTTTGAAAACGTGTTTTTCAGCCCGAAATAAACGCGTTTTTTCAGACAACTGAATCCCTATGTAACTGCAAGACTCAGAAGAGCCCACACACTCAGCTCTTAACCCCAGTGTGCAGAAAGTGTCAAAACGTGTTTTTCAGCAGAAATAAACATGTTTCTGCAAGTTTGGTCACCCCCATGTAAGTTATGGGGCAGTAACAGCACACTTTTGAAAACGTGTTTTTCAGCCCGAAATAAACGCGTTTTTTCAGACAACTGAATCCCTATGTAACTGCAAGACTCAGAAGAGCCCACACACTCAGCTCTTAACCCCAGTGTGCAGAAAGTGTCAAAACGTGATTTTCAGCAGAAATAAACATGTTTCTGCAAGTTTGGTCACCCCCATGTAAGTTATGGGGCAGTAACAGCACACTTTTGAAAACGTGTTTTTCAGCCCGAAATAAACGCGATTTTTCAGACAACTGAATCCCTATGTAACTGCAAGACTCAGAAGAGCCCACACACTCAGCTCTTAACCCCAGTGTGCAGAAAGTGTCAAAACATGATTTTCAGCAGAAATAAACATGTTTCTGCAAGTTTGGTCACCCCCATGTAAGTTATGGGGCAGTAACAGCACACTTTTGAAAACGTGTTTTTCAGCCCGAAATAAACGCGTTTTTTCAGACAACTGAATCCCTATGTAACTGCAAGACTCAGAAGAGCCCACACACTCAGCTCTTAACCCCAGTGTGCAGAAAGTGACAAAACATGATTTTCAGCAGAAATAAACATGTTTCTGCAAGTTTGGTCACCCCCATGTAAGTTATGGGGCAGTAACAGCACACTTTTGAAAACGTGTTTTTCAGCCCGAAATAAACGCGTTTTTTCAGACAACTGAATCCCTATGTAACTGCAAGACTCAGAAGAGCCCACACACTCAGCTCTTAACCCCAGTGTGCAGAAAGTGTCAAAACGTGTTTTTCAGCAGAAATAAACATGTTTCTGCAAGTTTGGTCACCCCCATGTAAGTTATGGGGCAGTAACAGCACACTTTTGAAAACGTGTTTTTCAGCCTGAAATAAACACGTTTTTTCAGACAACTGAATCCCTATGTAACTGCAAGACTCAGAAGAGCCCACACACTCAGCTCTTAACCCCAGTGTGCAGAAAGTGTCAAAACATGATTTTCAGCAGAAATAAACATGTTTCTGCAAGTTTGGTCAACCCCATGTAAGTTATGGGGCAGTAACAGCACACTTTTGAAAACGTGTTTTTCAGCCCGAAATAAACGCGTTTTTTCAGACAACTGAATCCCTATGTAACTGCAAGGCTCAGAAGAGCCCACACACTCAGCTCTTAACCCCAGTGTGCAGAAAGTGTCAAAACATGATTTTCAGCAGAAATAAACATGTTTCTGCAAGTTTGGTCACCCCCATGTAAGTTATGGGGCAGTAACAGCACACTTTTGAAAACGTGTTTTTCAGCCCGAAATAAACGCGTTTTTTCAGACAACTGAATCCCTATGTAACTGCAAGACTCAGAAGAGCCCACACACTCAGCTCTTAACCCCAGTGTGCAGAAAGTGTCAAAACATGTTTTTCAGCAGAAATAAACATGTTTCTGCAAGTTTGGTCACCCCCATGTAAGTTATGGGGCAGTAACAGCACACTTTTGAAAACGTGTTTTTCAGCCCGAAATAAACACGTTTTTTCAGACAACTGAATCCCTATGTAACTGCAAGACTCAGAAGAGTCCACACACTCAGCTCTTAACCCCAGTGTGCAGAAAGTGTCAAAACATGATTTTCAGCAGAAATAAACATGTTTCTGCAAGTTTGGTCACCCCCATGTAAGTTATGGGGCAGTAACAGCACACTTTTGAAAACGTGTTTTTCAGCCCGAAATAAACGCGTTTTTCCAGACAACTGAATCCCTATGTAACTGCAAGGCTCAAAAGAGCCCACACACTCAGCTCTTAACCCCAGTGTGCAGAAAGTGTCAAAACATGTTTTTCAGCAGAAATAAACATGTTTCTGCAAGTTTGGTCACCCCCATGTAAGTTATGGGGCAGTAACAGCACACTTTTGAAAACGTGTTTTTCAGCCCGAAATAAACGCGTTTTTTCAGACAACTGAATCCCTATGTAACTGCAAGACTCAGAAGAGCCCACACACTCAGCTCTTAACCCCAGTGTGCAGAAAGTGTCAAAACGTGATTTTCAGCAGAAATAAACATGTTTCTGCAAGTTTGGTCACCCCCATGTAAGTTATGGGGCAGTAACAGCACACTTTTGAAAACGTGTTTTTCAGCCCGAAATAAACGCGTTTTTTCAGACAACTGAATCCCTATGTAACTGCAAGACTCAGAAGAGCCCACACACTCAGCTCTTAACCCCAGTGTGCAGAAAGTGTCAAAACGTGTTTTTCAGCAGAAATAAACATGTTTCTGCAAGTTTGGTCACCCCCATGTAAGTTATGGGGCAGTAACAGCACACTTTTGAAAACGTGTTTTTCAGCCTGAAATAAACACGTTTTTTCAGACAACTGAATCCCTATGTAACTGCAAGACTCAGAAGAGCCCACACACTCAGCTCTTAACCCCAGTGTGCAGAAAGTGTCAAAACATGATTTTCAGCAGAAATAAACATGTTTCTGCAAGTTTGGTCACCCCCATGTAAGTTATGGGGCAGTAACAGCACACTTTTGAAAACGTGTTTTTCAGCCCGAAATAAACGCGTTTTTTCAGACAACTGAATCCCTATGTAACTGCAAGACTCAGAAGAGCCCACACACTCAGCTCTTAACCCCAGTGTGCAGAAAGTGTCAAAACATGATTTTCAGCAGAAATAAACATGTTTCTGCAAGTTTGGTCACCCCCATGTAAGTTATGGGGCAGTAACAGCACACTTTTGAAAACGTGTTTTTCAGCCCGAAATAAACGCGTTTTTTCAGACAACTGAATCCCTATGTAACTGCAAGACTCAGAAGAGCCCACACACTCAGCTCTTAACCCCAGTGTGCAGAAAGTGTCAAAACATGTTTTTCAGCAGAAATAAACATGTTTCTGCAAGTTTGGTCACCCCCATGTAAGTTATGGGGCAGTAACAGCACACTTTTGAAAACGTGTTTTTCAGCCTGAAATAAACACGTTTTTTCAGACAACTGAATCCCTAGTAACTGCAAGACTCAGAAGAGCCAACACAGTCAGCTCTTAACCCCAGTGTGCAGAAAGTGTCAAAACATGATTTTCAGCAGAAATAAACATGTTTCTGCAAGTTTGGTCACCCCCATGTAAGTTATGGGGCAGTAACAGCACACTTTTGAAAACGTGTTTTTCAGCCCGAAATAAACGCGTTTTTCCAGACAACTGAATCCCTATGTAACTGCAAGGCTCAAAAGAGCCCACACACTCAGCTCTTAACCCCAGTGTGCAGAAAGTGTCAAAACATGTTTTTCAGCAGAAATAAACATGTTTCTGCAAGTTTGGTCACCCCCATGTAAGTTATGGGGCAGTAACAGCACACTTTTGAAAACGTGTTTTTCAGCCCGAAATAAACGCGTTTTTTCAGACAACTGAATCCCTATGTAACTGCAAGACTCAGAAGAGCCCACACACTCAGCTCTTAACCCCAGTGTGCAGAAAGTGTCAAAACGTGATTTTCAGCAGAAATAAACATGTTTCTGCAAGTTTGGTCACCCCCATGTAAGTTATGGGGCAGTAACAGCACACTTTTGAAAACGTGTTTTTCAGCCCGAAATAAACGCGTTTTTTCAGACAACTGAATCCCTATGTAACTGCAAGACTCAGAAGAGCCCACACACTCAGCTCTTAACCCCAGTGTGCAGAAAGTGTCAAAACGTGTTTTTCAGCAGAAATAAACATGTTTCTGCAAGTTTGGTCACCCCCATGTAAGTTATGGGGCAGTAACAGCACACTTTTGAAAACGTGTTTTTCAGCCTGAAATAAACACGTTTTTTCAGACAACTGAATCCCTATGTAACTGCAAGACTCAGAAGAGCCCACACACTCAGCTCTTAACCCCAGTGTGCAGAAAGTGTCAAAACATGATTTTCAGCAGAAATAAACATGTTTCTGCAAGTTTGGTCACCCCCATGTAAGTTATGGGGCAGTAACAGCACACTTTTGAAAACGTGTTTTTCAGCCCGAAATAAACGCGTTTTTTCAGACAACTGAATCCCTATGTAACTGCAAGACTCAGAAGAGCCCACACACTCAGCTCTTAACCCCAGTGTGCAGAAAGTGTCAAAACGTGTTTTTCAGCAGAAATAAACATGTTTCTGCAAGTTTGGTCACCCCCATGTAAGTTATGGGGCAGTAACAGCACACTTTTGAAAACGTGTTTTTCAGCCCGAAATAAACGCGTTTTTTCAGACAACTGAATCCCTATGTAACTGCAAGACTCAGAAGAGCCCACACACTCAGCTCTTAACCCCAGTGTGCAGAAAGTGTCAAAACATGATTTTCAGCAGAAATAAACATGTTTCTGCAAGTTTGGTCACCCCCATGTAAGTTATGGGGCAGTAACAGCACACTTTTGAAAACGTGTTTTTCAGCCCGAAATAAACGCGTTTTTTCAGACAACTGAATCCCTATGTAACTGCAAGACTCAGAAGAGCCCACACACTCAGCTCTTAACCCCAGTGTGCAGAAAGTGTCAAAACATGTTTTTCAGCAGAAATAAACATGTTTCTGCAAGTTTGGTCACCCCCATGTAAGTTATGGGGCAGTAACAGCACACTTTTGAAAACGTGTTTTTCAGCCTGAAATAAACACGTTTTTTCAGACAACTGAATCCCTATGTAACTGCAAGACTCAGAAGAGCCAACACAGTCAGCTCTTAACCCCAGTGTGCAGAAAGTGTCAAAACATGTTTTTCAGCAGAAATAAACATGTTTCTGCAAGTTTGGTCACCCCCATGTAAGTTATGGGGCAGTAACAGCACACTTTTGAAAACGTGTTTTTCAGACTGAAATAAACACGTTTTTTCAGACAACTGAATCCCTATGTAACTGCAAGACTCAGAAGAGCCCACACACTCAGCTCTTAACCCCAGTGTGCAGAAAGTGTCAAAACATGATTTTCAGCAGAAATAAACATGTTTCTGCAAGTTTGGTCACCCCCATGTAAGTTATGGGGCAGTAACAGCACACTTTTGAAAACGTGTTTTTCAGCCCGAAATAAACGCGTTTTTTCAGACAACTGAATCCCTATGTAACTGCAAGACTCAGAAGAGCCCACACACTCAGCTCTTAACCCCAGTGTGCAGAAAGTGTCAAAACGTGTTTTTCAGCAGAAATAAACATGTTTCTGCAAGTTTGGTCACCCCCATGTAAGTTATGGGGCAGTAACAGCACACTTTTGAAAACGTGTTTTTCAGCCCGAAATAAACGCGTTTTTTCAGACAACTGAATCCCTATGTAACTGCAAGACTCAGAAGAGCCCACACACTCAGCTCTTAACCCCAGTGTGCAGAAAGTGTCAAAACATGATTTTCAGCAGAAATAAACATGTTTCTGCAAGTTTGGTCACCCCCATGTAAGTTATGGGGCAGTAACAGCACACTTTTGAAAACGTGTTTTTCAGCCCGAAATAAACGCGTTTTTTCAGACAACTGAATCCCTATGTAACTGCAAGACTCAGAAGAGCCCACACACTCAGCTCTTAACCCCAGTGTGCAGAAAGTGTCAAAACATGTTTTTCAGCAGAAATAAACATGTTTCTGCAAGTTTGGTCACCCCCATGTAAGTTATGGGGCAGTAACAGCACACTTTTGAAAACGTGTTTTTCAGCCTGAAATAAACACGTTTTTTCAGACAACTGAATCCCTATGTAACTGCAAGACTCAGAAGAGCCCACACACTCAGCTCTTAACCCCAGTGTGCAGAAAGTGTCAAAACATGTTTTTCAGCAGAAATAAACATGTTTCTGCAAGTTTGGTCACCCCCATGTAAGTTATGGGGCAGTAACAGCACACTTTTGAAAACGTGTTTTTCAGCCCGAAATAAACGCGTTTTTTCAGACAACTGAATCCCTATGTAACTGCAAGGCTCAAAAGAGCCCACACACTCAGCTCTTAACCCCAGTGTGCAGAAAGTGTCAAAACATGTTTTTCAGCAGAAATAAACATGTTTCTGCAAGTTTGGTCACCCCCATGTAAGTTATGGGGCAGTAACAGCACACTTTTGAAAACGTGTTTTTCAGCCCGAAATAAACGCGTTTTTTCAGACAACTGAATCCCTATGTAACTGCAAGACTCAGAAGAGCCCACACACTCAGCTCTTAACCCCAGTGTGCAGAAAGTGTCAAAACATGATTTTCAGCAGAAATAAACATGTTTCTGCAAGTTTGGTCAACCCCATGTAAGTTATGGGGCAGTAACAGCACACTTTTGAAAACGTGTTTTTCAGCCCGAAATAAACGCGTTTTTTCAGACAACTGAATCCCTATGTAACTGCAAGACTCAGAAGAGCCCACACACTCAGCTCTTAACCCCAGTGTGCAGAAAGTGTCAAAACATGTTTTTCAGCAGAAATAAACATGTTTCTGCAAGTTTGGTCACCCCCATGTAAGTTATGGGGCAGTAACAGCACACTTTTGAAAACGTGTTTTTCAGCCTGAAATAAACGCGTTTTTTCAGACAACTGAATCCCTATGTAACTGCAAGACTCAGAAGAGTCCACACACTCAGCTCTTAACCCCAGTGTGCAGAAAGTGTCAAAACATGATTTTCAGCAGAAATAAACATGTTTCTGCAAGTTTGGTCAACCCCATGTAAGTTATGGGGCAGTAACAGCACACTTTTGAAAACGTGTTTTTCAGCCCGAAATAAACGCGTTTTTTCAGACAACTGAATCCCTATGTAACTGCAAGGCTCAAAAGAGCCCACACACTCAGCTCTTAACCCCAGTGTGCAGAAAGTGTCAAAACATGTTTTTCAGCAGAAATAAACATGTTTCTGCAAGTTTGGTCACCCCCATGTAAGCTATGGGGCAGTAACAGCACACTTTTGAAAACGTGTTTTTCAGCCCGAAATAAACGCGTTTTTTCAGACAACTGAATCCCTATGTAACTGCAAGACTCAGAAGAGCCCACACACTCAGCTCTTAACCCCAGTGTGCAGAAAGTGTCAAAACGTGATTTTCAGCAGAAATAAACATGTTTCTGCAAGTTTGGTCACCCCCATGTAAGTTATGGGGCAGTAACAGCACACTTTTGAAAACGTGTTTTTCAGCCCGAAATAAACGCGTTTTTTCAGACAACTGAATCCCTATGTAACTGCAAGACTCAGAAGAGCCCACACACTCAGCTCTTAACCCCAGTGTGCAGAAAGTGTCAAAACGTGATTTTCAGCAGAAATAAACATGTTTCTGCAAGTTTGGTCACCCCCATGTAAGTTATGGGGCAGTAACAGCACACTTTTGAAAACGTGTTTTTCAGCCCGAAATAAACGCGTTTTTTCAGACAACTGAATCCCTATGTAACTGCAAGACTCAGAAGAGCCCACACACTCAGCTCTTAACCCCAGTGTGCAGAAAGTGTCAAAACGTGTTTTTCAGCAGAAATAAACATGTTTCTGCAAGTTTGGTCACCCCCATGTAAGTTATGGGGCAGTAACAGCACACTTTTGAAAACGTGTTTTTCAGCCTGAAATAAACACGTTTTTTCAGACAACTGAATCCCTATGTAACTGCAAGACTCAGAAGAGCCCACACACTCAGCTCTTAACCCCAGTGTGCAGAAAGTGTCAAAACATGATTTTCAGCAGAAATAAACATGTTTCTGCAAGTTTGGTCACCCCCATGTAAGTTATGGGGCAGTAACAGCACACTTTTGAAAACGTGTTTTTCAGCCCGAAATAAACGCGTTTTTTCAGACAACTGAATCCCTATGTAACTGCAAGACTCAGAAGAGCCCACACACTCAGCTCTTAACCCCAGTGTGCAGAAAGTGTCAAAACGTGTTTTTCAGCAGAAATAAACATGTTTCTGCAAGTTTGGTCACCCCCATGTAAGTTATGGGGCAGTAACAGCACACTTTTGAAAACGTGTTTTTCAGCCCGAAATAAACGCGATTTTTCAGACAACTGAATCCCTATGTAACTGCAAGACTCAGAAGAGCCCACACACTCAGCTCTTAACCCCAGTGTGCAGAAAGTGTCAAAACATGATTTTCAGCAGAAATAAACATGTTTCTGCAAGTTTGGTCACCCCCATGTAAGTTATGGGGCAGTAACAGCACACTTTTGAAAACGTGTTTTTCAGCCCGAAATAAACGCGTTTTTTCAGACAACTGAATCCCTATGTAACTGCAAGACTCAGAAGAGCCCACACACTCAGCTCTTAACCCCAGTGTGCAGAAAGTGACAAAACATGATTTTCAGCAGAAATAAACATGTTTCTGCAAGTTTGGTCACCCCCATGTAAGTTATGGGGCAGTAACAGCACACTTTTGAAAACGTGTTTTTCAGCCCGAAATAAACGCGTTTTTTCAGACAACTGAATCCCTATGTAACTGCAAGACTCAGAAGAGCCCACACACTCAGCTCTTAACCCCAGTGTGCAGAAAGTGTCAAAACGTGTTTTTCAGCAGAAATAAACATGTTTCTGCAAGTTTGGTCACCCCCATGTAAGTTATGGGGCAGTAACAGCACACTTTTGAAAACGTGTTTTTCAGCCTGAAATAAACACGTTTTTTCAGACAACTGAATCCCTATGTAACTGCAAGACTCAGAAGAGCCCACACACTCAGCTCTTAACCCCAGTGTGCAGAAAGTGTCAAAACATGATTTTCAGCAGAAATAAACATGTTTCTGCAAGTTTGGTCAACCCCATGTAAGTTATGGGGCAGTAACAGCACACTTTTGAAAACGTGTTTTTCAGCCCGAAATAAACGCGTTTTTTCAGACAACTGAATCCCTATGTAACTGCAAGGCTCAGAAGAGCCCACACACTCAGCTCTTAACCCCAGTGTGCAGAAAGTGTCAAAACATGATTTTCAGCAGAAATAAACATGTTTCTGCAAGTTTGGTCACCCCCATGTAAGTTATGGGGCAGTAACAGCACACTTTTGAAAACGTGTTTTTCAGCCCGAAATAAACGCGTTTTTTCAGACAACTGAATCCCTATGTAACTGCAAGACTCAGAAGAGCCCACACACTCAGCTCTTAACCCCAGTGTGCAGAAAGTGTCAAAACATGTTTTTCAGCAGAAATAAACATGTTTCTGCAAGTTTGGTCACCCCCATGTAAGTTATGGGGCAGTAACAGCACACTTTTGAAAACGTGTATTTCAGCCTGAAATAAACACGTTTTTTCAGACAACTGAATCCCTATGTAACTGCAAGACTCAGAAGAGTCCACACACTCAGCTCTTAACCCCAGTGTGCAGAAAGTGTCAAAACATGATTTTCAGCAGAAATAAACATGTTTCTGCAAGTTTGGTCACCCCCATGTAAGTTATGGGGCAGTAACAGCACACTTTTGAAAACGTGTTTTTCAGCCCGAAATAAACGCGTTTTTCCAGACAACTGAATCCCTATGTAACTGCAAGGCTCAAAAGAGCCCACACACTCAGCTCTTAACCCCAGTGTGCAGAAAGTGTCAAAACATGTTTTTCAGCAGAAATAAACATGTTTCTGCAAGTTTGGTCACCCCCATGTAAGTTATGGGGCAGTAACAGCACACTTTTGAAAACGTGTTTTTCAGCCCGAAATAAACGCGTTTTTTCAGACAACTGAATCCCTATGTAACTGCAAGACTCAGAAGAGCCCACACACTCAGCTCTTAACCCCAGTGTGCAGAAAGTGTCAAAACGTGATTTTCAGCAGAAATAAACATGTTTCTGCAAGTTTGGTCACCCCCATGTAAGTTATGGGGCAGTAACAGCACACTTTTGAAAACGTGTTTTTCAGCCCGAAATAAACGCGTTTTTTCAGACAACTGAATCCCTATGTAACTGCAAGACTCAGAAGAGCCCACACACTCAGCTCTTAACCCCAGTGTGCAGAAAGTGTCAAAACGTGTTTTTCAGCAGAAATAAACATGTTTCTGCAAGTTTGGTCACCCCCATGTAAGTTATGGGGCAGTAACAGCACACTTTTGAAAACGTGTTTTTCAGCCTGAAATAAACACGTTTTTTCAGACAACTGAATCCCTATGTAACTGCAAGACTCAGAAGAGCCCACACACTCAGCTCTTAACCCCAGTGTGCAGAAAGTGTCAAAACATGATTTTCAGCAGAAATAAACATGTTTCTGCAAGTTTGGTCACCCCCATGTAAGTTATGGGGCAGTAACAGCACACTTTTGAAAACGTGTTTTTCAGCCCGAAATAAACGCGTTTTTTCAGACAACTGAATCCCTATGTAACTGCAAGACTCAGAAGAGCCCACACACTCAGCTCTTAACCCCAGTGTGCAGAAAGTGTCAAAACGTGTTTTTCAGCAGAAATAAACATGTTTCTGCAAGTTTGGTCACCCCCATGTAAGTTATGGGGCAGTAACAGCACACTTTTGAAAACGTGTTTTTCAGCCCGAAATAAACGCGTTTTTTCAGACAACTGAATCCCTATGTAACTGCAAGACTCAGAAGAGCCCACACACTCAGCTCTTAACCCCAGTGTGCAGAAAGTGTCAAAACATGATTTTCAGCAGAAATAAACATGTTTCTGCAAGTTTGGTCACCCCCATGTAAGTTATGGGGCAGTAACAGCACACTTTTGAAAACGTGTTTTTCAGCCCGAAATAAACGCGTTTTTTCAGACAACTGAATCCCTATGTAACTGCAAGACTCAGAAGAGCCCACACACTCAGCTCTTAACCCCAGTGTGCAGAAAGTGTCAAAACATGTTTTTCAGCAGAAATAAACATGTTTCTGCAAGTTTGGTCACCCCCATGTAAGTTATGGGGCAGTAACAGCACACTTTTGAAAACGTGTTTTTCAGCCTGAAATAAACACGTTTTTTCAGACAACTGAATCCCTATGTAACTGCAAGACTCAGAAGAGCCAACACAGTCAGCTCTTAACCCCAGTGTGCAGAAAGTGTCAAAACATGTTTTTCAGCAGAAATAAACATGTTTCTGCAAGTTTGGTCACCCCCATGTAAGTTATGGGGCAGTAACAGCACACTTTTGAAAACGTGTTTTTCAGCCTGAAATAAACACGTTTTTTCAGACAACTGAATCCCTATGTAACTGCAAGACTCAGAAGAGCCCACACACTCAGCTCTTAACCCCAGTGTGCAGAAAGTGTCAAAACATGTTTTTCAGCAGAAATAAACATGTTTCTGCAAGTTTGGTCACCCCCATGTAAGTTATGGGGCAGTAACAGCACACTTTTGAAAACGTGTTTTTCAGCCTGAAATAAACACGTTTTTTCAGACAACTGAATCCCTATGTAACTGCAAGACTCAGAAGAGCCCACACACTCAGCTCTTAACCCCAGTGTGCAGAAAGTGTCAAAACATGTTTTTCAGCAGAAATAAACATGTTTCTGCAAGTTTGGTCACCCCCATGTAAGTTATGGGGCAGTAACAGCACACTTTTGAAAACGTGTTTTTCAGCCTGAAATAAACACGTTTTTTCAGACAACTGAATCCCTATGTAACTGCAAGACTCAGAAGAGCCCACACACTCAGCTCTTAACCCCAGTGTGCAGAAAGTGTCAAAACATGATTTTCAGCAGAAATAAACATGTTTCTGCAAGTTTGGTCAACCCCATGTAAGTTATGGGGCAGTAACAGCACACTTTTGAAAACGTGTTTTTCAGCCCGAAATAAACGCGTTTTTTCAGACAACTGAATCCCTATGTAACTGTAAGGCTCAAAAGAGCCCACACACTCAGCTCTTAACCCCAGTGTGCAGAAAGTGTCAAAACATGTTTTTCAGCAGAAATAAACATGTTTCTGCAAGTTTGGTCACCCCCATGTAAGTTATGGGGCAGTAACAGCACACTTTTGAAAACGTGTTTTTCAGCCCGAAATAAACGCGTTTTTTCAGACAACTGAATCCCTATGTAACTGCAAGACTCAGAAGAGCCCACACACTCAGCTCTTAACCCCAGTGTGCAGAAAGTGACAAAACATGATTTTCAGCAGAAATAAACATGTTTCTGCAAGTTTGGTCACCCCCATGTAAGTTATGGGGCAGTAACAGCACACTTTTGAAAACGTGTTTTTCAGCCCGAAATAAACGCGTTTTTTCAGACAACTGAATCCCTATGTAACTGCAAGACTCAGAAGAGCCCACACACTCAGCTCTAAACCCCAGTGTGCAGAAAGTGTCAAAACGTGTTTTTCAGCAGAAATAAACATGTTTCTGCAAGTTTGGTCACCCCCATGTAAGTTATGGGGCAGTAACAGCACACTTTTGAAAACGTGTTTTTCAGCCCGAAATAAACGCGTTTTTTCAGACAACTGAATCCCTATGTAACTGCAAGACTCAGAAGAGCCCACACACTCAGCTCTTAACCCCAGTGTGCAGAAAGTGTCAAAACGTGTTTTTCAGCAGAAATAAACATGTTTCTGCAAGTTTGGTCACCCCCATGTAAGTTATGGGGCAGTAACAGCACACTTTTGAAAACGTGTTTTTCAGCCCGAAATAAACGCGTTTTTTCAGACAACTGAATCCCTATGTAACTGCAAGACTCAGAAGAGCCCACACACTCAGCTCTTAACCCCAGTGTGCAGAAAGTGTCAAAACATGTTTTTCAGCAGAAATAAACATGTTTCTGCAAGTTTGGTCACCCCCATGTAAGTTATGGGGCAGTAACAGCACACTTTTGAAAACGTGTTTTTCAGCCCGAAATAAACGCGTTTTTTCAGACAACTGAATCCCTATGTAACTGCAAGGCTCAAAAGAGCCCACACACTCAGCTCTTAACCCCAGTGTGCAGAAAGTGTCAAAACATGTTTTTCAGCAGAAATAAACATGTTTCTGCAAGTTTGGTCACCCCCATGTAAGTTATGGGGCAGTAACAGCACACTTTTGAAAACGTGTTTTTCAGCCCGAAATAAACGCGTTTTTTCAGACAACTGAATCCCTATGTAACTGCAAGACTCAGAAGAGCCCACACACTCAGCTCTTAACCCCAGTGTGCAGAAAGTGTCAAAACGTGATTTTCAGCAGAAATAAACATGTTTCTGCAAGTTTGGTCACCCCCATGTAAGTTATGGGGCAGTAACAGCACACTTTTGAAAACGTGTTTTTCAGCCCGAAATAAACGCGTTTTTTCAGACAACTGAATCCCTATGTAACTGCAAGACTCAGAAGAGCCCACACACTCAGCTCTTAACCCCAGTGTGCAGAAAGTGTCAAAACGTGTTTTTCAGCAGAAATAAACATGTTTCTGCAAGTTTGGTCACCCCCATGTAAGTTATGGGGCAGTAACAGCACACTTTTGAAAACGTGTTTTTCAGCCCGAAATAAACGCGTTTTTTCAGACAACTGAATCCCTATGTAACTGCAAGACTCAGAAGAGCCCACACACTCAGCTCTTAACCCCAGTGTGCAGAAAGTGTCAAAACATGATTTTCAGCAGAAATAAACATGTTTCTGCAAGTTTGGTCACCCCCATGTAAGTTATGGGGCAGTAACAGCACACTTTTGAAAACGTGTTTTTCAGCCCGAAATAAACGCGTTTTTTCAGACAACTGAATCCCTATGTAACTGCAAGACTCAGAAGAGCCCACACACTCAGCTCTTAACCCCAGTGTGCAGAAAGTGTCAAAACATGTTTTTCAGCAGAAATAAACATGTTTCTGCAAGTTTGGTCACCCCCATGTAAGTTATGGGGCAGTAACAGCACACTTTTGAAAACGTGTTTTTCAGCCTGAAATAAACACGTTTTTTCAGACAACTGAATTCCTATGTAACTGCAAGACTCAGAAGAGCCAACACACTCAGCTCTTAACCCCAGTGTGCAGAAAGTGTCAAAACATGTTTTTCAGCAGAAATAAACATGTTTCTGCAAGTTTGGTCACCCCCATGTAAGTTATGGGGCAGTAACAGCACACTTTTGAAAACGTGTTTTTCAGCCTGAAATAAACACGTTTTTTCAGACAACTGAATCCCTATGTAACTGCAAGACTCAGAAGAGCCCACACACTCAGCTCTTAACCCCAGTGTGCAGAAAGTGACAAAACATGATTTTCAGCAGAAATAAACATGTTTCTGCAAGTTTGGTCACCCCCATGTAAGTTATGGGGCAGTAACAGCACACTTTTGAAAACGTGTTTTTCAGCCCGAAATAAACGCGTTTTTTCAGACAACTGAATCCCTATGTAACTGCAAGACTCAGAAGAGCCCACACACTCAGCTCTTAACCCCAGTGTGCAGAAAGTGTCAAAACGTGTTTTTCAGCAGAAATAAACATGTTTCTGCAAGTTTGGTCACCCCCATGTAAGTTATGGGGCAGTAACAGCACACTTTTGAAAACGTGTTTTTCAGCCTGAAATAAACACGTTTTTTCAGACAACTGAATCCCTATGTAACTGCAAGACTCAGAAGAGCCCACACACTCAGCTCTTAACCCCAGTGTGCAGAAAGTGTCAAAACATGATTTTCAGCAGAAATAAACATGTTTCTGCAAGTTTGGTCAACCCCATGTAAGTTATGGGGCAGTAACAGCACACTTTTGAAAACGTGTTTTTCAGCCCGAAATAAACGCGTTTTTTCAGACAACTGAATCCCTATGTAACTGCAAGGCTCAAAAGAGCCCACACACTCAGCTCTTAACCCCAGTGTGCAGAAAGTGTCAAAACATGTTTTTCAGCAGAAATAAACATGTTTCTGCAAGTTTGGTCACCCCCATGTAAGTTATGGGGCAGTAACAGCACACTTTTGAAAACGTGTTTTTCAGCCCGAAATAAACGCGTTTTTTCAGACAACTGAATCCCTATGTAACTGCAAGACTCAGAAGAGCCCACACACTCAGCTCTTAACCCCACTGTGCAGAAAGTGTCAAAACATGATTTTCAGCAGAAATAAACATGTTTCTGCAAGTTTGGTCACCCCCATGTAAGTTATGGGGCAGTAACAGCACACTTTTGAAAACGTGTTTTTCAGCCCGAAATAAACGCGTTTTTTCAGACAACTGAATCCCTATGTAACTGCAAGACTCAGAAGAGCCCACACACTCAGCTCTTAACCCCAGTGTGCAGAAAGTGTCAAAACATGTTTTTCAGCAGAAATAAACATGTTTCTGCAAGTTTGGTCACCCCCATGTAAGTTATGGGGCAGTAACAGCACACTTTTGAAAACGTGTTTTTCAGCCTGAAATAAACACGTTTTTTCAGACAACTGAATCCCTATGTAACTGCAAGACTCAGAAGAGTCCACACACTCAGCTCTTAACCCCAGTGTGCAGAAAGTGTCAAAACATGATTTTCAGCAGAAATAAACATGTTTCTGCAAGTTTGGTCAACCCCATGTAAGTTATGGGGCAGTAACAGCACACTTTTGAAAACGTGTTTTTCAGCCCGAAATAAACGCGTTTTTCCAGACAACTGAATCCCTATGTAACTGCAAGGCTCAAAAGAGCCCACACACTCAGCTCTTAACCCCAGTGTGCAGAAAGTGTCAAAACATGTTTTTCAGCAGAAATAAACATGTTTCTGCAAGTTTGGTCACCCCCATGTAAGTTATGGGGCAGTAACAGCACACTTTTGAAAACGTGTTTTTCAGCCCGAAATAAACGCGTTTTTTCAGACAACTGAATCCCTATGTAACTGCAAGACTCAGAAGAGCCCACACACTCAGCTCTTAACCCCAGTGTGCAGAAAGTGTCAAAACGTGATTTTCAGCAGAAATAAACATGTTTCTGCAAGTTTGGTCACCCCCATGTAAGTTATGGGGCAGTAACAGCACACTTTTGAAAACGTGTTTTTCAGCCCGAAATAAACGCGTTTTTTCAGACAACTGAATCCCTATGTAACTGCAAGACTCAGAAGAGCCCACACACTCAGCTCTTAACCCCAGTGTGCAGAAAGTGTCAAAACGTGTTTTTCAGCAGAAATAAACATGTTTCTGCAAGTTTGGTCACCCCCATGTAAGTTATGGGGCAGTAACAGCACACTTTTGAAAACGTGTTTTTCAGCCTGAAATAAACACGTTTTTTCAGACAACTGAATCCCTATGTAACTGCAAGACTCAGAAGAGCCCACACACTCAGCTCTTAACCCCAGTGTGCAGAAAGTGTCAAAACATGATTTTCAGCAGAAATAAACATGTTTCTGCAAGTTTGGTCACCCCCATGTAAGTTATGGGGCAGTAACAGCACACTTTTGAAAACGTGTTTTTCAGCCCGAAATAAACGCGTTTTTTCAGACAACTGAATCCCTATGTAACTGCAAGACTCAGAAGAGCCCACACACTCAGCTCTTAACCCCAGTGTGCAGAAAGTGTCAAAACGTGTTTTTCAGCAGAAATAAACATGTTTCTGCAAGTTTGGTCACCCCCATGTAAGTTATGGGGCAGTAACAGCACACTTTTGAAAACGTGTTTTTCAGCCCGAAATAAACGCGTTTTTTCAGACAACTGAATCCCTATGTAACTGCAAGACTCAGAAGAGCCCACACACTCAGCTCTTAACTCCAGTGTGCAGAAAGTGTCAAAACATGATTTTCAGCAGAAATAAACATGTTTCTGCAAGTTTGGTCACCCCCATGTAAGTTATGGGGCAGTAACAGCACACTTTTGAAAACGTGTTTTTCAGCCCGAAATAAACGCGTTTTTTCAGACAACTGAATCCCTATGTAACTGCAAGACTCAGAAGAGCCCACACACTCAGCTCTTAACCCCAGTGTGCAGAAAGTGTCAAAACATGTTTTTCAGCAGAAATAAACATGTTTCTGCAAGTTTGGTCACCCCCATGTAAGTTATGGGGCAGTAACAGCACACTTTTGAAAACGTGTTTTTCAGCCTGAAATAAACACGTTTTTTCAGACAACTGAATCCCTATGTAACTGCAAGACTCAGAAGAGCCAACACACTCAGCTCTTAACCCCAGTGTGCAGAAAGTGTCAAAACTTTTTTTTCAGCAGAAATAAACATGTTTCTGCAAGTTTGGTCACCCCTATGTAAGTTATGGGGCAGTAACAGCACACTTTTGAAAACGTGTTTTTCAGCCTGAAATAAACACGTTTTTTCAGACAACTGAATCCCTATGTAACTGCAAGACTCAGAAGAGCCCACACACTCAGCTCTTAACCCCAGTGTGCAGAAAGTGTCAAAACATGTTTTTCAGCAGAAATAAACATGTTTCTGCAAGTTTGGTCACCCCCATGTAGGTTATGGGGCAGTAACAGCACACTTTTGAAAACGTGTTTTTCAGCCTGAAATAAACACGTTTTTTCAGACAACTGAATCCCTATGTAACTGCAAGACTCAGAAGAGCCCACACACTCAGCTCTTAACCCCAGTGTGCAGAAAGTGTCAAAACATGTTTTTCAGCAGAAATAAACATGTTTCTGCAAGTTTGGTCACCCCCATGTAAGTTATGGGGCAGTAACAGCACACTTTTGAAAACGTGTTTTTCAGCCTGAAATAAACACGTTTTTTCAGACAACTGAATCCCTATGTAACTGCAAGACTCAGAAGAGCCCACACACTCAGCTCTTAACCCCAGTGTGCAGAAAGTGTCAAAACATGTTTTTCAGCAGAAATAAACATGTTTCTGCAAGTTTGGTCACCCCCATGTAAGTTATGGGGCAGTAACAGCACACTTTTGAAAACGTGTTTTTCAGCCCGAAATAAACGCGTTTTTTCAGACAACTGAATCCCTATGTAACTGCAAGACTCAGAAGAGCCCACACACTCAGCTCTTAACCCCAGTGTGCAGAAAGTGACAAAACATGATTTTCAGCAGAAATAAACATGTTTCTGCAAGTTTGGTCACCCCCATGTAAGTTATGGGGCAGTAACAGCACACTTTTGAAAACGTGTTTTTCAGCCCGAAATAAACGCGTTTTTTCAGACAACTGAATCCCTATGTAACTGCAAGACTCAGAAGAGCCCACACACTCAGCTCTTAACCCCAGTGTGCAGAAAGTGTCAAAACATGTTTTTCAGCAGAAATAAACATGTTTCTGCAAGTTTGGTCACCCCCATGTAAGTTATGGGGCAGTAACAGCACACTTTTGAAAACGTGTTTTTCAGCCTGAAATAAACACGTTTTTTCAGACAACTGAATCCCTATGTAACTGCAAGACTCAGAAGAGCCAACACACTCAGCTCTTAACCCCAGTGTGCAGAAAGTGTCAAAACTTTTTTTTCAGCAGAAATAAACATGTTTCTGCAAGTTTGGTCACCCCTATGTAAGTTATGGGGCAGTAACAGCACACTTTTGAAAACGTGTTTTTCAGCCTGAAATAAACACGTTTTTTCAGACAACTGAATCCCTATGTAACTGCAAGACTCAGAAGAGCCCACACACTCAGCTCTTAACCCCAGTGTGCAGAAAGTGTCAAAACATGTTTTTCAGCAGAAATAAACATGTTTCTGCAAGTTTGGTCACCCCCATGTAGGTTATGGGGCAGTAACAGCACACTTTTGAAAACGTGTTTTTCAGCCTGAAATAAACACGTTTTTTCAGACAACTGAATCCCTATGTAACTGCAAGACTCAGAAGAGCCCACACACTCAGCTCTTAACCCCAGTGTGCAGAAAGTGTCAAAACATGTTTTTCAGCAGAAATAAACATGTTTCTGCAAGTTTGGTCACCCCCATGTAAGTTATGGGGCAGTAACAGCACACTTTTGAAAACGTGTTTTTCAGCCTGAAATAAACACGTTTTTTCAGACAACTGAATCCCTATGTAACTGCAAGACTCAGAAGAGCCCACACACTCAGCTCTTAACCCCAGTGTGCAGAAAGTGTCAAAACATGTTTTTCAGCAGAAATAAACATGTTTCTGCAAGTTTGGTCACCCCCATGTAAGTTATGGGGCAGTAACAGCACACTTTTGAAAACGTGTTTTTCAGCCCGAAATAAACGCGTTTTTTCAGACAACTGAATCCCTATGTAACTGCAAGACTCAGAAGAGCCCACACACTCAGCTCTTAACCCCAGTGTGCAGAAAGTGACAAAACATGATTTTCAGCAGAAATAAACATGTTTCTGCAAGTTTGGTCACCCCCATGTAAGTTATGGGGCAGTAACAGCACACTTTTGAAAACGTGTTTTTCAGCCCGAAATAAACGCGTTTTTTCAGACAACTGAATCCCTATGTAACTGCAAGACTCAGAAGAGCCCACACACTCAGCTCTTAACCCCAGTGTGCAGAAAGTGTCAAAACGTGTTTTTCAGCAGAAATAAACATGTTTCTGCAAGTTTGGTCACCCCCATGTAAGTTATGGGGCAGTAACAGCACACTTTTGAAAACGTGTTTTTCAGCCCGAAATAAACGCGTTTTTTCAGACAACTGAATCCCTATGTAACTGCAAGACTCAGAAGAGCCCACACACTCAGCTCTTAACCCCAGTGTGCAGAAAGTGTCAAAACATGTTTTTCAGCAGAAATAAACATGTTTCTGCAAGTTTGGTCACCCCCATGTAAGTTATGGGGCAGTAACAGCACACTTTTGAAAACGTGTTTTTCAGCCCGAAATAAACGCGTTTTTTCAGACAACTGAATCCCTATGTAACTGCAAGGCTCAAAAGAGCCCACACACTCAGCTCTTAACCCCAGTGTGCAGAAGTTATGGGGCAGTAACAGCACACTTTTGAAAACGTGTTTTTCAGCCCGAAATAAACGCGTTTTTTCAGACAACTGAATCCCTATGTAACTGAAAGACTCAGAAGAGCCCACACACTCAGCTCTTAACCCCAGTGTGCAGAAAGTGTCAAAACATGTTTTTCAGCAGAAATAAACATGTTTCTGCAAGTTTGGTCACCCCCATGTAAGTTATGGGGCAGTAACAGCACACTTTTGAAAACGTGTTTTTCAGCCTGAAATAAACACGTTTTTTCAGACAACTGAATCCCTATGTAACTGCAAGACTCAGAAGAGCCCACACACTCAGCTCTTAACCCCAGTGTGCAGAAAGTGTCAAAACATGATTTTCAGCAGAAATAAACATGTTTCTGCAAGTTTGGTCACCCCCATGTAAGTTATGGGGCAGTAACAGCACACTTTTGAAAACGTGTTTTTCAGCCCGAAATAAACGCGTTTTTTCAGACAACTGAATCCCTATGTAACTGCAAGACTCAGAAGAGCCCACACACTCAGCTCTTAACCCCAGTGTGCAGAAAGTGTCAAAACGTGTTTTTCAGCAGAAATAAACATGTTTCTGCAAGTTTGGTCACCCCCATGTAAGTTATGGGGCAGTAACAGCACACTTTTGAAAACGTGTTTTTCAGCCCGAAATAAACGCGTTTTTTCAGACAACTGAATCCCTATGTAACTGCAAGACTCAGAAGAGCCCACACACTCTGCTCTTTACCCCAGTGTGCAGAAAGTGTCAAAACATGATTTTCAGCAGAAATAAACATGTTTCTGCAAGTTTGGTCAACCCCATGTAAGTTATGGGGCAGTAACAGCACACTTTTGAAAACGTGTTTTTCAGCCCGAAATAAACGCGTTTTTTCAGACAACTGAATCCCTATGTAACTGCAAGGCTCAAAAGAGCCCACACACTCAGCTCTTAACCCCAGTGTGCAGAAAGTGTCAAAACATGTTTTTCAGCAGAAATAAACATGTTTCTGCAAGTTTGGTCACCCCCATGTAAGTTATGGGGCAGTAACAGCACACTTTTGAAAACGTGTTTTTCAGCCCGAAATAAACGCGTTTTTTCAGACAACTGAATCCCTATGTAACTGCAAGACTCAGAAGAGCCCACACACTCAGCTCTTAACCCCAGTGTGCAGAAAGTGTCAAAACGTGATTTTCAGCAGAAATAAACATGTTTCTGCAAGTTTGGTCACCCCCATGTAAGTTATGGGGCAGTAACAGCACACTTTTGAAAACGTGTTTTTCAGCCCGAAATAAACGCGTTTTTTCAGACAACTGAATCCCTAAGTAACTGCAAGACTCAGAAGAGCCCACACACTCAGCTCTTAACCCCAGTGTGCAGAAAGTGTCAAAACGTGTTTTTCAGCAGAAATAAACATGTTTCTGCAAGTTTGATCACCCCCATGTAAGTTATGGGGCAGTAACAGCACACTTTTGAAAACGTGTTTTTCAGCCTGAAATAAACACGTTTTTTCAGACAACTGAATCCCTATGTAACTGCAAGACTCAGAAGAGCCCACACACTCAGCTCTTAACCCCAGTGTGCAGAAAGTGTCAAAACATGATTTTCAGCAGAAATAAACATGTTTCTGCAAGTTTGGTCACCCCCATGTAAGTTATGGGGCAGTAACAGCACACTTTTGAAAACGTGTTTTTCAGCCCGAAATAAACGCGTTTTTTCAGACAACTGAATCCCTATGTAACTGCAAGACTCAGAAGAGCCCACACACTCAGCTCTTAACCCCAGTGTGCAGAAAGTGTCAAAACGTGTTTTTCAGCAGAAATAAACATGTTTCTGCAAGTTTGGTCACCCCCATGTAAGTTATGGGGCAGTAACAGCACACTTTAGAAAACGTGTTTTTCAGCCCGAAATAAACGCGTTTTTTCAGACAACTGAATCCCTATGTAACTGCAAGACTCAGAAGAGCCCACACACTCAGCTCTTAACCCCAGTGTGCAGAAAGTGTCAAAACATGATTTTCAGCAGAAATAAACATGTTTCTGCAAGTTTGGTCACCCCCATGTAAGTTATGGGGCAGTAACAGCACACTTTTGAAAACGTGTTTTTCAGCCCGAAATAAACGCGTTTTTTCAGACAACTGAATCCCTATGTAACTGCAAGACTCAGAAGAGCCCACACACTCAGCTCTTAACCCCAGTGTGCAGAAAGTGACAAAACATGATTTTCAGCAGAAATAAACATGTTTCTGCAAGTTTGGTCACCCCCATGTAAGTTATGGGGCAGTAACAGCACACTTTTGAAAACGTGTTTTTCAGCCCGAAATAAACGCGTTTTTTCAGACAACTGAATCCCTATGTAACTGCAAGACTCAGAAGAGCCCACACACTCAGCTCTTAACCCCAGTGTGCAGAAAGTGTCAAAACGTGTTTTTCAGCAGAAATAAACATGTTTCTGCAAGTTTGGTCACCCCCATGTAAGTTATGGGGCAGTAACAGCACACTTTTGAAAACGTGTTTTTCAGCCTGAAATAAACACGTTTTTTCAGACAACTGAATCCCTAGGTAACTGCAAGACTCAGAAGAGCCCACACACTCAGCTCTTAACCCCAGTGTGCAGAAAGTGTCAAAACATGATTTTCAGCAGAAATAAACATGTTTCTGCAAGTTTGGTCAACCCCATGTAAGTTATGGGGCAGTAACAGCACACTTTTGAAAACGTGTTTTTCAGCCCGAAATAAACACGTTTTTTCAGACAACTGAATCCCTATGTAACTGCAAGGCTCAAAAGAGCCCACACACTCAGCTCTTAACCCCAGTGTGCAGAAAGTGTCAAAACATGTTTTTCAGCAGAAATAAACATGTTTCTGCAAGTTTGGTCACCCCCATGTAAGTTATGGGGCAGTAACAGCACACTTTTGAAAACGTGTTTTTCAGCCCGAAATAAACGCGTTTTTTCAGACAACTGAATCCCTATGTAACTGCAAGACTCAGAAGAGCCCACACACTCAGCTCTTAACCCCAGTGTGCAGAAAGTGTCAAAACATGATTTTCAGCAGAAATAAACATGTTTCTGCAAGTTTGGTCACCCCCATGTAAGTTATGGGGCAGTAACAGCACACTTTTGAAAACGTGTTTTTCAGCCCGAAATAAACGCGTTTCTTCAGACAACTGAATCCCTATGTAACTGCAAGACTCAGAAGAGCCCACACACTCAGCTCTTAACCCCAGTGTGCAAAAAGTGTCAAAACATGTTTTTCAGCCGAAATAAACATGTTTCTGCAAGTTTGGTCACCCCCATGTAAGTTATGGGGCAGTAACAGCACACTTTTGAAAACGTGTTTTTCAGCCTGAAATAAACACGTTTTTTCAGACAACTGAATCCCTATGTAACTGCAAGACTCAGAAGAGTCCACACACTCAGCTCTTAACCCCAGTGTGCAGAAAGTGTCAAAACATGATTTTCAGCAGAAATAAACATGTTTCTGCAAGTTTGGTCAACCCCATGTAAGTTATGGGGCAGTAACAGCACACTTTTGAAAACGTGTTTTTCAGCCCGAAATAAACGCGTTTTTTCAGACAACTGAATCCCTATGTAACTGCAAGACTCAGAAGAGCCCACACACTCAGCTCTTAACCCCAGTGTGCAGAAAGTGTCAAAACGTGTTTTTCCGCAGAAATAAACATGTTTCTGCAAGTTTGGTCACCCCCATGTAAGTTATGGGGCAGTAACAGCACACTTTTGAAAACGTGTTTTTCAGCCCGAAATAAACGCGTTTTTTCAGACAACTGAATCCCTATGTAACTGCAAGACTCAGAAGAGCCCACACACTCAGCTCTTAACTCCAGTGTGCAGAAAGTGTCAAAACATGATTTTCAGCAGAAATAAACATGTTTCTGCAAGTTTGGTCACCCCCATGTAAGTTATGGGGCAGTAACAGCACACTTTTGAAAACGTGTTTTTCAGCCCGAAATAAACGCGTTTTTTCAGACAACTGAATCCCTATGTAACTGCAAGACTCAGAAGAGCCCACACACTCAGCTCTTAACCCCAGTGTGCAGAAAGTGTCAAAACATGTTTTTCAGCAGAAATAAACATGTTTCTGCAAGTTTGGTCACCCCCATGTAAGTTATGGGGCAGTAACAGCACACTTTTGAAAACGTGTTTTTCAGCCTGAAATAAACACGTTTTTTCAGACAACTGAATCCCTATGTAACTGCAAGACTCAGAAGAGCCAACACACTCAGCTCTTAACCCCAGTGTGCAGAAAGTGTCAAAACTTTTTTTTCAGCAGAAATAAACATGTTTCTGCAAGTTTGGTCACCCCCATGTAAGTTATGGGGCAGTAACAGCACACTTTTGAAAACGTGTTTTTCAGCCTGAAATAAACACGTTTTTTCAGACAACTGAATCCCTATGTAACTGCAAGACTCAGAAGAGCCCACACACTCAGCTCTTAACCCCAGTGTGCAGAAAGTGTCAAAACATGTTTTTCAGCAGAAATAAACATGTTTCTGCAAGTTTGGTCACCCCCATGTAAGTTATGGGGCAGTAACAGCACACTTTTGAAAACGTGTTTTTCAGCCTGAAATAAACACGTTTTTTCAGACAACTGAATCCCTATGTAACTGCAAGACTCAGAAGAGCCCACACACTCAGCTCTTAACCCCAGTGTGCAGAAAGTGTCAAAACATGTTTTTCAGCAGAAATAAACATGTTTCTGCAAGTTTGGTCACCCCCATGTAAGTTATGGGGCAGTAACAGCACACTTTTGAAAACGTGTTTTTCAGCCTGAAATAAACACGTTTTTTCAGACAACTGAATCCCTATGTAACTGCAAGACTCAGAAGAGCCCACACACTCAGCTCTTAACCCCAGTGTGCAGAAAGTGTCAAAACATGATTTTCAGCAGAAATAAACATGTTTCTGCAAGTTTGGTCAACCCCATGTAAGTTATGGGGCAGTAACAGCACACTTTTGAAAACGTGTTTTTCAGCCCGAAATAAACGCGTTTTTTCAGACAACTGAATCCCTATGTAACTGCAAGGCTCAAAAGAGCCCACACACTCAGCTCTTAACCCCAGTGTGCAGAAAGTGTCAAAACATGTTTTTCAGCAGAAATAAACATGTTTCTGCAAGTTTGGTCACCCCCATGTAAGTTATGGGGCAGTAACAGCACACTTTTGAAAACGTGTTTTTCAGCCCGAAATAAACGCGTTTTTTCAGACAACTGAATCCCTATGTAACTGCAAGACTCAGAAGAGCCCACACACTCAGCTCTTAACCCCAGTGTGCAGAAAGTGACAAAACATGATTTTCAGCAGAAATAAACATGTTTCTGCAAGTTTGGTCACCCCCATGTAAGTTATGGGGCAGTAACAGCACACTTTTGAAAACGTGTTTTTCAGCCCGAAATAAACGCGTTTTTTCAGACAACTGAATCCCTATGTAACTGCAAGACTCAGAAGAGCCCACACACTCAGCTCTTAACCCCAGTGTGCAGAAAGTGTCAAAACGTGTTTTTCAGCAGAAATAAACATGTTTCTGCAAGTTTGGTCACCCCCATGTAAGTTATGGGGCAGTAACAGCACACTTTTGAAAACGTGTTTTTCAGCCCGAAATAAACGCGTTTTTTCAGACAACTGAATCCCTATGTAACTGCAAGACTCAGAAGAGCCCACACACTCAGCTCTTAACCCCAGTGTGCAGAAAGTGTCAAAACATGTTTTTCAGCAGAAATAAACATGTTTCTGCAAGTTTGGTCACCCCCATGTAAGTTATGGGGCAGTAACAGCACACTTTTGAAAACGTGTTTTTCAGCCCGAAATAAACGCGTTTTTTCAGACAACTGAATCCCTATGTAACTGCAAGGCTCAAAAGAGCCCACACACTCAGCTCTTAACCCCAGTGTGCAGAAGTTATGGGGCAGTAACAGCACACTTTTGAAAACGTGTTTTTCAGCCCGAAATAAACGCGTTTTTTCAGACAACTGAATCCCTATGTAACTGAAAGACTCAGAAGAGCCCACACACTCAGCTCTTAACCCCAGTGTGCAGAAAGTGTCAAAACATGTTTTTCAGCAGAAATAAACATGTTTCTGCAAGTTTGGTCACCCCCATGTAAGTTATGGGGCAGTAACAGCACACTTTTGAAAACGTGTTTTTCAGCCTGAAATAAACACGTTTTTTCAGACAACTGAATCCCTATGTAACTGCAAGACTCAGAAGAGCCCACACACTCAGCTCTTAACCCCAGTGTGCAGAAAGTGTCAAAACATGATTTTCAGCAGAAATAAACATGTTTCTGCAAGTTTGGTCACCCCCATGTAAGTTATGGGGCAGTAACAGCACACTTTTGAAAACGTGTTTTTCAGCCCGAAATAAACGCGTTTTTTCAGACAACTGAATCCCTATGTAACTGCAAGACTCAGAAGAGCCCACACACTCAGCTCTTAACCCCAGTGTGCAGAAAGTGTCAAAACGTGTTTTTCAGCAGAAATAAACATGTTTCTGCAAGTTTGGTCACCCCCATGTAAGTTATGGGGCAGTAACAGCACACTTTTGAAAACGTGTTTTTCAGCCCGAAATAAACGCGTTTTTTCAGACAACTGAATCCCTATGTAACTGCAAGACTCAGAAGAGCCCACACACTCTGCTCTTAACCCCAGTGTGCAGAAAGTGTCAAAACATGATTTTCAGCAGAAATAAACATGTTTCTGCAAGTTTGGTCAACCCCATGTAAGTTATGGGGCAGTAACAGCACACTTTTGAAAACGTGTTTTTCAGCCCGAAATAAACGCGTTTTTTCAGACAACTGAATCCCTATGTAACTGCAAGGCTCAAAAGAGCCCACACACTCAGCTCTTAACCCCAGTGTGCAGAAAGTGTCAAAACATGTTTTTCAGCAGAAATAAACATGTTTCTGCAAGTTTGGTCACCCCCATGTAAGTTATGGGGCAGTAACAGCACACTTTTGAAAACGTGTTTTTCAGCCCGAAATAAACGCGTTTTTTCAGACAACTGAATCCCTATGTAACTGCAAGACTCAGAAGAGCCCACACACTCAGCTCTTAACCCCAGTGTGCAGAAAGTGTCAAAACGTGATTTTCAGCAGAAATAAACATGTTTCTGCAAGTTTGGTCACCCCCATGTAAGTTATGGGGCAGTAACAGCACACTTTTGAAAACGTGTTTTTCAGCCCGAAATAAACGCGTTTTTTCAGACAACTGAATCCCTAAGTAACTGCAAGACTCAGAAGAGCCCACACACTCAGCTCTTAACCCCAGTGTGCAGAAAGTGTCAAAACGTGTTTTTCAGCAGAAATAAACATGTTTCTGCAAGTTTGATCACCCCCATGTAAGTTATGGGGCAGTAACAGCACACTTTTGAAAACGTGTTTTTCAGCCTGAAATAAACACGTTTTTTCAGACAACTGAATCCCTATGTAACTGCAAGACTCAGAAGAGCCCACACACTCAGCTCTTAACCCCAGTGTGCAGAAAGTGTCAAAACATGATTTTCAGCAGAAATAAACATGTTTCTGCAAGTTTGGTCACCCCCATGTAAGTTATGGGGCAGTAACAGCACACTTTTGAAAACGTGTTTTTCAGCCCGAAATAAACGCGTTTTTTCAGACAACTGAATCCCTATGTAACTGCAAGACTCAGAAGAGCCCACACACTCAGCTCTTAACCCCAGTGTGCAGAAAGTGTCAAAACGTGTTTTTCAGCAGAAATAAACATGTTTCTGCAAGTTTGGTCACCCCCATGTAAGTTATGGGGCAGTAACAGCACACTTTTGAAAACGTGTTTTTCAGCCCGAAATAAACGCGTTTTTTCAGACAACTGAATCCCTATGTAACTGCAAGACTCAGAAGAGCCCACACACTCAGCTCTTAACCCCAGTGTGCAGAAAGTGTCAAAACATGATTTTCAGCAGAAATAAACATGTTTCTGCAAGTTTGGTCACCCCCATGTAAGTTATGGGGCAGTAACAGCACACTTTTGAAAACGTGTTTTTCAGCCCGAAATAAACGCGTTTTTTCAGACAACTGAATCCCTATGTAACTGCAAGACTCAGAAGAGCCCACACACTCAGCTCTTAACCCCAGTGTGCAGAAAGTGACAAAACATGATTTTCAGCAGAAATAAACATGTTTCTGCAAGTTTGGTCACCCCCATGTAAGTTATGGGGCAGTAACAGCACACTTTTGAAAACGTGTTTTTCAGCCCGAAATAAACGCGTTTTTTCAGACAACTGAATCCCTATGTAACTGCAAGACTCAGAAGAGCCCACACACTCAGCTCTTAACCCCAGTGTGCAGAAAGTGTCAAAACGTGTTTTTCAGCAGAAATAGACATGTTTCTGCAAGTTTGGTCACCCCCATGTAAGTTATGGGGCAGTAACAGCACACTTTTGAAAACGTGTTTTTCAGCCTGAAATAAACACGTTTTTTCAGACAACTGAATCCCTATGTAACTGCAAGACTCAGAAGAGCCCACACACTCAGCTCTTAACCCCAGTGTGCAGAAAGTGTCAAAACATGATTTTCAGCAGAAATAAACATGTTTCTGCAAGTTTGGTCAACCCCATGTAAGTTATGGGGCAGTAACAGCACACTTTTGAAAACGTGTTTTTCAGCCCGAAATAAACACGTTTTTTCAGACAACTGAATCCCTATGTAACTGCAAGGCTCAAAAGAGCCCACACACTCAGCTCTTAACCCCAGTGTGCAGAAAGTGTCAAAACATGTTTTTCAGCAGAAATAAACATGTTTCTGCAAGTTTGGTCACCCCCATGTAAGTTATGGGGCAGTAACAGCACACTTTTGAAAACGTGTTTTTCAGCCCGAAATAAACGCGTTTTTTCAGACAACTGAATCCCTATGTAACTGCAAGACTCAGAAGAGCCCACACACTCAGCTCTTAACCCCAGTGTGCAGAAAGTGTCAAAACATGATTTTCAGCAGAAATAAACATGTTTCTGCAAGTTTGGTCACCCCCATGTAAGTTATGGGGCAGTAACAGCACACTTTTGAAAACGTGTTTTTCAGCCCGAAATAAACGCGTTTCTTCAGACAACTGAATCCCTATGTAACTGCAAGACTCAGAAGAGCCCACACACTCAGCTCTTAACCCCAGTGTGCAAAAAGTGTCAAAACATGTTTTTCAGCAGAAATAAACATGTTTCTGCAAGTTTGGTCACCCCCATGTAAGTTATGGGGCAGTAACAGCACACTTTTGAAAACGTGTTTTTCAGCCTGAAATAAACACGTTTTTTCAGACAACTGAATCCCTATGTAACTGCAAGACTCAGAAGAGTCCACACACTCAGCTCTTAACCCCAGTGTGCAGAAAGTGTCAAAACATGATTTTCAGCAGAAATAAACATGTTTCTGCAAGTTTGGTCAACCCCATGTAAGTTATGGGGCAGTAACAGCACACTTTTGAAAACGTGTTTTTCAGCCCGAAATAAACGCGTTTTTTCAGACAACTGAATCCCTATGTAACTGCAAGACTCAGAAGAGCCCACACACTCAGCTCTTAACCCCAGTGTGCAGAAAGTGTCAAAACGTGTTTTTCCGCAGAAATAAACATGTTTCTGCAAGTTTGGTCACCCCCATGTAAGTTATGGGGCAGTAACAGCACACTTTTGAAAACGTGTTTTTCAGCCCGAAATAAACGCGTTTTTTCAGACAACTGAATCCCTATGTAACTGCAAGACTCAGAAGAGCCCACACACTCAGCTCTTAACCCCAGTGTGCAGAAAGTGTCAAAACATGTTTTTCAGCAGAAATAAACATGTTTCTGCAAGTTTGGTCACCCCCATGTAAGTTATGGGGCAGTAACAGCACACTTTTGAAAACGTGTTTTTCAGCCTGAAATAAACACGTTTTTTCAGACAACTGAATCCCTATGTAACTGCAAGACTCAGAAGAGCCCACACACTCAGCTCTTAACCCCAGTGTGCAGAAAGTGTCAAAACATGTTTTTCAGCAGAAATAAACATGTTTCTGCAAGTTTGGTCACCCCCATGTAAGTTATGGGGCAGTAACAGCACACTTTTGAAAACGTGTTTTTCAGCCTGAAATAAACACGTTTTTTCAGACAACTGAATCCCTATGTAACTGCAAGACTCAGAAGAGCCCACACACTCAGCTCTTAACCCCAGTGTGCAGAAAGTGTCAAAACATGTTTTTCAGCAGAAATAAACATGTTTCTGCAAGTTTGGTCACCCCCATGTAAGTTATGGGGCAGTAACAGCACACTTTTGAAAACGTGTTTTTCAGCCTGAAATAAACACGTTTTTTCAGACAACTGAATCCCTATGTAACTGCAAGACTCAGAAGAGCCCACACACTCAGCTCTTAACCCCAGTGTGCAGAAAGTGTCAAAACATGATTTTCAGCAGAAATAAACATGTTTCTGCAAGTTTGGTCAACCCCATGTAAGTTATGGGGCAGTAACAGCACACTTTTGAAAACGTGTTTTTCAGCCCGAAATAAACGCGTTTTTTCAGACAACTGAATCCCTATGTAACTGCAAGGCTCAAAAGAGCCCACACACTCAGCTCTTAACCCCAGTGTGCAGAAAGTGTCAAAACATGTTTTTCAGCAGAAATAAACATGTTTCTGCAAGTTTGGTCACCCCCATGTAAGTTATGGGGCAGTAACAGCACACTTTTGAAAACGTGTTTTTCAGCCCGAAATAAACGCGTTTTTTCAGACAACTGAATCCCTATGTAACTGCAAGACTCAGAAGAGCCCACACACTCAGCTCTTAACCCCAGTGTGCAGAAAGTGACAAAACATGATTTTCAGCAGAAATAAACATGTTTCTGCAAGTTTGGTCACCCCCATGTAAGTTATGGGGCAGTAACAGCACACTTTTGAAAACGTGTTTTTCAGCCCGAAATAAACGCGTTTTTTCAGACAACTGAATCCCTATGTAACTGCAAGACTCAGAAGAGCCCACACACTCAGCTCTTAACCCCAGTGTGCAGAAAGTGTCAAAACGTGTTTTTCAGCAGAAATAAACATGTTTCTGCAAGTTTGGTCACCCCCATGTAAGTTATGGGGCAGTAACAGCACACTTTTGAAAACGTGTTTTTCAGCCCGAAATAAACGCGTTTTTTCATACAACTGAATCCCTATGTAACTGCAAGACTCAGAAGAGCCCACACACTCAGCTCTTAACCCCAGTGTGCAGAAAGTGACAAAACATGATTTTCAGCAGAAATAAACATGTTTCTGCAAGTTTGGTCACCCCCATGTAAGTTATGGGGCAGTAACAGCACACTTTTGAAAACGTGTTTTTCAGCCCGAAATAAACGCGTTTTTTCAGACAACTGAATCCCTATGTAACTGCAAGACTCAGAAGAGCCCACACACTCAGCTCTTAACCCCAGTGTGCAGAAAGTGTCAAAACGTGTTTTTCAGCAGAAATAAACATGTTTCTGCAAGTTTGGTCACCCCCATGTAAGTTATGGGGCAGTAACAGCACACTTTTGAAAACGTGTTTTTCAGCCTGAAATAAACACGTTTTTTAAGACAACTGAATCCCTATGTAACTGCAAGACTCAGAAGAGCCCACACACTCAGCTCTTAACCCCAGTGTGCAGAAAGTGTCAAAACATGATTTTCAGCAGAAATAAACATGTTTCTGCAAGTTTGGTCAACCCCATGTAAGTTATGGGGCAGTAACAGCACACTTTTGAAAACGTGTTTTTCAGCCCGAAATAAACGCGTTTTTTCAGACAACTGAATCCCTATGTAACTGCAAGGCTCAAAAGAGCCCACACACTCAGCTCTTAACCCCAGTGTGCAGAAAGTGTCAAAACATGTTTTTCAGCAGAAATAAACATGTTTCTGCAAGTTTGGTCACCCCCATGTAAGTTATGGGGCAGTAACAGCACACTTTTGAAAACGTGTTTCTCAGCCCGAAATAAACGCGTTTTTTCAGACAACTGAATCCCTATGTAACTGCAAGACTCAGAAGAGCCCACACACTCAGCTCTTAACCCCACTGTGCAGAAAGTGTCAAAACATGATTTTCAGCAGAAATAAACATGTTTCTGCAAGTTTGGTCACCCCCATGTAAGTTATGGGGCAGTAACAGCACACTTTTGAAAACGTGTTTTTCAGCCCGAAATAAACGCGTTTTTTCAGACAACTGAATCCCTATGTAACTGCAAGACTCAGAAGAGCCCACACACTCAGCTCTTAACCCCAGTGTGCAGAAAGTGTCAAAACATGATTTTCAGCAGAAATAAACATGTTTCTGCAAGTTTGGTCACCCCCATGTAAGTTATGGGGCAGTAACAGCACACTTTTGAAAACGTGTTTTTCAGCCCGAAATAAACGCGTTTTTTCAGACAACTGAATCCCTATGTAACTGCAAGACTCAGAAGAGCCCACACACTCAGCTCTTAACCCCAGTGTGCAGAAAGTGTCAAAACGTGTTTTTCAGCAGAAATAAACATGTTTCTGCAAGTTTGGTCACCCCCATGTAAGTTATGGGGCAGTAACAGCACACTTTTGAAAACGTGTTTTTCAGCCCGAAATAAACGCGTTTTTTCAGACAACTGAATCCCTATGTAACTGCAAGACTCAGAAGAGCCCACACACTCTGCTCTTAACCCCAGTGTGCAGAAAGTGTCAAAACATGATTTTCAGCAGAAATAAACATGTTTCTGCAAGTTTGGTCAACCCCATGTAAGTTATGGGGCAGTAACAGCACACTTTTGAAAACGTGTTTTTCAGCCCGAAATAAACGCGTTTTTTCAGACAACTGAATCCCTATGTAACTGCAAGGCTCAAAAGAGCCCACACACTCAGCTCTTAACCCCAGTGTGCAGAAAGTGTCAAAACATGTTTTTCAGCAGAAATAAACATGTTTCTGCAAGTTTGGTCACCCCCATGTAAGTTATGGGGCAGTAACAGCACACTTTTGAAAACGTGTTTTTCAGCCCGAAATAAACGCGTTTTTTCAGACAACTGAATCCCTATGTAACTGCAAGACTCAGAAGAGCCCACACACTCAGCTCTTAACCCCAGTGTGCAGAAAGTGTCAAAACGTGATTTTCAGCAGAAATAAACATGTTTCTGCAAGTTTGGTCACCCCCATGTAAGTTATGGGGCAGTAACAGCACACTTTTGAAAACGTGTTTTTCAGCCCGAAATAAACGCGTTTTTTCAGACAACTGAATCCCTAAGTAACTGCAAGACTCAGAAGAGCCCACACACTCAGCTCTTAACCCCAGTGTGCAGAAAGTGTCAAAACGTGTTTTTCAGCAGAAATAAACATGTTTCTGCAAGTTTGATCACCCCCATGTAAGTTATGGGGCAGTAACAGCACACTTTTGAAAACGTGTTTTTCAGCCTGAAATAAACACGTTTTTTCAGACAACTGAATCCCTATGTAACTGCAAGACTCAGAAGAGCCCACACACTCAGCTCTTAACCCCAGTGTGCAGAAAGTGTCAAAACATGATTTTCAGCAGAAATAAACATGTTTCTGCAAGTTTGGTCACCCCCATGTAAGTTATGGGGCAGTAACAGCACACTTTTGAAAACGTGTTTTTCAGCCCGAAATAAACGCGTTTTTTCAGACAACTGAATCCCTATGTAACTGCAAGACTCAGAAGAGCCCACACACTCAGCTCTTAACCCCAGTGTGCAGAAAGTGTCAAAACGTGTTTTTCAGCAGAAATAAACATGTTTCTGCAAGTTTGGTCACCCCCATGTAAGTTATGGGGCAGTAACAGCACACTTTTGAAAACGTGTTTTTCAGCCCGAAATAAACGCGTTTTTTCAGACAACTGAATCCCTATGTAACTGCAAGACTCAGAAGAGCCCACACACTCAGCTCTTAACCCCAGTGTGCAGAAAGTGTCAAAACATGATTTTCAGCAGAAATAAACATGTTTCTGCAAGTTTGGTCACCCCCATGTAAGTTATGGGGCAGTAACAGCACACTTTTGAAAACGTGTTTTTCAGCCCGAAATAAACGCGTTTTTTCAGACAACTGAATCCCTATGTAACTGCAAGACTCAGAAGAGCCCACACACTCAGCTCTTAACCCCAGTGTGCAGAAAGTGACAAAACATGATTTTCAGCAGAAATAAACATGTTTCTGCAAGTTTGGTCACCCCCATGTAAGTTATGGGGCAGTAACAGCACACTTTTGAAAACGTGTTTTTCAGCCCGAAATAAACGCGTTTTTTCAGACAACTGAATCCCTATGTAACTGCAAGACTCAGAAGAGCCCACACACTCAGCTCTTAACCCCAGTGTGCAGAAAGTGTCAAAACGTGTTTTTCAGCAGAAATAAACATGTTTCTGCAAGTTTGGTCACCCCCATGTAAGTTATGGGGCAGTAACAGCACACTTTTGAAAACGTGTTTTTCAGCCTGAAATAAACACGTTTTTTCAGACAACTGAATCCCTATGTAACTGCAAGACTCAGAAGAGCCCACACACTCAGCTCTTAACCCCAGTGTGCAGAAAGTGTCAAAACATGATTTTCAGCAGAAATAAACATGTTTCTGCAAGTTTGGTCAACCCCATGTAAGTTATGGGGCAGTAACAGCACACTTTTGAAAACGTGTTTTTCAGCCCGAAATAAACACGTTTTTTCAGACAACTGAATCCCTATGTAACTGCAAGGCTCAAAAGAGCCCACACACTCAGCTCTTAACCCCAGTGTGCAGAAAGTGTCAAAACATGTTTTTCAGCAGAAATAAACATGTTTCTGCAAGTTTGGTCACCCCCATGTAAGTTATGGGGCAGTAACAGCACACTTTTGAAAACGTGTTTTTCAGCCCGAAATAAACGCGTTTTTTCAGACAACTGAATCCCTATGTAACTGCAAGACTCAGAAGAGCCCACACACTCAGCTCTTAACCCCAGTGTGCAGAAAGTGTCAAAACATGATTTTCAGCAGAAATAAACATGTTTCTGCAAGTTTGGTCACCCCCATGTAAGTTATGGGGCAGTAACAGCACACTTTTGAAAACGTGTTTTTCAGCCCGAAATAAACGCGTTTCTTCAGACAACTGAATCCCTATGTAACTGCAAGACTCAGAAGAGCCCACACACTCAGCTCTTAACCCCAGTGTGCAAAAAGTGTCAAAACATGTTTTTCAGCAGAAATAAACATGTTTCTGCAAGTTTGGTCACCCCCATGTAAGTTATGGGGCAGTAACAGCACACTTTTGAAAACGTGTTTTTCAGCCTGAAATAAACACGTTTTTTCAGACAACTGAATCCCTATGTAACTGCAAGACTCAGAAGAGTCCACACACTCAGCTCTTAACCCCAGTGTGCAGAAAGTGTCAAAACATGATTTTCAGCAGAAATAAACATGTTTCTGCAAGTTTGGTCAACCCCATGTAAGTTATGGGGCAGTAACAGCACACTTTTGAAAACGTGTTTTTCAGCCCGAAATAAACGCGTTTTTTCAGACAACTGAATCCCTATGTAACTGCAAGACTCAGAAGAGCCCACACACTCAGCTCTTAACCCCAGTGTGCAGAAAGTGTCAAAACGTGTTTTTCCGCAGAAATAAACATGTTTCTGCAAGTTTGGTCACCCCCATGTAAGTTATGGGGCAGTAACAGCACACTTTTGAAAACGTGTTTTTCAGCCCGAAATAAACGCGTTTTTTCAGACAACTGAATCCCTATGTAACTGCAAGACTCAGAAGAGCCCACACACTCAGCTCTTAACCCCAGTGTGCAGAAAGTGTCAAAACATGTTTTTCAGCAGAAATAAACATGTTTCTGCAAGTTTGGTCACCCCCATGTAAGTTATGGGGCAGTAACAGCACACTTTTGAAAACGTGTTTTTCAGCCTGAAATAAACACGTTTTTTCAGACAACTGAATCCCTATGTAACTGCAAGACTCAGAAGAGCCCACACACTCAGCTCTTAACCCCAGTGTGCAGAAAGTGTCAAAACATGTTTTTCAGCAGAAATAAACATGTTTCTGCAAGTTTGGTCACCCCCATGTAAGTTATGGGGCAGTAACAGCACACTTTTGAAAACGTGTTTTTCAGCCCGAAATAAACGCGTTTTTTCAGACAACTGAATCCCTATGTAACTGCAAGACTCAGAAGAGCCCACACACTCAGCTCTTAACCCCAGTGTGCAGAAAGTGTCAAAACGTGTTTTTCCGCAGAAATAAACATGTTTCTGCAAGTTTGGTCACCCCCATGTAAGTTATGGGGCAGTAACAGCACACTTTTGAAAACGTGTTTTTCAGCCCGAAATAAACGCGTTTTTTCAGACAACTGAATCCCTATGTAACTGCAAGACTCAGAAGAGCCCACACACTCAGCTCTTAACCCCAGTGTGCAGAAAGTGTCAAAACATGTTTTTCAGCAGAAATAAACATGTTTCTGCAAGTTTGGTCACCCCCATGTAAGTTATGGGGCAGTAACAGCACACTTTTGAAAACGTGTTTTTCAGCCTGAAATAAACACGTTTTTTCAGACAACTGAATCCCTATGTAACTGCAAGACTCAGAAGAGCCCACACACTCAGCTCTTAACCCCAGTGTGCAGAAAGTGTCAAAACATGTTTTTCAGCAGAAATAAACATGTTTCTGCAAGTTTGGTCACCCCCATGTAAGTTATGGGGCAGTAACAGCACACTTTTGAAAACGTGTTTTTCAGCCTGAAATAAACACGTTTTTTCAGACAACTGAATCCCTATGTAACTGCAAGACTCAGAAGAGCCCACACACTCAGCTCTTAACCCCAGTGTGCAGAAAGTGTCAAAACATGTTTTTCAGCAGAAATAAACATGTTTCTGCAAGTTTGGTCACCCCCATGTAAGTTATGGGGCAGTAACAGCACACTTTTGAAAACGTGTTTTTCAGCCTGAAATAAACACGTTTTTTCAGACAACTGAATCCCTATGTAACTGCAAGACTCAGAAGAGCCCACACACTCAGCTCTTAACCCCAGTGTGCAGAAAGTGTCAAAACATGATTTTCAGCAGAAATAAACATGTTTCTGCAAGTTTGGTCAACCCCATGTAAGTTATGGGGCAGTAACAGCACACTTTTGAAAACGTGTTTTTCAGCCCGAAATAAACGCGTTTTTTCAGACAACTGAATCCCTATGTAACTGCAAGGCTCAAAAGAGCCCACACACTCAGCTCTTAACCCCAGTGTGCAGAAAGTGTCAAAACATGTTTTTCAGCAGAAATAAACATGTTTCTGCAAGTTTGGTCACCCCCATGTAAGTTATGGGGCAGTAACAGCACACTTTTGAAAACGTGTTTTTCAGCCCGAAATAAACGCGTTTTTTCAGACAACTGAATCCCTATGTAACTGCAAGACTCAGAAGAGCCCACACACTCAGCTCTTAACCCCAGTGTGCAGAAAGTGACAAAACATGATTTTCAGCAGAAATAAACATGTTTCTGCAAGTTTGGTCACCCCCATGTAAGTTATGGGGCAGTAACAGCACACTTTTGAAAACGTGTTTTTCAGCCCGAAATAAACGCGTTTTTTCAGACAACTGAATCCCTATGTAACTGCAAGACTCAGAAGAGCCCACACACTCAGCTCTTAACCCCAGTGTGCAGAAAGTGTCAAAACGTGTTTTTCAGCAGAAATAAACATGTTTCTGCAAGTTTGGTCACCCCCATGTAAGTTATGGGGCAGTAACAGCACACTTTTGAAAACGTGTTTTTCAGCCCGAAATAAACGCGTTTTTTCATACAACTGAATCCCTATGTAACTGCAAGACTCAGAAGAGCCCACACACTCAGCTCTTAACCCCAGTGTGCAGAAAGTGACAAAACATGATTTTCAGCAGAAATAAACATGTTTCTGCAAGTTTGGTCACCCCCATGTAAGTTATGGGGCAGTAACAGCACACTTTTGAAAACGTGTTTTTCAGCCCGAAATAAACGCGTTTTTTCAGACAACTGAATCCCTATGTAACTGCAAGACTCAGAAGAGCCCACACACTCAGCTCTTAACCCCAGTGTGCAGAAAGTGTCAAAACGTGTTTTTCAGCAGAAATAAACATGTTTCTGCAAGTTTGGTCACCCCCATGTAAGTTATGGGGCAGTAACAGCACACTTTTGAAAACGTGTTTTTCAGCCTGAAATAAACACGTTTTTTCAGACAACTGAATCCCTATGTAACTGCAAGGCTCAAAAGAGCCCACACACTCAGCTCTTAACCCCAGTGTGCAGAAAGTGACAAAACATGATTTTCAGCAGAAATAAACATGTTTCTGCAAGTTTGGTCACCCCCATGTAAGTTATGGGGCAGTAACAGCACACTTTTGAAAACGTGTTTTTCAGCCCGAAATAAACGCGTTTTTTCAGACAACTGAATCCCTATGTAACTGCAAGACTCAGAAGAGCCCACACACTCAGCTCTTAACCCCAGTGTGCAGAAAGTGTCAAAACGTGTTTTTCAGCAGAAATAAACATGTTTCTGCAAGTTTGGTCACCCCCATGTAAGTTATGGGGCAGTAACAGCACACTTTTGAAAACGTGTTTTTCAGCCCGAAATAAACGCGTTTTTTCATACAACTGAATCCCTATGTAACTGCAAGACTCAGAAGAGCCCACACACTCAGCTCTTAACCCCAGTGTGCAGAAAGTGACAAAACATGATTTTCAGCAGAAATAAACATGTTTCTGCAAGTTTGGTCACCCCCATGTAAGTTATGGGGCAGTAACAGCACACTTTTGAAAACGTGTTTTTCAGCCCGAAATAAACGCGTTTTTTCAGACAACTGAATCCCTATGTAACTGCAAGACTCAGAAGAGCCCACACACTCAGCTCTTAACCCCAGTGTGCAGAAAGTGTCAAAACGTGTTTTTCAGCAGAAATAAACATGTTTCTGCAAGTTTGGTCACCCCCATGTAAGTTATGGGGCAGTAACAGCACACTTTTGAAAACGTGTTTTTCAGCCTGAAATAAACACGTTTTTTCAGACAACTGAATCCCTATGTAACTGCAAGACTCAGAAGAGCCCACACACTCAGCTCTTAACCCCAGTGTGCAGAAAGTGTCAAAACATGATTTTCAGCAGAAATAAACATGTTTCTGCAAGTTTGGTCAACCCCATGTAAGTTATGGGGCAGTAACAGCACACTTTTGAAAACGTGTTTTTCAGCCCGAAATAAACGCGTTTTTTCAGACAACTGAATCCCTATGTAACTGCAAGGCTCAAAAGAGCCCACACACTCAGCTCTTAACCCCAGTGTGCAGAAAGTGTCAAAACATGTTTTTCAGCAGAAATAAACATGTTTCTGCAAGTTTGGTCACCCCCATGTAAGTTATGGGGCAGTAACAGCACACTTTTGAAAACGTGTTTTTCAGCCCGAAATAAACGCGTTTTTTCAGACAACTGAATCCCTATGTAACTGCAAGACTCAGAAGAGCCCACACACTCAGCTCTTAACCCCAGTGTGCAGAAAGTGTCAAAACATGTTTTTCAGCAGAAATAAACATGTTTCTGCAAGTTTGGTCACCCCCATGTAAGTTATGGGGCAGTAACAGCACACTTTTGAAAACGTGTTTTTCAGCCTGAAATAAACACGTTTTTTCAGACAACTGAATCCCTATGTAACTGCAAGACTCAGAAGAGTCCACACACTCAGCTCTTAACCCCAGTGTGCAGAAAGTGTCAAAACATGATTTTCAGCAGAAATAAACATGTTTCTGCAAGTTTGGTCAACCCCATGTAAGTTATGGGGCAGTAACAGCACACTTTTGAAAACGTGTTTTTCAGCCCGAAATAAACGCGTTTTTCCAGACAACTGAATCCCTATGTAACTGCAAGGCTCAAAAGAGCCCACACACTCAGCTCTTAACCCCAGTGTGCAGAAAGTGTCAAAACGTGTTTTTCAGCAGAAATAAACATGTTTCTGCAAGTTTGGTCACCCCCATGTAAGTTATGGGGCAGTAACAGCACACTTTTGAAAACGTGTTTTTCAGCCCGAAATAAACACGTTTTTTCAGACAACTGAATCCCTATGTAACTGCAAGACTCAGAAGAGCCCACACACTCAGCTCTTAACCCCAGTGTGCAGAAAGTGTCAAAACATGATTTTCAGCAGAAATAAACATGTTTCTGCAAGTTTGGTCACCCCCATGTAAGTTATGGGGCAGTAACAGCACACTTTTGAAAACGTGTTTTTCAGCCCGAAATAAACGCGTTTTTTCAGACAACTGAATCCCTATGTAAGTGCAAGACTCAGAAGAGCCCACACACTCAGCTCTTAACCCCAGTGTGCAGAAAGTGTCAAAACGTGTTTTTCAGCAGAAATAAACATGTTTCTGCAAGTTTGGTCACCCCCATGTAAGTTATGGGGCAGTAACAGCACACTTTTGAAAACGTGTTTTTCAGCCCGAAATAAACGCGTTTTTTCAGACAACTGAATCCCTATGTAACTGCAAGACTCAGAAGAGCCCACACACTCAGCTCTTAACCCCAGTGTGCAGAAAGTGTCAAAACATGTTTTTCAGCAGAAATAAACATGTTTCTGCAAGTTTGGTCACCCCCATGTAAGTTATGGGGCAGTAACAGCACACTTTTGAAAACGTGTTTTTCAGCCTGAAATAAACACGTTTTTTCAGACAACTGAATCCCTATGTAACTGCAAGACTCAGAAGAGCCCACACACTCAGCTCTTAACCCCAGTGTGCAGAAAGTGTCAAAACATGTTTTTCAGCAGAAATAAACATGTTTCTGCAAGTTTGGTCACCCCCATGTAAGTTATGGGGCAGTAACAGCACACTTTTGAAAACGTGTTTTTCAGCCTGAAATAAACACGTTTTTTCAGACAACTGAATCCCTATGTAACTGCAAGACTCAGAAGAGCCCACACACTCAGCTCTTAACCCCAGTGTGCAGAAAGTGTCAAAACATGTTTTTCAGCAGAAATAAACATGTTTCTGCAAGTTTGGTCACCCCGATGTAAGTTATGGGGCAGTAACAGCACACTTTTGAAAACGTGTTTTTCAGCCTGAAATAAACACGTTTTTTCAGACAACTGAATCCCTATGTAACTGCAAGACTCAGAAGAGCCCACACACTCAGCTCTTAACCCCAGTGTGCAGAAAGTGTCAAAACATGATTTTCAGCAGAAATAAACATGTTTCTGCAAGTTTGGTCAACCCCATGTAAGTTATGGGGCAGTAACAGCACACTTTTGAAAACGTGTTTTTCAGCCCGAAATAAACGCGTTTTTTCAGACAACTGAATCCCTATGTAACTGCAAGGCTCAAAAGAGCCCAGACACTCAGCTCTTAACCCCAGTGTGCAGAAAGTGTCAAAACATGTTTTTCAGCAGAAATAAACATGTTTCTGCAAGTTTGGTCACCCCCATGTAAGTTATGGGGCAGTAACAGCACACTTTTGAAAACGTGTTTTTCAGCCCGAAATAAACGCGTTTTTTCAGACAACTGAATCCCTATGTAACTGCAAGACTCAGAAGAGCCCACACACTCAGCTCTTAACCCCAGTGTGCAGAAAGTGTCAAAACATGATTTTCAGCAGAAATAAACATGTTTCTGCAAGTTTGGTCACCCCCATGTAAGTTATGGGGCAGTAACAGCACACTTTTGAAAACGTGTTTTTCAGCCCGAAATAAACGCGTTTTTTCAGACAACTGAATCCCTATGTAACTGCAAGACTCAGAAGAGCCCACACACTCAGCTCTTAACCCCAGTGTGCAGAAAGTGTCAAAACATGTTTTTCAGCAGAAATAAACATGTTTCTGCAAGTTTGGTCACCCCCATGTAAGTTATGGGGCAGTAACAGCACACTTTTGAAAACGTGTTTTTCAGCCCGAAATAAACGCGTTTTTTCAGACAACTGAATCCCTATGTAACTGCAAGACTCAGAAGAGCCCACACACTCAGCTCTTAACCCCAGTGTGCAGAAAGTGACAAAACATGATTTTCAGCAGAAATAAACATGTTTCTGCAAGTTTGGTCACCCCCATGTAAGTTATGGGGCAGTAACAGCACACTTTTGAAAACGTGTTTTTCAGCCCGAAATAAACGCGTTTTTTCAGACAACTGAATCCCTATGTAACTGCAAGACTCAGAAGAGCCCACACACTCAGCTCTTAACCCCAGTGTGCAGAAAGTGTCAAAACGTGTTTTTCAGCAGAAATAAACATGTTTCTGCAAGTTTGGTCACCCCCATGTAAGTTATGGGGCAGTAACAGCACACTTTTGAAAACGTGTTTTTCAGCCTGAAATAAACGCGTTTTTTCAGACAACTGAATCCCTATGTAACTGCAAGACTCAGAAGAGCCCACACACTCAGCTCTTAACCCCAGTGTGCAGAAAGTGTCAAAACATGATTTTCAGCAGAAATAAACATGTTTCTGCAAGTTTGGTCACCCCCATGTAAGTTATGGGGCAGTAACAGCACACTTTTGAAAACGTGTTTTTCAGCCCGAAATAAACGCGTTTTTTCAGACAACTGAATCCCTATGTAACTGCAAGACTCAGAAGAGCCCACACACTCAGCTCTTAACCCCAGTGTGCAGAAAGTGTCAAAACATGTTTTTCAGCAGAAATAAACATGTTTCTGCAAGTTTGGTCACCCCCATGTAAGTTATGGGGCAGTAACAGCACACTTTTGAAAACGTGTTTTTCAGCCTGAAATAAACACGTTTTTTCAGACAACTGAATCCCTATGTAACTGCAAGACTCAGAAGAGCCCACACACTCAGCTCTTAACCCCAGTGTGCAGAAAGTGTCAAAACATGTTTTTCAGCAGAAATAAACATGTTTCTGCAAGTTTGGTCACCCCCATGTAAGTTATGGGGCAGTAACAGCACACTTTTGAAAACGTGTTTTTCAGCCCGAAATAAACGCGTTTTTTCAGACAACTGAATCCCTATGTAACTGCAAGGCTCAAAAGAGCCCACACACTCAGCTCTTAACCCCAGTGTGCAGAAAGAGTCAAAACGTGTTTTTCAGCAGAAATAAACATGTTTCTGCAAGTTTGGTCACCCCCATGTAAGTTATGGGGCAGTAACAGCACACTTTTGAAAACGTGTTTTTCAGCCCGAAATAAACGCGTTTTTTCAGACAACTGAATCCCTATGTAACTGCAAGACTCAGAAGAGCCCACACACTCAGCTCTTAACCCCAGTGTGCAGAAAGTGTCAAAACATGATTTTCAGCAGAAATAAACATGTTTCTGCAAGTTTGGTCACCCCCATGTAAGTTATGGGGCAGTAACAGCACACTTTTGAAAACGTGTTTTTCAGCCCGAAATAAACGCGTTTTTTCAGACAACTGAATCCCTATGTAACTGCAAGACTCAGAAGAGCCCACACACTCAGCTCTTAACCCCAGTGTGCAGAAAGTGTCAAAACGTGTTTTTCAGCAGAAATAAACATGTTTCTGCAAGTTTGGTCACCCCCATGTAAGTTATGGGGCAGTAATAGCACACTTTTGAAAACGTGTTTTTCAGCCCGAAATAAACGCGTTTTTTCAGACAACTGAATCCCTATGTAACTGCAAGACTCAGAAGAGCCCACACACTCAGCTCTTAACCCCAGTGTGCAGAAAGTGTCAAAACATGATTTTCAGCAGAAATAAACATGTTTCTGCAAGTTTGGTCACCCCCATGTAAGTTATGGGGCAGTAACAGCACACTTTTGAAAACGTGTTTTTCAGCCCGAAATAAACGCGTTTTTTCAGACAACTGAATCCATATGTAACTGCAAGGCTCAAAAGAGCCCACACACTCAGCTCTTAACCCCAGTGTGCAGAAAGTGTCAAAACATGATTTTCAGCAGAAATAAACATGTTTCTGCAAGTTTGGTCACCCCCATGTAAGTTATGGGGCAGTAACAGCACACTTTTGAAAACGTGTTTTTCAGCCCGAAATAAACGCGTTTTTTCAGACAACTGAATCCCTATGTAACTGCAAGACTCAGAAGAGCCCACACACTCAGCTCTTAACCCCAGTGTGCAGAAAGAGTCAAAACATGATTTTCAGCAGAAATAAACATGTTTCTGCAAGTTTGGTCACCCCCATGTAAGTTATGGGGCAGTAACAGCACACTTTTTAAAACGTGTTTTTCAGCCCGAAATAAACGCGTTTTTTCAGACAACTGAATCCCTATGTAACTGCAAGGCTCAAAAGAGCCCACACACTCAGCTCTTAACCCCAGTGTGCAGAAAGTGTCAAAACATGATTTTCAGCAGAAATAAACATGTTTCTGCAAGTTTGGTCACCCCCATGTAAGTTATGGGGCAGTAACAGCACACTTTTGAAAACGTGTTTTTCAGCCCGAAATAAACGCGTTTTTTCAGACAACTGAATCCCTATGTAACTGCAAGACTCAGAAGAGCCCACACACTCAGCTCTTAACCCCAGTGTGCAGAAAGTGTCAAAACGTGTTTTTCAGCAGAAATAAACATGTTTCTGCAAGTTTGGTCACCCCCATGTAAGTTATGGGGCAGTAACAGCACACTTTTGAAAACGTGTTTTTCAGCCCGAAATAAACACGTTTTTTCAGACAACTGAATCCATATGTAACTGCAAGGCTCAAAAGAGCCCACACACTCAGCTCTTAACCCCAGTGTGCAGAAAGTGTCAAAACATGATTTTCAGCAGAAATAAACATGTTTCTGCAAGTTTGGTCACCCCCATGTAAGTTATGGGGCAGTAACAGCACACTTTTTAAAACTTGTTTTTCAGCCCGAAATAAACGCGTTTTTTCAGACAACTGAATCCCAATGTAACTGCAAGACTCAGAAGAGCCCACACACTCAGCTCTTAACCCCAGTGTGCAGAAAGTGACAAAACGTGTTTTTCAGCAGAAATAAACATGTTTCTGCAAGTTTGGTCACCCCCATGTAAGTTATGGGGCAGTAACAGCACACTTTTGAAAACGTGTTTTTCAGCCCGAAATAAACGCGTTTTTTCAGACAACTGAATCCCTATGTAACTGCAAGACTCAGAAGAGCCCACACACTCAGCTCTTAACCCCAGTGTGCAGAAAGTGTCAAAACGTGTTTTTCAGCAGAAATAAACATGTTTCTGCAAGTTTGGTCACCCCCATGTAAGTTATGGGGCAGTAACAGCACACTTTTGAAAACGTGTTTTTCAGCCTGAAATAAACACGTTTTTTCAGACAACTGAATCCCTATGTAACTGCAAGACTCAGAAGAGCCCACACACTCAGCTCTTAACCCCAGTGTGCAGAAAGTGTCAAAACATGATTTTCAGCAGAAATAAACATGTTTCTGCAAGTTTGGTCAACCCCATGTAAGTTATGGGGCAGTAACAGCACACTTTTGAAAACGTGTTTTTCAGCCCGAAATAAACGCGTTTTTTCAGACAACTGAATCCCTATGTAACTGCAAGGCTCAAAAGAGCCCACACACTCAGCTCTTAACCCCAGTGTGCAGAAAGTGTCAAAACATGTTTTTCAGCAGAAATAAACATGTTTCTGCAAGTTTGGTCACCCCCATGTAAGTTATGGGGCAGTAACAGCACACTTTTGAAAACGTGTTTTTCAGCCCGAAATAAACGCGTTTTTTCAGACAACTGAATCCCTATGTAACTGCAAGACTCAGAAGAGCCCACACACTCAGCTCTTAACCCCAGTGTGCAGAAAGTGACAAAACATGATTTTCAGCAGAAATAAACATGTTTCTGCAAGTTTGGTCACCCCCATGTAAGTTATGGGGCAGTAACAGCACACTTTTGAAAACGTGTTTTTCAGCCCGAAATAAACGCGTTTTTTCAGACAACTGAATCCCTATGTAACTGCAAGACTCAGAAGAGCCCACACACTCAGCTCTTAACCCCAGTGTGCAGAAAGTGTCAAAACGTGTTTTTCAGCAGAAATAAACATGTTTCTGCAAGTTTGGTCACCCCCATGTAAGTTATGGGGCAGTAACAGCACACTTTTGAAAACGTGTTTTTCAGCCCGAAATAAACGCGTTTTTTCATACAACTGAATCCCTATGTAACTGCAAGACTCAGAAGAGCCAACACAGTCAGCTCTTAACCCCAGTGTGCAGAAAGTGTCAAAACATGTTTTTCAGCAGAAATAAACATGTTTCTGCAAGTTTGGTCACCCCCATGTAAGTTATGGGGCAGTAACAGCACACTTTTGAAAACGTGTTTTTCAGCCTGAAATAAACACGTTTTTTCAGACAACTGAATCCCTATGTAACTGCAAGACTCAGAAGAGCCCACACACTCAGCTCTTAACCCCAGTGTGCAGAAAGTGTCAAAACATGTTTTTCAGCAGAAATAAACATGTTTCTGCAAGTTTGGTCACCCCCATGTAAGTTATGGGGCAGTAACAGCACACTTTTGAAAACGTGTTTTTCAGCCTGAAATAAACACGTTTTTTCAGACAACTGAATCCCTATGTAACTGCAAGACTCAGAAGAGCCCACACACTCAGCTCTTAACCCCAGTGTGCAGAAAGTGTCAAAACATGTTTTTCAGCAGAAATAAACATGTTTCTGCAAGTTTGGTCACCCCCATGTAAGTTATGGGGCAGTAACAGCACACTTTTGAAAACGTGTTTTTCAGCCTGAAATAAACACGTTTTTTCAGACAACTGAATCCCTATGTAACTGCAAGACTCAGAAGAGCCCACACACTCAGCTCTTAACCCCAGTGTGCAGAAAGTGTCAAAACATGATTTTCAGCAGAAATAAACATGTTTCTGCAAGTTTGGTCAACCCCATGTAAGTTATGGGGCAGTAACAGCACACTTTTGAAAACGTGTTTTTCAGCCCGAAATAAACGCGTTTTTTCAGACAACTGAATCCCTATGTAACTGTAAGGCTCAAAAGAGCCCACACACTCAGCTCTTAACCCCAGTGTGCAGAAAGTGTCAAAACATGTTTTTCAGCAGAAATAAACATGTTTCTGCAAGTTTGGTCACCCCCATGTAAGTTATGGGGCAGTAACAGCACACTTTTGAAAACGTGTTTTTCAGCCCGAAATAAACGCGTTTTTTCAGACAACTGAATCCCTATGTAACTGCAAGACTCAGAAGAGCCCACACACTCAGCTCTTAACCCCAGTGTGCAGAAAGTGACAAAACATGATTTTCAGCAGAAATAAACATGTTTCTGCAAGTTTGGTCACCCCCATGTAAGTTATGGGGCAGTAACAGCACACTTTTGAAAACGTGTTTTTCAGCCCGAAATAAACGCGTTTTTTCAGACAACTGAATCCCTATGTAACTGCAAGACTCAGAAGAGCCCACACACTCAGCTCTAAACCCCAGTGTGCAGAAAGTGTCAAAACGTGTTTTTCAGCAGAAATAAACATGTTTCTGCAAGTTTGGTCACCCCCATGTAAGTTATGGGGCAGTAACAGCACACTTTTGAAAACGTGTTTTTCAGCCCGAAATAAACGCGTTTTTTCAGACAACTGAATCCCTATGTAACTGCAAGACTCAGAAGAGCCCACACACTCAGCTCTTAACCCCAGTGTGCAGAAAGTGTCAAAACGTGTTTTTCAGCAGAAATAAACATGTTTCTGCAAGTTTGGTCACCCCCATGTAAGTTATGGGGCAGTAACAGCACACTTTTGAAAACGTGTTTTTCAGCCCGAAATAAACGCGTTTTTTCAGACAACTGAATCCCTATGTAACTGCAAGACTCAGAAGAGCCCACACACTCAGCTCTTAACCCCAGTGTGCAGAAAGTGTCAAAACATGTTTTTCAGCAGAAATAAACATGTTTCTGCAAGTTTGGTCACCCCCATGTAAGTTATGGGGCAGTAACAGCACACTTTTGAAAACGTGTTTTTCAGCCTGAAATAAACACGTTTTTTCAGACAACTGAATCCCTATGTAACTGCAAGACTCAGAAGAGTCCACACACTCAGCTCTTAACCCCAGTGTGCAGAAAGTGTCAAAACATGATTTTCAGCAGAAATAAACATGTTTCTGCAAGTTTGGTCAACCCCATGTAAGTTATGGGGCAGTAACAGCACACTTTTGAAAACGTGTTTTTCAGCCCGAAATAAACGCGTTTTTTCAGACAACTGAATCCCTATGTAACTGCAAGGCTCAAAAGAGCCCACACACTCAGCTCTTAACCCCAGTGTGCAGAAAGTGTCAAAACATGTTTTTCAGCAGAAATAAACATGTTTCTGCAAGTTTGGTCACCCCCATGTAAGTTATGGGGCAGTAACAGCACACTTTTGAAAACGTGTTTTTCAGCCCGAAATAAACGCGTTTTTTCAGACAACTGAATCCCTATGTAACTGCAAGACTCAGAAGAGCCCACACACTCAGCTCTTAACCCCAGTGTGCAGAAAGTGTCAAAACGTGATTTTCAGCAGAAATAAACATGTTTCTGCAAGTTTGGTCACCCCCATGTAAGTTATGGGGCAGTAACAGCACACTTTTGAAAACGTGTTTTTCAGCCCGAAATAAACGCGTTTTTTCAGACAACTGAATCCCTATGTAACTGCAAGACTCAGAAGAGCCCACACACTCAGCTCTTAACCCCAGTGTGCAGAAAGTGTCAAAACATGATTTTCAGCAGAAATAAACATGTTTCTGCAAGTTTGGTCACCCCCATGTAAGTTATGGGGCAGTAACAGCACACTTTTGAAAACGTGTTTTTCAGCCCGAAATAAACGCGTTTTTTCAGACAACTGAATCCCTATGTAACTGCAAGACTCAGAAGAGCCCACACACTCAGCTCTTAACCCCAGTGTGCAGAAAGTGTCAAAACATGTTTTTCAGCAGAAATAAACATGTTTCTGCAAGTTTGGTCACCCCCATGTAAGTTATGGGGCAGTAACAGCACACTTTTGAAAACGTGTTTTTCAGCCTGAAATAAACACGTTTTTTCAGACAACTGAATTCCTATGTAACTGCAAGACTCAGAAGAGCCAACACACTCAGCTCTTAACCCCAGTGTGCAGAAAGTGTCAAAACATGTTTTTCAGCAGAAATAAACATGTTTCTGCAAGTTTGGTCACCCCCATGTAAGTTATGGGGCAGTAACAGCACACTTTTGAAAACGTGTTTTTCAGCCTGAAATAAACACGTTTTTTCAGACAACTGAATCCCTATGTAACTGCAAGACTCAGAAGAGCCCACACACTCAGCTCTTAACCCCAGTGTGCAGAAAGTGTCAAAACATGTTTTTCAGCAGAAATAAACATGTTTCTGCAAGTTTGGTCACCCCCATGTAAGTTATGGGGCAGTAACAGCACACTTTTGAAAACGTGTTTTTCAGCCTGAAATAAACACGTTTTTTCAGACAACTGAATCCCTATGTAACTGCAAGACTCAGAAGAGCCCACACACTCAGCTCTTAACCCCAGTGTGCAGAAAGTGTCAAAACATGTTTTTCAGCAGAAATAAACATGTTTCTGCAAGTTTGGTCACCCCCATGTAAGTTATGGGGCAGTAACAGCACACTTTTGAAAACGTGTTTTTCAGCCCGAAATAAACGCGTTTTTTCAGACAACTGAATCCCTATGTAACTGCAAGGCTCAAAAGAGCCCACACACTCAGCTCTTAACCCCAGTGTGCAGAAAGTGTCAAAACATGTTTTTCAGCAGAAATAAACATGTTTCTGCAAGTTTGGTCACCCCCATGTAAGTTATGGGGCAGTAACAGCACACTTTTGAAAACGTGTTTTTCAGCCCGAAATAAACGCGTTTTTTCATACAACTGAATCCCTATGTAACTGCAAGACTCAGAAGAGCCCACACACTCAGCTCTTAACCCCAGTGTGCAGAAAGTGACAAAACATGATTTTCAGCAGAAATAAACATGTTTCTGCAAGTTTGGTCACCCCCATGTAAGTTATGGGGCAGTAACAGCACACTTTTGAAAACGTGTTTTTCAGCCCGAAATAAACGCGTTTTTTCAGACAACTGAATCCCTATGTAACTGCAAGACTCAGAAGAGCCCACACACTCAGCTCTTAACCCCAGTGTGCAGAAAGTGTCAAAACGTGTTTTTCAGCAGAAATAAACATGTTTCTGCAAGTTTGGTCACCCCCATGTAAGTTATGGGGCAGTAACAGCACACTTTTGAAAACGTGTTTTTCAGCCTGAAATAAACACGTTTTTTCAGACAACTGAATCCCTATGTAACTGCAAGACTCAGAAGAGCCCACACACTCAGCTCTTAACCCCAGTGTGCAGAAAGTGTCAAAACATGATTTTCAGCAGAAATAAACATGTTTCTGCAAGTTTGGTCAACCCCATGTAAGTTATGGGGCAGTAACAGCACACTTTTGAAAACGTGTTTTTCAGCCCGAAATAAACGCGTTTTTTCAGACAACTGAATCCCTATGTAACTGCAAGGCTCAAAAGAGCCCACACACTCAGCTCTTAACCCCAGTGTGCAGAAAGTGTCAAAACATGTTTTTCAGCAGAAATAAACATGTTTCTGCAAGTTTGGTCACCCCCATGTAAGTTATGGGGCAGTAACAGCACACTTTTGAAAACGTGTTTTTCAGCCCGAAATAAACGCGTTTTTTCAGACAACTGAATCCCTATGTAACTGCAAGACTCAGAAGAGCCCACACACTCAGCTCTTAACCCCACTGTGCAGAAAGTGTCAAAACATGATTTTCAGCAGAAATAAACATGTTTCTGCAAGTTTGGTCACCCCCATGTAAGTTATGGGGCAGTAACAGCACACTTTTGAAAACGTGTTTTTCAGCCCGAAATAAACGCGTTTTTTCAGACAACTGAATCCCTATGTAACTGCAAGACTCAGAAGAGCCCACACACTCAGCTCTTAACCCCAGTGTGCAGAAAGTGTCAAAACATGTTTTTCAGCAGAAATAAACATGTTTCTGCAAGTTTGGTCACCCCCATGTAAGTTATGGGGCAGTAACAGCACACTTTTGAAAACGTGTTTTTCAGCCTGAAATAAACACGTTTTTTCAGACAACTGAATCCCTATGTAACTGCAAGACTCAGAAGAGTCCACACACTCAGCTCTTAACCCCAGTGTGCAGAAAGTGTCAAAACATGATTTTCAGCAGAAATAAACATGTTTCTGCAAGTTTGGTCAACCCCATGTAAGTTATGGGGCAGTAACAGCACACTTTTGAAAACGTGTTTTTCAGCCCGAAATAAACGCGTTTTTCCAGACAACTGAATCCCTATGTAACTGCAAGGCTCAAAAGAGCCCACACACTCAGCTCTTAACCCCAGTGTGCAGAAAGTGTCAAAACATGTTTTTCAGCAGAAATAAACATGTTTCTGCAAGTTTGGTCACCCCCATGTAAGTTATGGGGCAGTAACAGCACACTTTTGAAAACGTGTTTTTCAGCCCGAAATAAACGCGTTTTTTCAGACAACTGAATCCCTATGTAACTGCAAGACTCAGAAGAGCCCACACACTCAGCTCTTAACCCCAGTGTGCAGAAAGTGTCAAAACGTGATTTTCAGCAGAAATAAACATGTTTCTGCAAGTTTGGTCACCCCCATGTAAGTTATGGGGCAGTAACAGCACACTTTTGAAAACGTGTTTTTCAGCCCGAAATAAACGCGTTTTTTCAGACAACTGAATCCCTATGTAACTGCAAGACTCAGAAGAGCCCACACACTCAGCTCTTAACCCCAGTGTGCAGAAAGTGTCAAAACGTGTTTTTCAGCAGAAATAAACATGTTTCTGCAAGTTTGGTCACCCCCATGTAAGTTATGGGGCAGTAACAGCACACTTTTGAAAACGTGTTTTTCAGCCTGAAATAAACACGTTTTTTCAGACAACTGAATCCCTATGTAACTGCAAGACTCAGAAGAGCCCACACACTCAGCTCTTAACCCCAGTGTGCAGAAAGTGTCAAAACATGATTTTCAGCAGAAATAAACATGTTTCTGCAAGTTTGGTCACCCCCATGTAAGTTATGGGGCAGTAACAGCACACTTTTGAAAACGTGTTTTTCAGCCCGAAATAAACGCGTTTTTTCAGACAACTGAATCCCTATGTAACTGCAAGACTCAGAAGAGCCCACACACTCAGCTCTTAACCCCAGTGTGCAGAAAGTGTCAAAACGTGTTTTTCAGCAGAAATAAACATGTTTCTGCAAGTTTGGTCACCCCCATGTAAGTTATGGGGCAGTAACAGCACACTTTTGAAAACGTGTTTTTCAGCCCGAAATAAACGCGTTTTTTCAGACAACTGAATCCCTATGTAACTGCAAGACTCAGAAGAGCCCACACACTCAGCTCTTAACCCCAGTGTGCAGAAAGTGTCAAAACATGATTTTCAGCAGAAATAAACATGTTTCTGCAAGTTTGGTCACCCCCATGTAAGTTATGGGGCAGTAACAGCACACTTTTGAAAACGTGTTTTTCAGCCCGAAATAAACGCGTTTTTTCAGACAACTGAATCCCTATGTAACTGCAAGACTCAGAAGAGCCCACACACTCAGCTCTTAACCCCAGTGTGCAGAAAGTGTCAAAACATGTTTTTCAGCAGAAATAAACATGTTTCTGCAAGTTTGGTCACCCCCATGTAAGTTATGGGGCAGTAACAGCACACTTTTGAAAACGTGTTTTTCAGCCTGAAATAAACACGTTTTTTCAGACAACTGAATCCCTATGTAACTGCAAGACTCAGAAGAGCCAACACACTCAGCTCTTAACCCCAGTGTGCAGAAAGTGTCAAAACATGTTTTTCAGCAGAAATAAACATGTTTCTGCAAGTTTGGTCACCCCCATGTAAGTTATGGGGCAGTAACAGCACACTTTTGAAAACGTGTTTTTCAGCCTGAAATAAACACGTTTTTTCAGACAACTGAATCCCTATGTAACTGCAAGACTCAGAAGAGCCCACACACTCAGCTCTTAACCCCAGTGTGCAGAAAGTGTCAAAACATGTTTTTCAGCAGAAATAAACATGTTTCTGCAAGTTTGGTCACCCCCATGTAAGTTATGGGGCAGTAACAGCACACTTTTGAAAACGTGTTTTTCAGCCTGAAATAAACACGTTTTTTCAGACAACTGAATCCCTATGTAACTGCAAGACTCAGAAGAGCCCACACACTCAGCTCTTAACCCCAGTGTGCAGAAAGTGTCAAAACATGTTTTTCAGCAGAAATAAACATGTTTCTGCAAGTTTGGTCACCCCCATGTAAGTTATGGGGCAGTAACAGCACACTTTTGAAAACGTGTTTTTCAGCCTGAAATAAACACGTTTTTTCAGACAACTGAATCCCTATGTAACTGCAAGACTCAGAAGAGCCCACACACTCAGCTCTTAACCCCAGTGTGCAGAAAGTGTCAAAACATGATTTTCAGCAGAAATAAACATGTTTCTGCAAGTTTGGTCAACCCCATGTAAGTTATGGGGCAGTAACAGCACACTTTTGAAAACGTGTTTTTCAGCCCGAAATAAACGCGTTTTTTCAGACAACTGAATCCCTATGTAACTGCAAGGCTCAAAAGAGCCCACACACTCAGCTCTTAACCCCAGTGTGCAGAAAGTGTCAAAACATGTTTTTCAGCAGAAATAAACATGTTTCTGCAAGTTTGGTCACCCCCATGTAAGTTATGGGGCAGTAACAGCACACTTTTGAAAACGTGTTTTTCAGCCCGAAATAAACGCGTTTTTTCAGACAACTGAATCCCTATGTAACTGCAAGACTCAGAAGAGCCCACACACTCAGCTCTTAACCCCAGTGTGCAGAAAGTGACAAAACATGATTTTCAGCAGAAATAAACATGTTTCTGCAAGTTTGGTCACCCCCATGTAAGTTATGGGGCAGTAACAGCACACTTTTGAAAACGTGTTTTTCAGCCCGAAATAAACGCGTTTTTTCAGACAACTGAATCCCTATGTAACTGCAAGACTCAGAAGAGCCCACACACTCAGCTCTTAACCCCAGTGTGCAGAAAGTGTCAAAACGTGTTTTTCAGCAGAAATAAACATGTTTCTGCAAGTTTGGTCACCCCCATGTAAGTTATGGGGCAGTAACAGCACACTTTTGAAAACGTGTTTTTCAGCCCGAAATAAACGCGTTTTTTCAGACAACTGAATCCCTATGTAACTGCAAGACTCAGAAGAGCCCACACACTCAGCTCTTAACCCCAGTGTGCAGAAAGTGTCAAAACGTGTTTTTCAGCAGAAATAAACATGTTTCTGCAAGTTTGGTCACCCCCATGTAAGTTATGGGGCAGTAACAGCACACTTTTGAAAACGTGTTTTTCAGCCCGAAATAAACGCGTTTTTTCAGACAACTGAATCCCTATGTAACTGAAAGACTCAGAAGAGCCCACACACTCAGCTCTTAACCCCAGTGTGCAGAAAGTGTCAAAACATGTTTTTCAGCAGAAATAAACATGTTTCTGCAAGTTTGGTCACCCCCATGTAAGTTATGGGGCAGTAACAGCACACTTTTGAAAACGTGTTTTTCAGCCTGAAATAAACACGTTTTTTCAGACAACTGAATCCCTATGTAACTGCAAGACTCAGAAGAGCCCACACACTCAGCTCTTAACCCCAGTGTGCAGAAAGTGTCAAAACATGATTTTCAGCAGAAATAAACATGTTTCTGCAAGTTTGGTCACCCCCATGTAAGTTATGGGGCAGTAACAGCACACTTTTGAAAACGTGTTTTTCAGCCCGAAATAAACGCGTTTTTTCAGACAACTGAATCCCTATGTAACTGCAAGACTCAGAAGAGCCCACACACTCAGCTCTTAACCCCAGTGTGCAGAAAGTGTCAAAACGTGTTTTTCAGCAGAAATAAACATGTTTCTGCAAGTTTGGTCACCCCCATGTAAGTTATGGGGCAGTAACAGCACACTTTTGAAAACGTGTTTTTCAGCCCGAAATAAACGCGTTTTTTCAGACAACTGAATCCCTATGTAACTGCAAGACTCAGAAGAGCCCACACACTCTGCTCTTAACCCCAGTGTGCAGAAAGTGTCAAAACATGATTTTCAGCAGAAATAAACATGTTTCTGCAAGTTTGGTCAACCCCATGTAAGTTATGGGGCAGTAACAGCACACTTTTGAAAACGTGTTTTTCAGCCCGAAATAAACGCGTTTTTTCAGACAACTGAATCCCTATGTAACTGCAAGGCTCAAAAGAGCCCACACACTCAGCTCTTAACCCCAGTGTGCAGAAAGTGTCAAAACATGTTTTTCAGCAGAAATAAACATGTTTCTGCAAGTTTGGTCACCCCCATGTAAGTTATGGGGCAGTAACAGCACACTTTTGAAAACGTGTTTTTCAGCCCGAAATAAACGCGTTTTTTCAGACAACTGAATCCCTATGTAACTGCAAGACTCAGAAGAGCCCACACACTCAGCTCTTAACCCCAGTGTGCAGAAAGTGTCAAAACGTGATTTTCAGCAGAAATAAACATGTTTCTGCAAGTTTGGTCACCCCCATGTAAGTTATGGGGCAGTAACAGCACACTTTTGAAAACGTGTTTTTCAGCCCGAAATAAACGCGTTTTTTCAGACAACTGAATCCCTAAGTAACTGCAAGACTCAGAAGAGCCCACACACTCAGCTCTTAACCCCAGTGTGCAGAAAGTGTCAAAACGTGTTTTTCAGCAGAAATAAACATGTTTCTGCAAGTTTGATCACCCCCATGTAAGTTATGGGGCAGTAACAGCACACTTTTGAAAACGTGTTTTTCAGCCTGAAATAAACACGTTTTTTCAGACAACTGAATCCCTATGTAACTGCAAGACTCAGAAGAGCCCACACACTCAGCTCTTAACCCCAGTGTGCAGAAAGTGTCAAAACATGATTTTCAGCAGAAATAAACATGTTTCTGCAAGTTTGGTCACCCCCATGTAAGTTATGGGGCAGTAACAGCACACTTTTGAAAACGTGTTTTTCAGCCCGAAATAAACGCGTTTTTTCAGACAACTGAATCCCTATGTAACTGCAAGACTCAGAAGAGCCCACACACTCAGCTCTTAACCCCAGTGTGCAGAAAGTGTCAAAACGTGTTTTTCAGCAGAAATAAACATGTTTCTGCAAGTTTGGTCACCCCCATGTAAGTTATGGGGCAGTAACAGCACACTTTTGAAAACGTGTTTTTCAGCCCGAAATAAACGCGTTTTTTCAGACAACTGAATCCCTATGTAACTGCAAGACTCAGAAGAGCCCACACACTCAGCTCTTAACCCCAGTGTGCAGAAAGTGTCAAAACATGATTTTCAGCAGAAATAAACATGTTTCTGCAAGTTTGGTCACCCCCATGTAAGTTATGGGGCAGTAACAGCACACTTTTGAAAACGTGTTTTTCAGCCCGAAATAAACGCGTTTTTTCAGACAACTGAATCCCTATGTAACTGCAAGACTCAGAAGAGCCCACACACTCAGCTCTTAACCCCAGTGTGCAGAAAGTGACAAAACATGATTTTCAGCAGAAATAAACATGTTTCTGCAAGTTTGGTCACCCCCATGTAAGTTATGGGGCAGTAACAGCACACTTTTGAAAACGTGTTTTTCAGCCCGAAATAAACGCGTTTTTTCAGACAACTGAATCCCTATGTAACTGCAAGACTCAGAAGAGCCCACACACTCAGCTCTTAACCCCAGTGTGCAGAAAGTGTCAAAACGTGTTTTTCAGCAGAAATAAACATGTTTCTGCAAGTTTGGTCACCCCCATGTAAGTTATGGGGCAGTAACAGCACACTTTTGAAAACGTGTTTTTCAGCCTGAAATAAACACGTTTTTTCAGACAACTGAATCCCTATGTAACTGCAAGACTCAGAAGAGCCCACACACTCAGCTCTTAACCCCAGTGTGCAGAAAGTGTCAAAACATGATTTTCAGCAGAAATAAACATGTTTCTGCAAGTTTGGTCAACCCCATGTAAGTTATGGGGCAGTAACAGCACACTTTTGAAAACGTGTTTTTCAGCCCGAAATAAACACGTTTTTTCAGACAACTGAATCCCTATGTAACTGCAAGGCTCAAAAGAGCCCACACACTCAGCTCTTAACCCCAGTGTGCAGAAAGTGTCAAAACATGTTTTTCAGCAGAAATAAACATGTTTCTGCAAGTTTGGTCACCCCCATGTAAGTTATGGGGCAGTAACAGCACACTTTTGAAAACGTGTTTTTCAGCCCGAAATAAACGCGTTTTTTCAGACAACTGAATCCCTATGTAACTGCAAGACTCAGAAGAGCCCACACACTCAGCTCTTAACCCCAGTGTGCAGAAAGTGTCAAAACATGATTTTCAGCAGAAATAAACATGTTTCTGCAAGTTTGGTCACCCCCATGTAAGTTATGGGGCAGTAACAGCACACTTTTGAAAACGTGTTTTTCAGCCCGAAATAAACGCGTTTCTTCAGACAACTGAATCCCTATGTAACTGCAAGACTCAGAAGAGCCCACACACTCAGCTCTTAACCCCAGTGTGCAAAAAGTGTCAAAACATGTTTTTCAGCAGAAATAAACATGTTTCTGCAAGTTTGGTCACCCCCATGTAAGTTATGGGGCAGTAACAGCACACTTTTGAAAACGTGTTTTTCAGCCTGAAATAAACACGTTTTTTCAGACAACTGAATCCCTATGTAACTGCAAGACTCAGAAGAGTCCACACACTCAGCTCTTAACCCCAGTGTGCAGAAAGTGTCAAAACATGATTTTCAGCAGAAATAAACATGTTTCTGCAAGTTTGGTCAACCCCATGTAAGTTATGGGGCAGTAACAGCACACTTTTGAAAACGTGTTTTTCAGCCCGAAATAAACGCGTTTTTTCAGACAACTGAATCCCTATGTAACTGCAAGACTCAGAAGAGCCCACACACTCAGCTCTTAACCCCAGTGTGCAGAAAGTGTCAAAACGTGTTTTTCCGCAGAAATAAACATGTTTCTGCAAGTTTGGTCACCCCCATGTAAGTTATGGGGCAGTAACAGCACACTTTTGAAAACGTGTTTTTCAGCCCGAAATAAACGCGTTTTTTCAGACAACTGAATCCCTATGTAACTGCAAGACTCAGAAGAGCCCACACACTCAGCTCTTAACCCCAGTGTGCAGAAAGTGTCAAAACATGTTTTTCAGCAGAAATAAACATGTTTCTGCAAGTTTGGTCACCCCCATGTAAGTTATGGGGCAGTAACAGCACACTTTTGAAAACGTGTTTTTCAGCCTGAAATAAACACGTTTTTTCAGACAACTGAATCCCTATGTAACTGCAAGACTCAGAAGAGCCCACACACTCAGCTCTTAACCCCAGTGTGCAGAAAGTGTCAAAACATGTTTTTCAGCAGAAATAAACATGTTTCTGCAAGTTTGGTCACCCCCATGTAAGTTATGGGGCAGTAACAGCACACTTTTGAAAACGTGTTTTTCAGCCTGAAATAAACACGTTTTTTCAGACAACTGAATCCCTATGTAACTGCAAGACTCAGAAGAGCCCACACACTCAGCTCTTAACCCCAGTGTGCAGAAAGTGTCAAAACATGTTTTTCAGCAGAAATAAACATGTTTCTGCAAGTTTGGTCACCCCCATGTAAGTTATGGGGCAGTAACAGCACACTTTTGAAAACGTGTTTTTCAGCCTGAAATAAACACGTTTTTTCAGACAACTGAATCCCTATGTAACTGCAAGACTCAGAAGAGCCCACACACTCAGCTCTTAACCCCAGTGTGCAGAAAGTGTCAAAACATGATTTTCAGCAGAAATAAACATGTTTCTGCAAGTTTGGTCAACCCCATGTAAGTTATGGGGCAGTAACAGCACACTTTTGAAAACGTGTTTTTCAGCCCGAAATAAACGCGTTTTTTCAGACAACTGAATCCCTATGTAACTGCAAGGCTCAAAAGAGCCCACACACTCAGCTCTTAACCCCAGTGTGCAGAAAGTGTCAAAACATGTTTTTCAGCAGAAATAAACATGTTTCTGCAAGTTTGGTCACCCCCATGTAAGTTATGGGGCAGTAACAGCACACTTTTGAAAACGTGTTTTTCAGCCCGAAATAAACGCGTTTTTTCAGACAACTGAATCCCTATGTAACTGCAAGACTCAGAAGAGCCCACACACTCAGCTCTTAACCCCAGTGTGCAGAAAGTGACAAAACATGATTTTCAGCAGAAATAAACATGTTTCTGCAAGTTTGGTCACCCCCATGTAAGTTATGGGGCAGTAACAGCACACTTTTGAAAACGTGTTTTTCAGCCCGAAATAAACGCGTTTTTTCAGACAACTGAATCCCTATGTAACTGCAAGACTCAGAAGAGCCCACACACTCAGCTCTTAACCCCAGTGTGCAGAAAGTGTCAAAACGTGTTTTTCAGCAGAAATAAACATGTTTCTGCAAGTTTGGTCACCCCCATGTAAGTTATGGGGCAGTAACAGCACACTTTTGAAAACGTGTTTTTCAGCCTGAAATAAACACGTTTTTTAAGACAACTGAATCCCTATGTAACTGCAAGACTCAGAAGAGCCCACACACTCAGCTCTTAACCCCAGTGTGCAGAAAGTGTCAAAACATGATTTTCAGCAGAAATAAACATGTTTCTGCAAGTTTGGTCAACCCCATGTAAGTTATGGGGCAGTAACAGCACACTTTTGAAAACGTGTTTTTCAGCCCGAAATAAACGCGTTTTTTCAGACAACTGAATCCCTATGTAACTGCAAGGCTCAAAAGAGCCCACACACTCAGCTCTTAACCCCAGTGTGCAGAAAGTGTCAAAACATGTTTTTCAGCAGAAATAAACATGTTTCTGCAAGTTTGGTCACCCCCATGTAAGTTATGGGGCAGTAACAGCACACTTTTGAAAACGTGTTTTTCAGCCCGAAATAAACGCGTTTTTTCAGACAACTGAATCCCTATGTAACTGCAAGACTCAGAAGAGCCCACACACTCAGCTCTTAACCCCACTGTGCAGAAAGTGTCAAAACATGATTTTCAGCAGAAATAAACATGTTTCTGCAAGTTTGGTCACCCCCATGTAAGTTATGGGGCAGTAACAGCACACTTTTGAAAACGTGTTTTTCAGCCCGAAATAAACGCGTTTTTTCAGACAACTGAATCCCTATGTAACTGCAAGACTCAGAAGAGCCCACACACTCAGCTCTTAACCCCAGTGTGCAGAAAGTGTCAAAACATGATTTTCAGCAGAAATAAACATGTTTCTGCAAGTTTGGTCACCCCCATGTAAGTTATGGGGCAGTAACAGCACACTTTTGAAAACGTGTTTTTCAGCCCGAAATAAACGCGTTTTTTCAGACAACTGAATCCCTATGTAACTGCAAGACTCAGAAGAGCCCACACACTCAGCTCTTAACCCCAGTGTGCAGAAAGTGTCAAAACGTGTTTTTCAGCAGAAATAAACATGTTTCTGCAAGTTTGGTCACCCCCATGTAAGTTATGGGGCAGTAACAGCACACTTTTGAAAACGTGTTTTTCAGCCCGAAATAAACGCGTTTTTTCAGACAACTGAATCCCTATGTAACTGCAAGACTCAGAAGAGCCCACACACTCTGCTCTTAACCCCAGTGTGCAGAAAGTGTCAAAACATGATTTTCAGCAGAAATAAACATGTTTCTGCAAGTTTGGTCAACCCCATGTAAGTTATGGGGCAGTAACAGCACACTTTTGAAAACGTGTTTTTCAGCCCGAAATAAACGCGTTTTTTCAGACAACTGAATCCCTATGTAACTGCAAGGCTCAAAAGAGCCCACACACTCAGCTCTTAACCCCAGTGTGCAGAAAGTGTCAAAACATGTTTTTCAGCAGAAATAAACATGTTTCTGCAAGTTTGGTCACCCCCATGTAAGTTATGGGGCAGTAACAGCACACTTTTGAAAACGTGTTTTTCAGCCCGAAATAAACGCGTTTTTTCAGACAACTGAATCCCTATGTAACTGCAAGACTCAGAAGAGCCCACACACTCAGCTCTTAACCCCAGTGTGCAGAAAGTGTCAAAACGTGATTTTCAGCAGAAATAAACATGTTTCTGCAAGTTTTGTCACCCCCATGTAAGTTATGGGGCAGTAACAGCACACTTTTGAAAACGTGTTTTTCAGCCCGAAATAAACGCGTTTTTTCAGACAACTGAATCCCTAAGTAACTGCAAGACTCAGAAGAGCCCACACACTCAGCTCTTAACCCCAGTGTGCAGAAAGTGTCAAAACGTGTTTTTCAGCAGAAATAAACATGTTTCTGCAAGTTTGATCACCCCCATGTAAGTTATGGGGCAGTAACAGCACACTTTTGAAAACGTGTTTTTCAGCCTGAAATAAACACGTTTTTTCAGACAACTGAATCCCTATGTAACTGCAAGACTCAGAAGAGCCCACACACTCAGCTCTTAACCCCAGTGTGCAGAAAGTGTCAAAACATGATTTTCAGCAGAAATAAACATGTTTCTGCAAGTTTGGTCACCCCCATGTAAGTTATGGGGCAGTAACAGCACACTTTTGAAAACGTGTTTTTCAGCCCGAAATAAACGCGTTTTTTCAGACAACTGAATCCCTATGTAACTGCAAGACTCAGAAGAGCCCACACACTCAGCTCTTAACCCCAGTGTGCAGAAAGTGTCAAAACGTGTTTTTCAGCAGAAATAAACATGTTTCTGCAAGTTTGGTCACCCCCATGTAAGTTATGGGGCAGTAACAGCACACTTTTGAAAACGTGTTTTTCAGCCCGAAATAAACGCGTTTTTTCAGACAACTGAATCCCTATGTAACTGCAAGACTCAGAAGAGCCCACACACTCAGCTCTTAACCCCAGTGTGCAGAAAGTGTCAAAACATGATTTTCAGCAGAAATAAACATGTTTCTGCAAGTTTGGTCACCCCCATGTAAGTTATGGGGCAGTAACAGCACACTTTTGAAAACGTGTTTTTCAGCCCGAAATAAACGCGTTTTTTCAGACAACTGAATCCCTATGTAACTGCAAGACTCAGAAGAGCCCACACACTCAGCTCTTAACCCCAGTGTGCAGAAAGTGACAAAACATGATTTTCAGCAGAAATAAACATGTTTCTGCAAGTTTGGTCACCCCCATGTAAGTTATGGGGCAGTAACAGCACACTTTTGAAAACGTGTTTTTCAGCCCGAAATAAACGCGTTTTTTCAGACAACTGAATCCCTATGTAACTGCAAGACTCAGAAGAGCCCACACACTCAGCTCTTAACCCCAGTGTGCAGAAAGTGTCAAAACGTGTTTTTCAGCAGAAATAAACATGTTTCTGCAAGTTTGGTCACCCCCATGTAAGTTATGGGGCAGTAACAGCACACTTTTGAAAACGTGTTTTTCAGCCTGAAATAAACACGTTTTTTCAGACAACTGAATCCCTATGTAACTGCAAGACTCAGAAGAGCCCACACACTCAGCTCTTAACCCCAGTGTGCAGAAAGTGTCAAAACATGATTTTCAGCAGAAATAAACATGTTTCTGCAAGTTTGGTCAACCCCATGTAAGTTATGGGGCAGTAACAGCACACTTTTGAAAACGTGTTTTTCAGCCCGAAATAAACACGTTTTTTCAGACAACTGAATCCCTATGTAACTGCAAGGCTCAAAAGAGCCCACACACTCAGCTCTTAACCCCAGTGTGCAGAAAGTGTCAAAACATGTTTTTCAGCAGAAATAAACATGTTTCTGCAAGTTTGGTCACCCCCATGTAAGTTATGGGGCAGTAACAGCACACTTTTGAAAACGTGTTTTTCAGCCCGAAATAAACGCGTTTTTTCAGACAACTGAATCCCTATGTAACTGCAAGACTCAGAAGAGCCCACACACTCAGCTCTTAACCCCAGTGTGCAGAAAGTGTCAAAACATGATTTTCAGCAGAAATAAACATGTTTCTGCAAGTTTGGTCACCCCCATGTAAGTTATGGGGCAGTAACAGCACACTTTTGAAAACGTGTTTTTCAGCCCGAAATAAACGCGTTTCTTCAGACAACTGAATCCCTATGTAACTGCAAGACTCAGAAGAGCCCACACACTCAGCTCTTAACCCCAGTGTGCAAAAAGTGTCAAAACATGTTTTTCAGCAGAAATAAACATGTTTCTGCAAGTTTGGTCACCCCCATGTAAGTTATGGGGCAGTAACAGCACACTTTTGAAAACGTGTTTTTCAGCCTGAAATAAACACGTTTTTTCAGACAACTGAATCCCTATGTAACTGCAAGACTCAGAAGAGTCCACACACTCAGCTCTTAACCCCAGTGTGCAGAAAGTGTCAAAACATGATTTTCAGCAGAAATAAACATGTTTCTGCAAGTTTGGTCAACCCCATGTAAGTTATGGGGCAGTAACAGCACACTTTTGAAAACGTGTTTTTCAGCCCGAAATAAACGCGTTTTTTCAGACAACTGAATCCCTATGTAACTGCAAGACTCAGAAGAGCCCACACACTCAGCTCTTAACCCCAGTGTGCAGAAAGTGTCAAAACGTGTTTTTCCGCAGAAATAAACATGTTTCTGCAAGTTTGGTCACCCCCATGTAAGTTATGGGGCAGTAACAGCACACTTTTGAAAACGTGTTTTTCAGCCCGAAATAAACGCGTTTTTTCAGACAACTGAATCCCTATGTAACTGCAAGACTCAGAAGAGCCCACACACTCAGCTCTTAACCCCAGTGTGCAGAAAGTGTCAAAACATGTTTTTCAGCAGAAATAAACATGTTTCTGCAAGTTTGGTCACCCCCATGTAAGTTATGGGGCAGTAACAGCACACTTTTGAAAACGTGTTTTTCAGCCTGAAATAAACACGTTTTTTCAGACAACTGAATCCCTATGTAACTGCAAGACTCAGAAGAGCCCACACACTCAGCTCTTAACCCCAGTGTGCAGAAAGTGTCAAAACATGTTTTTCAGCAGAAATAAACATGTTTCTGCAAGTTTGGTCACCCCCATGTAAGTTATGGGGCAGTAACAGCACACTTTTGAAAACGTGTTTTTCAGCCTGAAATAAACACGTTTTTTCAGACAACTGAATCCCTATGTAACTGCAAGACTCAGAAGAGCCCACACACTCAGCTCTTAACCCCAGTGTGCAGAAAGTGTCAAAACATGTTTTTCAGCAGAAATAAACATGTTTCTGCAAGTTTGGTCACCCCCATGTAAGTTATGGGGCAGTAACAGCACACTTTTGAAAACGTGTTTTTCAGCCTGAAATAAACACGTTTTTTCAGACAACTGAATCCCTATGTAACTGCAAGACTCAGAAGAGCCCACACACTCAGCTCTTAACCCCAGTGTGCAGAAAGTGTCAAAACATGATTTTCAGCAGAAATAAACATGTTTCTGCAAGTTTGGTCAACCCCATGTAAGTTATGGGGCAGTAACAGCACACTTTTGAAAACCTGTTTTTCAGCCCGAAATAAACGCGTTTTTTCAGACAACTGAATCCCTATGTAACTGCAAGGCTCAAAAGAGCCCACACACTCAGCTCTTAACCCCAGTGTGCAGAAAGTGTCAAAACATGTTTTTCAGCAGAAATAAACATGTTTCTGCAAGTTTGGTCACCCCCATGTAAGTTATGGGGCAGTAACAGCACACTTTTGAAAACGTGTTTTTCAGCCCGAAATAAACGCGTTTTTTCAGACAACTGAATCCCTATGTAACTGCAAGACTCAGAAGAGCCCACACACTCAGCTCTTAACCCCAGTGTGCAGAAAGTGACAAAACATGATTTTCAGCAGAAATAAACATGTTTCTGCAAGTTTGGTCACCCCCATGTAAGTTATGGGGCAGTAACAGCACACTTTTGAAAACGTGTTTTTCAGCCCGAAATAAACGCGTTTTTTCAGACAACTGAATCCCTATGTAACTGCAAGACTCAGAAGAGCCCACACACTCAGCTCTTAACCCCAGTGTGCAGAAAGTGTCAAAACGTGTTTTTCAGCAGAAATAAACATGTTTCTGCAAGTTTGGTCACCCCCATGTAAGTTATGGGGCAGTAACAGCACACTTTTGAAAACGTGTTTTTCAGCCCGAAATAAACGCGTTTTTTCATACAACTGAATCCCTATGTAACTGCAAGACTCAGAAGAGCCCACACACTCAGCTCTTAACCCCAGTGTGCAGAAAGTGACAAAACATGATTTTCAGCAGAAATAAACATGTTTCTGCAAGTTTGGTCACCCCCATGTAAGTTATGGGGCAGTAACAGCACACTTTTGAAAACGTGTTTTTCAGCCCGAAATAAACGCGTTTTTTCAGACAACTGAATCCCTATGTAACTGCAAGACTCAGAAGAGCCCACACACTCAGCTCTTAACCCCAGTGTGCAGAAAGTGTCAAAACGTGTTTTTCAGCAGAAATAAACATGTTTCTGCAAGTTTGGTCACCCCCATGTAAGTTATGGGGCAGTAACAGCACACTTTTGAAAACGTGTTTTTCAGCCTGAAATAAACACGTTTTTTCAGACAACTGAATCCCTATGTAACTGCAAGGCTCAAAAGAGCCCACACACTCAGCTCTTAACCCCAGTGTGCAGAAAGTGACAAAACATGATTTTCAGCAGAAATAAACATGTTTCTGCAAGTTTGGTCACCCCCATGTAAGTTATGGGGCAGTAACAGCACACTTTTGAAAACGTGTTTTTCAGCCCGAAATAAACGCGTTTTTTCAGACAACTGAATCCCTATGTAACTGCAAGACTCAGAAGAGCCCACACACTCAGCTCTTAACCCCAGTGTGCAGAAAGTGTCAAAACGTGTTTTTCAGCAGAAATAAACATGTTTCTGCAAGTTTGGTCACCCCCATGTAAGTTATGGGGCAGTAACAGCACACTTTTGAAAACGTGTTTTTCAGCCCGAAATAAACGCGTTTTTTCATACAACTGAATCCCTATGTAACTGCAAGACTCAGAAGAGCCCACACACTCAGCTCTTAACCCCAGTGTGCAGAAAGTGACAAAACATGATTTTCAGCAGAAATAAACATGTTTCTGCAAGTTTGGTCACCCCCATGTAAGTTATGGGGCAGTAACAGCACACTTTTGAAAACGTGTTTTTCAGCCCGAAATAAACGCGTTTTTTCAGACAACTGAATCCCTATGTAACTGCAAGACTCAGAAGAGCCCACACACTCAGCTCTTAACCCCAGTGTGCAGAAAGTGTCAAAACGTGTTTTTCAGCAGAAATAAACATGTTTCTGCAAGTTTGGTCACCCCCATGTAAGTTATGGGGCAGTAACAGCACACTTTTGAAAACGTGTTTTTCAGCCTGAAATAAACACGTTTTTTCAGACAACTGAATCCCTATGTAACTGCAAGACTCAGAAGAGCCCACACACTCAGCTCTTAACCCCAGTGTGCAGAAAGTGTCAAAACATGATTTTCAGCAGAAATAAACATGTTTCTGCAAGTTTGGTCAACCCCATGTAAGTTATGGGGCAGTAACAGCACACTTTTGAAAACGTGTTTTTCAGCCCGAAATAAACGCGTTTTTTCAGACAACTGAATCCCTATGTAACTGCAAGGCTCAAAAGAGCCCACACACTCAGCTCTTAACCCCAGTGTGCAGAAAGTGTCAAAACATGTTTTTCAGCAGAAATAAACATGTTTCTGCAAGTTTGGTCACCCCCATGTAAGTTATGGGGCAGTAACAGCACACTTTTGAAAACGTGTTTTTCAGCCCGAAATAAACGCGTTTTTTCAGACAACTGAATCCCTATGTAACTGCAAGACTCAGAAGAGCCCACACACTCAGCTCTTAACCCCAGTGTGCAGAAAGTGTCAAAACATGTTTTTCAGCAGAAATAAACATGTTTCTGCAAGTTTGGTCACCCCCATGTAAGTTATGGGGCAGTAACAGCACACTTTTGAAAACGTGTTTTTCAGCCTGAAATAAACACGTTTTTTCAGACAACTGAATCCCTATGTAACTGCAAGACTCAGAAGAGTCCACACACTCAGCTCTTAACCCCAGTGTGCAGAAAGTGTCAAAACATGATTTTCAGCAGAAATAAACATGTTTCTGCAAGTTTGGTCAACCCCATGTAAGTTATGGGGCAGTAACAGCACACTTTTGAAAACGTGTTTTTCAGCCCGAAATAAACGCGTTTTTCCAGACAACTGAATCCCTATGTAACTGCAAGGCTCAAAAGAGCCCACACACTCAGCTCTTAACCCCAGTGTGCAGAAAGTGTCAAAACGTGTTTTTCAGCAGAAATAAACATGTTTCTGCAAGTTTGGTCACCCCCATGTAAGTTATGGGGCAGTAACAGCACACTTTTGAAAACGTGTTTTTCAGCCCGAAATAAACGCGTTTTTTCAGACAACTGAATCCCTATGTAACTGCAAGACTCAGAAGAGCCCACACACTCAGCTCTTAACCCCAGTGTGCAGAAAGTGTCAAAACGTGATTTTCAGCAGAAATAAACATGTTTCTGCAAGTTTGGTCACCCCCATGTAAGTTATGGGGCAGTAACAGCACACTTTTGAAAACGTGTTTTTCAGCCCGAAATAAACGCGTTTTTTCAGACAACTGAATCCCTATGTAACTGCAAGACTCAGAAGAGCCCACACACTCAGCTCTTAACCCCAGTGTGCAGAAAGTGTCAAAACGTGTTTTTCAGCAGAAATAAACATGTTTCTGCAAGTTTGGTCACCCCCATGTAAGTTATGGGGCAGTAACAGCACACTTTTGAAAACGTGTTTTTCAGCCTGAAATAAACACGTTTTTTCAGACAACTGAATCCCTATGTAACTGCAAGACTCAGAAGAGCCCACACACTCAGCTCTTAACCCCAGTGTGCAGAAAGTGTCAAAACATGATTTTCAGCAGAAATAAACATGTTTCTGCAAGTTTGGTCACCCCCATGTAAGTTATGGGGCAGTAACAGCACACTTTTGAAAACGTGTTTTTCAGCCCGAAATAAACGCGTTTTTTCAGACAACTGAATCCCTATGTAAGTGCAAGACTCAGAAGAGCCCACACACTCAGCTCTTAACCCCAGTGTGCAGAAAGTGTCAAAACGTGTTTTTCAGCAGAAATAAACATGTTTCTGCAAGTTTGTTCACCCCCATGTAAGTTATGGGGCAGTAACAGCACACTTTTGAAAACGTGTTTTTCAGCCCGAAATAAACGCGTTTTTTCAGACAACTGAATCCCTATGTAACTGCAAGACTCAGAAGAGCCCACACACTCAGCTCTTAACCCCAGTGTGCAGAAAGTGTCAAAACATGTTTTTCAGCAGAAATAAACATGTTTCTGCAAGTTTGGTCACCCCCATGTAAGTTATGGGGCAGTAACAGCACACTTTTGAAAACGTGTTTTTCAGCCTGAAATAAACACGTTTTTTCAGACAACTGAATCCCTATGTAACTGCAAGACTCAGAAGAGCCCACACACTCAGCTCTTAACCCCAGTGTGCAGAAAGTGTCAAAACATGTTTTTCAGCAGAAATAAACATGTTTCTGCAAGTTTGGTCACCCCCATGTAAGTTATGGGGCAGTAACAGCACACTTTTGAAAACGTGTTTTTCAGCCTGAAATAAACACGTTTTTTCAGACAACTGAATCCCTATGTAACTGCAAGACTCAGAAGAGCCCACACACTCAGCTCTTAACCCCAGTGTGCAGAAAGTGTCAAAACATGTTTTTCAGCAGAAATAAACATGTTTCTGCAAGTTTGGTCACCCCCATGTAAGTTATGGGGCAGTAACAGCACACTTTTGAAAACGTGTTTTTCAGCCTGAAATAAACACGTTTTTTCAGACAACTGAATCCCTATGTAACTGCAAGACTCAGAAGAGCCCACACACTCAGCTCTTAACCCCAGTGTGCAGAAAGTGTCAAAACATGATTTTCAGCAGAAATAAACATGTTTCTGCAAGTTTGGTCAACCCCATGTAAGTTATGGGGCAGTAACAGCACACTTTTGAAAACGTGTTTTTCAGCCCGAAATAAACGCGTTTTTTCAGACAACTGAATCCCTATGTAACTGCAAGGCTCAAAAGAGCCCAGACACTCAGCTCTTAACCCCAGTGTGCAGAAAGTGTCAAAACATGTTTTTCAGCAGAAATAAACATGTTTCTGCAAGTTTGGTCACCCCCATGTAAGTTATGGGGCAGTAACAGCACACTTTTGAAAACGTGTTTTTCAGCCCGAAATAAACGCGTTTTTTCAGACAACTGAATCCCTATGTAACTGCAAGACTCAGAAGAGCCCACACACTCAGCTCTTAACCCCAGTGTGCAGAAAGTGTCAAAACATGATTTTCAGCAGAAATAAACATGTTTCTGCAAGTTTGGTCACCCCCATGTAAGTTATGGGGCAGTAACAGCACACTTTTGAAAACGTGTTTTTCAGCCCGAAATAAACGCGTTTTTTCAGACAACTGAATCCCTATGTAACTGCAAGACTCAGAAGAGCCCACACACTCAGCTCTTAACCCCAGTGTGCAGAAAGTGTCAAAACATGTTTTTCAGCAGAAATAAACATGTTTCTGCAAGTTTGGTCACCCCCATGTAAGTTATGGGGCAGTAACAGCACACTTTTGAAAACGTGTTTTTCAGCCTGAAATAAACACGTTTTTTCAGACAACTGAATCCCTATGTAACTGCAAGACTCAGAAGAGCCCACACACTCAGCTCTTAACCCCAGTGTGCAGAAAGTGTCAAAACATGTTTTTCAGCAGAAATAAACATGTTTCTGCAAGTTTGGTCACCCCCATGTAAGTTATGGGGCAGTAACAGCACACTTTTGAAAACGTGTTTTTCAGCCTGAAATAAACACGTTTTTTCAGACAACTGAATCCCTATGTAACTGCAAGACTCAGAAGAGCCCACACACTCAGCTCTTAACCCCAGTGTGCAGAAAGTGTCAAAACATGATTTTCAGCAGAAATAAACATGTTTCTGCAAGTTTGGTCAACCCCATGTAAGTTATGGGGCAGTAACAGCACACTTTTGAAAACGTGTTTTTCAGCCCGAAATAAACGCGTTTTTTCAGACAACTGAATCCCTATGTAACTGCAAGGCTCAAAAGAGCCCACACACTCAGCTCTTAACCCCAGTGTGCAGAAAGTGTCAAAACATGTTTTTCAGCAGAAATAAACATGTTTCTGCAAGTTTGGTCACCCCCATGTAAGTTATGGGGCAGTAACAGCACACTTTTGAAAACGTGTTTTTCAGCCCGAAATAAACGCGTTTTTTCAGACAACTGAATCCCTATGTAACTGCAAGACTCAGAAGAGCCCACACACTCAGCTCTTAACCCCAGTGTGCAGAAAGTGACAAAACATGATTTTCAGCAGAAATAAACATGTTTCTGCAAGTTTGGTCACCCCCATGTAAGTTATGGGGCAGTAACAGCACACTTTTGAAAACGTGTTTTTCAGCCCGAAATAAACGCGTTTTTTCAGACAACTGAATCCCTATGTAACTGCAAGACTCAGAAGAGCCCACACACTCAGCTCTTAACCCCAGTGTGCAGAAAGTGTCAAAACGTGTTTTTCAGCAGAAATAAACATGTTTCTGCAAGTTTGGTCACCCCCATGTAAGTTATGGGGCAGTAACAGCACACTTTTGAAAACGTGTTTTTCAGCCCGAAATAAACGCGTTTTTTCAGACAACTGAATCCCTATGTAACTGCAAGACTCAGAAGAGCCCACACACTCAGCTCTTAACCCCAGTGTGCAGAAAGTGTCAAAACATGATTTTCAGCAGAAATAAACATGTTTCTGCAAGTTTGGTCACCCCCATGTAAGTTATGGGGCAGTAACAGCACACTTTTGAAAACGTGTTTTTCAGCCCGAAATAAACGCGTTTTTTCAGACAACTGAATCCCTATGTAACTGCAAGACTCAGAAGAGCCCACACACTCAGCTCTTAACCCCAGTGTGCAGAAAGTGTCAAAACATGTTTTTCAGCAGAAATAAACATGTTTCTGCAAGTTTGGTCACCCCCATGTAAGTTATGGGGCAGTAACAGCACACTTTTGAAAACGTGTTTTTCAGCCTGAAATAAACACGTTTTTTCAGACAACTGAATCCCTATGTAACTGCAAGACTCAGAAGAGCCCACACACTCAGCTCTTAACCCCAGTGTGCAGAAAGTGTCAAAACATGTTTTTCAGCAGAAATAAACATGTTTCTGCAAGTTTGGTCACCCCCATGTAAGTTATGGGGCAGTAACAGCACACTTTTGAAAACGTGTTTTTCAGCCCGAAATAAACGCGTTTTTTCAGACAACTGAATCCCTATGTAACTGCAAGGCTCAAAAGAGCCCACACACTCAGCTCTTAACCCCAGTGTGCAGAAAGAGTCAAAACGTGTTTTTCAGCAGAAATAAACATGTTTCTGCAAGTTTGGTCACCCCCATGTAAGTTATGGGGCAGTAACAGCACACTTTTGAAAACGTGTTTTTCAGCCCGAAATAAACGCGTTTTTTCAGACAACTGAATCCCTATGTAACTGCAAGACTCAGAAGAGCCCACACACTCAGCTCTTAACCCCAGTGTGCAGAAAGTGTCAAAACATGATTTTCAGCAGAAATAAACATGTTTCTGCAAGTTTGGTCACCCCCATGTAAGTTATGGGGCAGTAACAGCACACTTTTGAAAACGTGTTTTTCAGCCCGAAATAAACGCGTTTTTTCAGACAACTGAATCCCTATGTAACTGCAAGACTCAGAAGAGCCCACACACTCAGCTCTTAACCCCAGTGTGCAGAAAGTGTCAAAACGTGTTTTTCAGCAGAAATAAACATGTTTCTGCAAGTTTGGTCACCCCCATGTAAGTTATGGGGCAGTAATAGCACACTTTTGAAAACGTGTTTTTCAGCCCGAAATAAACGCGTTTTTTCAGACAACTGAATCCCTATGTAACTGCAAGACTCAGAAGAGCCCACACACTCAGCTCTTAACCCCAGTGTGCAGAAAGTGTCAAAACATGATTTTCAGCAGAAATAAACATGTTTCTGCAAGTTTGGTCACCCCCATGTAAGTTATGGGGCAGTAACAGCACACTTTTGAAAACGTGTTTTTCAGCCCGAAATAAACGCGTTTTTTCAGACAACTGAATCCATATGTAACTGCAAGGCTCAAAAGAGCCCACACACTCAGCTCTTAACCCCAGTGTGCAGAAAGTGTCAAAACATGATTTTCAGCAGAAATAAACATGTTTCTGCAAGTTTGGTCACCCCCATGTAAGTTATGGGGCAGTAACAGCACACTTTTGAAAACGTGTTTTTCAGCCCGAAATAAACGCGTTTTTTCAGACAACTGAATCCCTATGTAACTGCAAGACTCAGAAGAGCCCACACACTCAGCTCTTAACCCCAGTGTGCAGAAAGAGTCAAAACATGATTTTCAGCAGAAATAAACATGTTTCTGCAAGTTTGGTCACCCCCATGTAAGTTATGGGGCAGTAACAGCACACTTTTTAAAACGTGTTTTTCAGCCCGAAATAAACGCGTTTTTTCAGACAACTGAATCCCTATGTAACTGCAAGGCTCAAAAGAGCCCACACACTCAGCTCTTAACCCCAGTGTGCAGAAAGTGTCAAAACATGATTTTCAGCAGAAATAAACATGTTTCTGCAAGTTTGGTCACCCCCATGTAAGTTATGGGGCAGTAACAGCACACTTTTGAAAACGTGTTTTTCAGCCCGAAATAAACGCGTTTTTTCAGACAACTGAATCCCTATGTAACTGCAAGACTCAGAAGAGCCCACACACTCAGCTCTTAACCCCAGTGTGCAGAAAGTGTCAAAACGTGTTTTTCAGCAGAAATAAACATGTTTCTGCAAGTTTGGTCACCCCCATGTAAGTTATGGGGCAGTAACAGCACACTTTTGAAAACGTGTTTTTCAGCCCGAAATAAACACGTTTTTTCAGACAACTGAATCCATATGTAACTGCAAGGCTCAAAAGAGCCCACACACTCAGCTCTTAACCCCAGTGTGCAGAAAGTGTCAAAACATGATTTTCAGCAGAAATAAACATGTTTCTGCAAGTTTGGTCACCCCCATGTAAGTTATGGGGCAGTAACAGCACACTTTTTAAAACTTGTTTTTCAGCCCGAAATAAACGCGTTTTTTCAGACAACTGAATCCCAATGTAACTGCAAGACTCAGAAGAGCCCACACACTCAGCTCTTAACCCCAGTGTGCAGAAAGTGTCAAAACGTGTTTTTCAGCAGAAATAAACATGTTTCTGCAAGTTTGGTCACCCCCATGTAAGTTATGGGGCAGTAACAGCACACTTTTGAAAACGTGTTTTTCAGCCCGAAATAAACGCGTTTTTTCAGACAACTGAATCCCTATGTAACTGCAAGACTCAGAAGAGCCCACACACTCAGCTCTTAACCCCAGTGTGCAGAAAGTGTCAAAACGTGTTTTTCAGCAGAAATAAACATGTTTCTGCAAGTTTGGTCACCCCCATGTAAGTTATGGGGCAGTAACAGCACACTTTTGAAAACGTGTTTTTCAGCCTGCAATAAACACGTTTTTTCAGACAACTGAATCCCTATGTAACTGCAAGACTCAGAAGAGCCCACACACTCAGCTCTTAACCCCAGTGTGCAGAAAGTGTCAAAACATGATTTTCAGCAGAAATAAACATGTTTCTGCAAGTTTGGTCAACCCCATGTAAGTTATGGGGCAGTAACAGCACACTTTTGAAAACGTGTTTTTCAGCCCGAAATAAACGCGTTTTTTCAGACAACTGAATCCCTATGTAACTGCAAGGCTCAAAAGAGCCCACACACTCAGCTCTTAACCCCAGTGTGCAGAAAGTGTCAAAACATGTTTTTCAGCAGAAATAAACATGTTTCTGCAAGTTTGGTCACCCCCATGTAAGTTATGGGGCAGTAACAGCACACTTTTGAAAACGTGTTTTTCAGCCCGAAATAAACGCGTTTTTTCAGACAACTGAATCCCTATGTAACTGCAAGGCTCAAAAGAGCCCACACACTCAGCTCTTAACCCCAGTGTGCAGAAAGTGTCAAAACATGATTTTCAGCAGAAATAAACATGTTTCTGCAAGTTTGGTCACCCCCATGTAAGTTATGGGGCAGTAACAGCACACTTTTGAAAACGTGTTTTTCAGCCCGAAATAAACGCGTTTTTTCAGACAACTGAATCCCTATGTAACTGCAAGACTCAGAAGAGCCCACACACTCAGCTCTTAACCCCAGTGTGCAGAAAGAGTCAAAACATGATTTTCAGCAGAAATAAACATGTTTCTGCAAGTTTGGTCACCCCCATGTAAGTTATGGGGCAGTAACAGCACACTTTTTAAAACGTGTTTTTCAGCCCGAAATAAACGCGTTTTTTCAGACAACTGAATCCCTATGTAACTGCAAGGCTCAAAAGAGCCCACACACTCAGCTCTTAACCCCAGTGTGCAGAAAGTGTCAAAACATGATTTTCAGCAGAAATAAACATGTTTCTGCAAGTTTGGTCACCCCCATGTAAGTTATGGGGCAGTAACAGCACACTTTTGAAAACGTGTTTTTCAGCCCGAAATAAACGCGTTTTTTCAGACAACTGAATCCCTATGTAACTGCAAGACTCAGAAGAGCCCACACACTCAGCTCTTAACCCCAGTGTGCAGAAAGTGTCAAAACGTGTTTTTCAGCAGAAATAAACATGTTTCTGCAAGTTTGGTCACCCCCATGTAAGTTATGGGGCAGTAACAGCACACTTTTGAAAACGTGTTTTTCAGCCCGAAATAAACACGTTTTTTCAGACAACTGAATCCCTATGTAACTGCAAGGCTCAAAAGAGCCCACACACTCAGCTCTTAACCCCAGTGTGCAGAAAGTGTCAAAACATGATTTTCAGCAGAAATAAACATGTTTCTGCAAGTTTGGTCACCCCCATGTAAGTTATGGGGCAGTAACAGCACACTTTTTAAAACTTGTTTTTCAGCCCGAAATAAACGCGTTTTTTCAGACAACTGAATCCCTATGTAACTGCAAGACTCAGAAGAGCCCACACACTCAGCTCTTAACCCCAGTGTGCAGAAAGTGTCAAAACATGTTTTTCAGCAGAAATAAACATGTTTCTGCAAGTTTGGTCACCCCCATGTAAGTTATGGGGCAGTAACAGCACACTTTTGAAAACGTGTTTTTCAGCCTGAAATAAACACGTTTTTTCAGACAACTGAATCCCTATGTAACTGCAAGACTCAGAAGAGCCCACACACTCAGCTCTTAACCCCAGTGTGCAGAAAGTGTCAAAACGTGTTTTTCAGCAGAAATAAACATGTTTCTGCAAGTTTGGTCACCCCCATGTAAGTTATGGGGCAGTAACAGCACACTTTTGAAAACGTGTTTTTCAGCCTGAAATAAACACGTTTTTTCAGACAACTGAATCCCTATGTAACTGCAAGACTCAGAAGAGCCCACACACTCAGCTCTTAACCCCAGTGTGCAGAAAGTGTCAAAACATGATTTTCAGCAGAAATAAACATGTTTCTGCAAGTTTGGTCAACCCCATGTAAGTTATGGGGCAGTAACAGCACACTTTTGAAAACGTGTTTTTCAGCCCGAAATAAACGCGTTTTTTCAGACAACTGAATCCCTATGTAACTGCAAGGCTCAAAAGAGCCCACACACTCAGCTCTTAACCCCAGTGTGCAGAAAGTGTCAAAACATGTTTTTCAGCAGAAATAAACATGTTTCTGCAAGTTTGGTCACCCCCATGTAAGTTATGGGGCAGTAACAGCACACTTTTGAAAACGTGTTTTTCAGCCCGAAATAAACGCGTTTTTTCAGACAACTGAATCCCTATGTAACTGCAAGGCTCAAAAGAGCCCACACACTCAGCTCTTAACCCCAGTGTGCAGAAAGTGTCAAAACATGATTTTCAGCAGAAATAAACATGTTTCTGCAAGTTTGGTCACCCCCATGTAAGTTATGGGGCAGTAACAGCACACTTTTGAAAACGTGTTTTTCAGCCCGAAATAAACGCGTTTTTTCAGACAACTGAATCCCTATGTAACTGCAAGACTCAGAAGAGCCCACACACTCAGCTCTTAACCCCAGTGTGCAGAAAGAGTCAAAACATGATTTTCAGCAGAAATAAACATGTTTCTGCAAGTTTGGTCACCCCCATGTAAGTTATGGGGCAGTAACAGCACACTTTTTAAAACGTGTTTTTCAGCCCGAAATAAACGCGTTTTTTCAGACAACTGAATCCCTATGTAACTGCAAGGCTCAAAAGAGCCCACACACTCAGCTCTTAACCCCAGTGTGCAGAAAGTGTCAAAACATGATTTTCAGCAGAAATAAACATGTTTCTGCAAGTTTGGTCACCCCCATGTAAGTTATGGGGCAGTAACAGCACACTTTTGAAAACGTGTTTTTCAGCCCGAAATAAACGCGTTTTTTCAGACAACTGAATCCCTATGTAACTGCAAGACTCAGAAGAGCCCACACACTCAGCTCTTAACCCCAGTGTGCAGAAAGTGTCAAAACGTGTTTTTCAGCAGAAATAAACATGTTTCTGCAAGTTTGGTCACCCCCATGTAAGTTATGGGGCAGTAACAGCACACTTTTGAAAACGTGTTTTTCAGCCCGAAATAAACACGTTTTTTCAGACAACTGAATCCCTATGTAACTGCAAGGCTCAAAAGAGCCCACACACTCAGCTCTTAACCCCAGTGTGCAGAAAGTGTCAAAACATGATTTTCAGCAGAAATAAACATGTTTCTGCAAGTTTGGTCACCCCCATGTAAGTTATGGGGCAGTAACAGCACACTTTTTAAAACTTGTTTTTCAGCCCGAAATAAACGCGTTTTTTCAGACAACTGAATCCCTATGTAACTGCAAGACTCAGAAGAGCCCACACACTCAGCTCTTAACCCCAGTGTGCAGAAAGTGTCAAAACATGATTTTCAGCAGAAATAAACATGTTTCTGCAAGTTTGGTCAACCCCATGTAAGTTATGGGGCAGTAACAGCACACTTTTGAAAACGTGTTTTTCAGCCCGAAATAAACGCGTTTTTTCAGACAACTGAATCCCTATGTAACTGCAAGGCTCAAAAGAGCCCACACACTCAGCTCTTAACCCCAGTGTGCAGAAAGTGTCAAAACATGTTTTTCAGCAGAAATAAACATGTTTCTGCAAGTTTGGTCACCCCCATGTAAGTTATGGGGCAGTAACAGCACACTTTTGAAAACATGTTTTTCAGCCCGAAATAAACGCGTTTTTTCAGACAACTGAATCCCTATGTAACTGCAAGGCTCAAAAGAGCCCACACACTCAGCTCTTAACCCCAGTGTGCAGAAAGTGTCAAAACATGATTTTCAGCAGAAATAAACATGTTTCTGCAAGTTTGGTCACCCCCATGTAAGTTATGGGGCAGTAACAGCACACTTTTGAAAACGTGTTTTTCAGCCCGAAATAAACGCGTTTTTTCAGACAACTGAATCCCTATGTAACTGCAAGACTCAGAAGAGCCCACACACTCAGCTCTTAACCCCAGTGTGCAGAAAGAGTCAAAACATGATTTTCAGCAGAAATAAACATGTTTCTGCAAGTTTGGTCACCCCCATGTAAGTTATGGGGCAGTAACAGCACACTTTTTAAAACGTGTTTTTCAGCCCGAAATAAACGCGTTTTTTCAGACAACTGAATCCCTATGTAACTGCAAGGCTCAAAAGAGCCCACACACTCAGCTCTTAACCCCAGTGTGCAGAAAGTGTCAAAACATGATTTTCAGCAGAAATAAACATGTTTCTGCAAGTTTGGTCACCCCCATGTAAGTTATGGGGCAGTAACAGCACACTTTTGAAAACGTGTTTTTCAGCCCGAAATAAACGCGTTTTTTCAGACAACTGAATCCCTATGTAACTGCAAGACTCAGAAGAGCCCACACACTCAGCTCTTAACCCCAGTGTGCAGAAAGTGTCAAAACGTGTTTTTCAGCAGAAATAAACATGTTTCTGCAAGTTTGGTCACCCCCATGTAAGTTATGGGGCAGTAACAGCACACTTTTGAAAACGTGTTTTTCAGCCTGAAATAAACACGTTTTTTCAGACAACTGAATCCCTATGTAACTGCAAGGCTCAAAAGAGCCCACACACTCAGCTCTTAACCCCAGTGTGCAGAAAGTGTCAAAACATGATTTTCAGCAGAAATAAACATGTTTCTGCAAGTTTGGTCACCCCCATGTAAGTTATGGGGCAGTAACAGCACACTTTTTAAAACTTGTTTTTCAGCCCGAAATAAACGCGTTTTTTCAGACAACTGAATCCCTATGTAACTGCAAGACTCAGAAGAGCCCACACACTCAGCTCTTAACCCCAGTGTGCAGAAAGTGTCAAAACGTGTTTTTCAGCAGAAATAAACATGTTTCTGCAAGTTTGGTCACCCCCATGTAAGTTATGGGGCAGTAACAGCACACTTTTGAAAACGTGTTTTTCAGCCTGAAATAAACACGTTTTTTCAGACAACTGAATCCCTATGTAACTGCAAGACTCAGAAGAGCCCACACACTCAGCTCTTAACCCCAGTGTGCAGAAAGTGTCAAAACATGATTTTCAGCAGAAATAAACATGTTTCTGCAAGTTTAGTCACCCCCATGTAAGTTATGGGGCAGTAACAGCACACTTTTGAAAACGTGTTTTTCAGCCTGAAATAAACACGTTTTTTCAGACAACTGAATCCCTATGTAACTGCAAGACTCAGAAGAGCCCACACACTCAGCTCTTAACCCCAGTGTGCAGAAAGTGTCAAAACATGATTTTCAGCAGAAATAAACATGTTTCTGCAAGTTTGGTCACCCCCATGTAAGTTATGGGGCAGTAACAGCACACTTTTGAAAACGTGTTTTTCAGCCCGAAATAAACGCGTTTTTTCAGACAACTGAATCCCTATGTAACTGCAAGACTCAGAAGAGCCCACACACTCAGCTCTTAACCCCAGTGTGCAGAAAGTGACAAAACATGATTTTCAGCAGAAATAAACATGTTTCTGCAAGTTTGGTCACCCCCATGTAAGTTATGGGGCAGTAACAGCACACTTTTGAAAACGTGTTTTTCAGCCCGAAATAAACGCGTTTTTTCAGACAACTGAATCCCTATGTAACTGCAAGACTCAGAAGAGCCCACACACTCAGCTCTTAACCCCAGTGTGCAGAAAGTGTCAAAACGTGTTTTTCAGCAGAAATAAACATGTTTCTGCAAGTTTGGTCACCCCCATGTAAGTTATGGGGCAGTAACAGCACACTTTTGAAAACGTGTTTTTCAGCCCGAAATAAACGCGTTTTTTCATACAACTGAATCCCTATGTAACTGCAAGACTCAGAAGAGCCCACACACTCAGCTCTTAACCCCAGTGTGCAGAAAGTGACAAAACATGATTTTCAGCAGAAATAAACATGTTTCTGCAAGTTTGGTCACCCCCATGTAAGTTATGGGGCAGTAACAGCACACTTTTGAAAACGTGTTTTTCAGCCCGAAATAAACGCGTTTTTTCAGACAACTGAATCCCTATGTAACTGCAAGACTCAGAAGAGCCCACACACTCAGCTCTTAACCCCAGTGTGCAGAAAGTGTCAAAACGTGTTTTTCAGCAGAAATAAACATGTTTCTGCAAGTTTGGTCACCCCCATGTAAGTTATGGGGCAGTAACAGCACACTTTTGAAAACGTGTTTTTCAGCCTGAAATAAACACGTTTTTTCAGACAACTGAATCCCTATGTAACTGCAAGACTCAGAAGAGCCCACACACTCAGCTCTTAACCCCAGTGTGCAGAAAGTGTCAAAACATGATTTTCAGCAGAAATAAACATGTTTCTGCAAGTTTGGTCAACCCCATGTAAGTTATGGGGCAGTAACAGCACACTTTTGAAAACGTGTTTTTCAGCCCGAAATAAACGCGTTTTTTCAGACAACTGAATCCCTATGTAACTGCAAGGCTCAAAAGAGCCCACACACTCAGCTCTTAACCCCAGTGTGCAGAAAGTGTCAAAACATGTTTTTCAGCAGAAATAAACATGTTTCTGCAAGTTTGGTCACCCCCATGTAAGTTATGGGGCAGTAACAGCACACTTTTGAAAACGTGTTTTTCAGCCCGAAATAAACGCGTTTTTTCAGACAACTGAATCCCTATGTAACTGCAAGACTCAGAAGAGCCCACACACTCAGCTCTTAACCCCACTGTGCAGAAAGTGTCAAAACATGATTTTCAGCAGAAATAAACATGTTTCTGCAAGTTTGGTCACCCCCATGTAAGTTATGGGGCAGTAACAGCACACTTTTGAAAACGTGTTTTTCAGCCCGAAATAAACGCGTTTTTTCAGACAACTGAATCCCTATGTAACTGCAAGACTCAGAAGAGCCCACACACTCAGCTCTTAACCCCAGTGTGCAGAAAGTGTCAAAACATGTTTTTCAGCAGAAATAAACATGTTTCTGCAAGTTTGGTCACCCCCATGTAAGTTATGGGGCAGTAACAGCACACTTTTGAAAACGTGTTTTTCAGCCTGAAATAAACACGTTTTTTCAGACAACTGAATCCCTATGTAACTGCAAGACTCAGAAGAGTCCACACACTCAGCTCTTAACCCCAGTGTGCAGAAAGTGTCAAAACATGATTTTCAGCAGAAATAAACATGTTTCTGCAAGTTTGGTCAACCCCATGTAAGTTATGGGGCAGTAACAGCACACTTTTGAAAACGTGTTTTTCAGCCCGAAATAAACGCGTTTTTCCAGACAACTGAATCCCTATGTAACTGCAAGGCTCAAAAGAGCCCACACACTCAGCTCTTAACCCCAGTGTGCAGAAAGTGTCAAAACATGTTTTTCAGCAGAAATAAACATGTTTCTGCAAGTTTGGTCACCCCCATGTAAGTTATGGGGCAGTAACAGCACACTTTTGAAAACGTGTTTTTCAGCCCGAAATAAACGCGTTTTTTCAGACAACTGAATCCCTATGTAACTGCAAGACTCAGAAGAGCCCACACACTCAGCTCTTAACCCCAGTGTGCAGAAAGTGTCAAAACGTGATTTTCAGCAGAAATAAACATGTTTCTGCAAGTTTGGTCACCCCCATGTAAGTTATGGGGCAGTAACAGCACACTTTTGAAAACGTGTTTTTCAGCCCGAAATAAACGCGTTTTTTCAGACAACTGAATCCCTATGTAACTGCAAGACTCAGAAGAGCCCACACACTCAGCTCTTAACCCCAGTGTGCAGAAAGTGTCAAAACGTGTTTTTCAGCAGAAATAAACATGTTTCTGCAAGTTTGGTCACCCCCATGTAAGTTATGGGGCAGTAACAGCACACTTTTGAAAACGTGTTTTTCAGCCTGAAATAAACACGTTTTTTCAGACAACTGAATCCCTATGTAACTGCAAGACTCAGAAGAGCCCACACACTCAGCTCTTAACCCCAGTGTGCAGAAAGTGTCAAAACATGATTTTCAGCAGAAATAAACATGTTTCTGCAAGTTTGGTCACCCCCATGTAAGTTATGGGGCAGTAACAGCACACTTTTGAAAACGTGTTTTTCAGCCCGAAATAAACGCGTTTTTTCAGACAACTGAATCCCTATGTAAGTGCAAGACTCAGAAGAGCCCACACACTCAGCTCTTAACCCCAGTGTGCAGAAAGTGTCAAAACGTGTTTTTCAGCAGAAATAAACATGTTTCTGCAAGTTTGGTCACCCCCATGTAAGTTATGGGGCAGTAACAGCACACTTTTGAAAACGTGTTTTTCAGCCCGAAATAAACGCGTTTTTTCAGACAACTGAATCCCTATGTAACTGCAAGACTCAGAAGAGCCCACACACTCAGCTCTTAACCCCAGTGTGCAGAAAGTGTCAAAACATGTTTTTCAGCAGAAATAAACATGTTTCTGCAAGTTTGGTCACCCCCATGTAAGTTATGGGGCAGTAACAGCACACTTTTGAAAACGTGTTTTTCAGCCTGAAATAAACACGTTTTTTCAGACAACTGAATCCCTATGTAACTGCAAGACTCAGAAGAGCCCACACACTCAGCTCTTAACCCCAGTGTGCAGAAAGTGTCAAAACATGTTTTTCAGCAGAAATAAACATGTTTCTGCAAGTTTGGTCACCCCCATGTAAGTTATGGGGCAGTAACAGCACACTTTTGAAAACGTGTTTTTCAGCCTGAAATAAACACGTTTTTTCAGACAACTGAATCCCTATGTAACTGCAAGACTCAGAAGAGCCCACACACTCAGCTCTTAACCCCAGTGTGCAGAAAGTGTCAAAACATGTTTTTCAGCAGAAATAAACATGTTTCTGCAAGTTTGGTCACCCCCATGTAAGTTATGGGGCAGTAACAGCACACTTTTGAAAACGTGTTTTTCAGCCTGAAATAAACACGTTTTTTCAGACAACTGAATCCCTATGTAACTGCAAGACTCAGAAGAGCCCACACACTCAGCTCTTAACCCCAGTGTGCAGAAAGTGTCAAAACATGATTTTCAGCAGAAATAAACATGTTTCTGCAAGTTTGGTCAACCCCATGTAAGTTATGGGGCAGTAACAGCACACTTTTGAAAACGTGTTTTTCAGCCCGAAATAAACGCGTTTTTTCAGACAACTGAATCCCTAGTAACTGCAAGGCTCAAAAGAGCCCAGACACTCAGCTCTTAACCCCAGTGTGCAGAAAGTGTCAAAACATGTTTTTCAGCAGAAATAAACATGTTTCTGCAAGTTTGGTCACCCCCATGTAAGTTATGGGGCAGTAACAGCACACTTTTGAAAACGTGTTTTTCAGCCCGAAATAAACGCGTTTTTTCAGACAACTGAATCCCTATGTAACTGCAAGACTCAGAAGAGCCCACACACTCAGCTCTTAACCCCAGTGTGCAGAAAGTGTCAAAACATGATTTTCAGCAGAAATAAACATGTTTCTGCAAGTTTGGTCACCCCCATGTAAGTTATGGGGCAGTAACAGCACACTTTTGAAAACGTGTTTTTCAGCCCGAAATAAACGCGTTTTTTCAGACAACTGAATCCCTATGTAACTGCAAGACTCAGAAGAGCCCACACACTCAGCTCTTAACCCCAGTGTGCAGAAAGTGTCAAAACATGTTTTTCAGCAGAAATAAACATGTTTCTGCAAGTTTGGTCACCCCCATGTAAGTTATGGGGCAGTAACAGCACACTTTTGAAAACGTGTTTTTCAGCCTGAAATAAACACGTTTTTTCAGACAACTGAATCCCTATGTAACTGCAAGACTCAGAAGAGCCCACACACTCAGCTCTTAACCCCAGTGTGCAGAAAGTGTCAAAACATGTTTTTCAGCAGAAATAAACATGTTTCTGCAAGTTTGGTCACCCCCATGTAAGTTATGGGGCAGTAACAGCACACTTTTGAAAACGTGTTTTTCAGCCTGAAATAAACACGTTTTTTCAGACAACTGAATCCCTATGTAACTGCAAGACTCAGAAGAGCCCACACACTCAGCTCTTAACCCCAGTGTGCAGAAAGTGTCAAAACATGATTTTCAGCAGAAATAAACATGTTTCTGCAAGTTTGGTCAACCCCATGTAAGTTATGGGGCAGTAACAGCACACTTTTGAAAACGTGTTTTTCAGCCCGAAATAAACGCGTTTTTTCAGACAACTGAATCCCTATGTAACTGCAAGGCTCAAAAGAGCCCACACACTCAGCTCTTAACCCCAGTGTGCAGAAAGTGTCAAAACATGTTTTTCAGCAGAAATAAACATGTTTCTGCAAGTTTGGTCACCCCCATGTAAGTTATGGGGCAGTAACAGCACACTTTTGAAAACGTGTTTTTCAGCCCGAAATAAACGCGTTTTTTCAGACAACTGAATCCCTATGTAACTGCAAGACTCAGAAGAGCCCACACACTCAGCTCTTAACCCCAGTGTGCAGAAAGTGACAAAACATGATTTTCAGCAGAAATAAACATGTTTCTGCAAGTTTGGTCACCCCCATGTAAGTTATGGGGCAGTAACAGCACACTTTTGAAAACGTGTTTTTCAGCCCGAAATAAACGCGTTTTTTCAGACAACTGAATCCCTATGTAACTGCAAGACTCAGAAGAGCCCACACACTCAGCTCTTAACCCCAGTGTGCAGAAAGTGTCAAAACGTGTTTTTCAGCAGAAATAAACATGTTTCTGCAAGTTTGGTCACCCCCATGTAAGTTATGGGGCAGTAACAGCACACTTTTGAAAACGTGTTTTTCAGCCCGAAATAAACGCGTTTTTTCAGACAACTGAATCCCTATGTAACTGCAAGACTCAGAAGAGCCCACACACTCAGCTCTTAACCCCAGTGTGCAGAAAGTGTCAAAACATGATTTTCAGCAGAAATAAACATGTTTCTGCAAGTTTGGTCACCCCCATGTAAGTTATGGGGCAGTAACAGCACACTTTTGAAAACGTGTTTTTCAGCCCGAAATAAACGCGTTTTTTCAGACAACTGAATCCCTATGTAACTGCAAGACTCAGAAGAGCCCACACACTCAGCTCTTAACCCCAGTGTGCAGAAAGTGTCAAAACATGTTTTTCAGCAGAAATAAACATGTTTCTGCAAGTTTGGTCACCCCCATGTAAGTTATGGGGCAGTAACAGCACACTTTTGAAAACGTGTTTTTCAGCCTGAAATAAACACGTTTTTTCAGACAACTGAATCCCTATGTAACTGCAAGACTCAGAAGAGCCCACACACTCAGCTCTTAACCCCAGTGTGCAGAAAGTGTCAAAACATGTTTTTCAGCAGAAATAAACATGTTTCTGCAAGTTTGGTCACCCCCATGTAAGTTATGGGGCAGTAACAGCACACTTTTGAAAACGTGTTTTTCAGCCCGAAATAAACGCGTTTTTTCAGACAACTGAATCCCTATGTAACTGCAAGGCTCAAAAGAGCCCACACACTCAGCTCTTAACCCCAGTGTGCAGAAAGAGTCAAAACGTGTTTTTCAGCAGAAATAAACATGTTTCTGCAAGTTTGGTCACCCCCATGTAAGTTATGGGGCAGTAACAGCACACTTTTGAAAACGTGTTTTTCAGCCCGAAATAAACGCGTTTTTTCAGACAACTGAATCCCTATGTAACTGCAAGACTCAGAAGAGCCCACACACTCAGCTCTTAACCCCAGTGTGCAGAAAGTGTCAAAACATGATTTTCAGCAGAAATAAACATGTTTCTGCAAGTTTGGTCACCCCCATGTAAGTTATGGGGCAGTAACAGCACACTTTTGAAAACGTGTTTTTCAGCCCGAAATAAACGCGTTTTTTCAGACAACTGAATCCCTATGTAACTGCAAGACTCAGAAGAGCCCACACACTCAGCTCTTAACCCCAGTGTGCAGAAAGTGTCAAAACGTGTTTTTCAGCAGAAATAAACATGTTTCTGCAAGTTTGGTCACCCCCATGTAAGTTATGGGGCAGTAATAGCACACTTTTGAAAACGTGTTTTTCAGCCCGAAATAAACGCGTTTTTTCAGACAACTGAATCCCTATGTAACTGCAAGACTCAGAAGAGCCCACACACTCAGCTCTTAACCCCAGTGTGCAGAAAGTGTCAAAACATGATTTTCAGCAGAAATAAACATGTTTCTGCAAGTTTGGTCACCCCCATGTAAGTTATGGGGCAGTAACAGCACACTTTTGAAAACGTGTTTTTCAGCCCGAAATAAACGCGTTTTTTCAGACAACTGAATCCATATGTAACTGCAAGGCTCAAAAGAGCCCACACACTCAGCTCTTAACCCCAGTGTGCAGAAAGTGTCAAAACACGATTTTCAGCAGAAATAAACATGTTTCTGCAAGTTTGGTCACCCCCATGTAAGTTATGGGGCAGTAACAGCACACTTTTGAAAACGTGTTTTTCAGCCCGAAATAAACGCGTTTTTTCAGACAACTGAATCCCTATGTAACTGCAAGACTCAGAAGAGCCCACACACTCAGCTCTTAACCCCAGTGTGCAGAAAGAGTCAAAACATGATTTTCAGCAGAAATAAACATGTTTCTGCAAGTTTGGTCACCCCCATGTAAGTTATGGGGCAGTAACAGCACACTTTTTAAAACGTGTTTTTCAGCCCGAAATAAACGCGTTTTTTCAGACAACTGAATCCCTATGTAACTGCAAGGCTCAAAAGAGCCCACACACTCAGCTCTTAACCCCAGTGTGCAGAAAGTGTCAAAACATGATTTTCAGCAGAAATAAACATGTTTCTGCAAGTTTGGTCACCCCCATGTAAGTTATGGGGCAGTAACAGCACACTTTTGAAAACGTGTTTTTCAGCCCGAAATAAACGCGTTTTTTCAGACAACTGAATCCCTATGTAACTGCAAGACTCAGAAGAGCCCACACACTCAGCTCTTAACCCCAGTGTGCAGAAAGTGTCAAAACGTGTTTTTCAGCAGAAATAAACATGTTTCTGCAAGTTTGGTCACCCCCATGTAAGTTATGGGGCAGTAACAGCACACTTTTGAAAACGTGTTTTTCAGCCCGAAATAAACACGTTTTTTCAGACAACTGAATCCCTATGTAACTGCAAGGCTCAAAAGAGCCCACACACTCAGCTCTTAACCCCAGTGTGCAGAAAGTGTCAAAACATGATTTTCAGCAGAAATAAACATGTTTCTGCAAGTTTGGTCACCCCCATGTAAGTTATGGGGCAGTAACAGCACACTTTTTAAAACTTGTTTTTCAGCCCGAAATAAACGCGTTTTTTCAGACAACTGAATCCCAATGTAACTGCAAGACTCAGAAGAGCCCACACACTCAGCTCTTAACCCCAGTGTGCAGAAAGTGTCAAAACGTGTTTTTCAGCAGAAATAAACATGTTTCTGCAAGTTTGGTCACCCCCATGTAAGTTATGGGGCAGTAACAGCACACTTTTGAAAACGTGTTTTTCAGCCCGAAATAAACGCGTTTTTTTAGACAACTGAATCCCTATGTAACTGCAAGACTCAGAAGAGCCCACACACTCAGCTCTTAACCCCAGTGTGCAGAAAGTGTCAAAACGTGTTTTTCAGCAGAAATAAACATGTTTCTGCAAGTTTGGTCACCCCCATGTAAGTTATGGGGCAGTAACAGCACACTTTTGAAAACGTGTTTTTCAGCCTGAAATAAACACGTTTTTTCAGACAACTGAATCCCTATGTAACTGCAAGACTCAGAAGAGCCCACACACTCAGCTCTTAACCCCAGTGTGCAGAAAGTGTCAAAACATGATTTTCAGCAGAAATAAACATGTTTCTGCAAGTTTGGTCAACCCCATGTAAGTTATGGGGCAGTAACAGCACACTTTTGAAAACGTGTTTTTCAGCCCGAAATAAACGCGTTTTTTCAGACAACTGAATCCCTATGTAACTGCAAGGCTCAAAAGAGCCCACACACTCAGCTCTTAACCCCAGTGTGCAGAAAGTGTCAAAACATGTTTTTCAGCAGAAATAAACATGTTTCTGCAAGTTTGGTCACCCCCATGTAAGTTATGGGGCAGTAACAGCACACTTTTGAAAACGTGTTTTTCAGCCCGAAATAAACGCGTTTTTTCAGACAACTGAATCCCTATGTAACTGCAAGGCTCAAAAGAGCCCACACACTCAGCTCTTAACCCCAGTGTGCAGAAAGTGTCAAAACATGATTTTCAGCAGAAATAAACATGTTTCTGCAAGTTTGGTCACCCCCATGTAAGTTATGGGGCAGTAACAGCACACTTTTGAAAACGTGTTTTTCAGCCCGAAATAAACGCGTTTTTTCAGACAACTGAATCCCTATGTAACTGCAAGACTCAGAAGAGCCCACACACTCAGCTCTTAACCCCAGTGTGCAGAAAGAGTCAAAACATGATTTTCAGCAGAAATAAACATGTTTCTGCAAGTTTGGTCACCCCCATGTAAGTTATGGGGCAGTAACAGCACACTTTTTAAAACGTGTTTTTCAGCCCGAAATAAACGCGTTTTTTCAGACGACTGAATCCCTATGTAACTGCAAGGCTCAAAAGAGCCCACACACTCAGCTCTTAACCCCAGTGTGCAGAAAGTGTCAAAACATGATTTTCAGCAGAAATAAACATGTTTCTGCAAGTTTGGTCACCCCCATGTAAGTTATGGGGCAGTAACAGCACACTTTTGAAAACGTGTTTTTCAGCCCGAAATAAACGCGTTTTTTCAGACAACTGAATCCCTATGTAACTGCAAGACTCAGAAGAGCCCACACACTCAGCTCTTAACCCCAGTGTGCAGAAAGTGTCAAAACGTGTTTTTCAGCAGAAATAAACATGTTTCTGCAAGTTTGGTCACCCCCATGTAAGTTATGGGGCAGTAACAGCACACTTTTGAAAACGTGTTTTTCAGCCCGAAATAAACACGTTTTTTCAGACAACTGAATCCCTATGTAACTGCAAGGCTCAAAAGAGCCCACACACTCAGCTCTTAACCCCAGTGTGCAGAAAGTGTCAAAACATGATTTTCAGCAGAAATAAACATGTTTCTGCAAGTTTGGTCACCCCCATGTAAGTTATGGGGCAGTAACAGCACACTTTTTAAAACTTGTTTTTCAGCCCGAAATAAACGCGTTTTTTCAGACAACTGAATCCCTATGTAACTGCAAGACTCAGAAGAGCCCACACACTCAGCTCTTAACCCCAGTGTGCAGAAAGTGTCAAAACATGTTTTTCAGCAGAAATAAACATGTTTCTGCAAGTTTGGTCACCCCCATGTAAGTTATGGGGCAGTAACAGCACACTTTTGAAAACGTGTTTTTCAGCCTGAAATAAACACGTTTTTTCAGACAACTGAATCCCTATGTAACTGCAAGACTCAGAAGAGCCCACACACTCAGCTCTTAACCCCAGTGTGCAGAAAGTGTCAAAACGTGTTTTTCAGCAGAAATAAACATGTTTCTGCAAGTTTGGTCACCCCCATGTAAGTTATGGGGCAGTAACAGCACACTTTTGAAAACGTGTTTTTCAGCCTGAAATAAACACGTTTTTTCAGACAACTGAATCCCTATGTAACTGCAAGACTCAGAAGAGCCCACACACTCAGCTCTTAACCCCAGTGTGCAGAAAGTGTCAAAACATGATTTTCAGCAGAAATAAACATGTTTCTGCAAGTTTGGTCAACCCCATGTAAGTTATGGGGCAGTAACAGCACACTTTTGAAAACGTGTTTTTCAGCCCGAAATAAACGCGTTTTTTCAGACAACTGAATCCCTATGTAACTGCAAGGCTCAAAAGAGCCCACACACTCAGCTCTTAACCCCAGTGTGCAGAAAGTGTCAAAACATGTTTTTCAGCAGAAATAAACATGTTTCTGCAAGTTTGGTCACCCCCATGTAAGTTATGGGGCAGTAACAGCACACTTTTGAAAACGTGTTTTTCAGCCCGAAATAAACGCGTTTTTTCAGACAACTGAATCCCTATGTAACTGCAAGGCTCAAAAGAGCCCACACACTCAGCTCTTAACCCCAGTGTGCAGAAAGTGTCAAAACATGATTTTCAGCAGAAATAAACATGTTTCTGCAAGTTTGGTCACCCCCATGTAAGTTATGGGGCAGTAACAGCACACTTTTGAAAACGTGTTTTTCAGCCCGAAATAAACGCGTTTTTTCAGACAACTGAATCCCTATGTAACTGCAAGACTCAGAAGAGCCCACACACTCAGCTCTTAACCCCAGTGTGCAGAAAGAGTCAAAACATGATTTTCAGCAGAAATAAACATGTTTCTGCAAGTTTGGTCACCCCCATGTAAGTTATGGGGCAGTAACAGCACACTTTTTAAAACGTGTTTTTCAGCCCGAAATAAACGCGTTTTTTCAGACAACTGAATCCCTATGTAACTGCAAGGCTCAAAAGAGCCCACACACTCAGCTCTTAACCCCAGTGTGCAGAAAGTGTCAAAACATGATTTTCAGCAGAAATAAACATGTTTCTGCAAGTTTGGTCACCCCCATGTAAGTTATGGGGCAGTAACAGCACACTTTTGAAAACGTGTTTTTCAGCCCGAAATAAACGCGTTTTTTCAGACAACTGAATCCCTATGTAACTGCAAGACTCAGAAGAGCCCACACACTCAGCTCTTAACCCCAGTGTGCAGAAAGTGTCAAAACGTGTTTTTCAGCAGAAATAAACATGTTTCTGCAAGTTTGGTCACCCCCATGTAAGTTATGGGGCAGTAACAGCACACTTTTGAAAACGTGTTTTTCAGCCCGAAATAAACACGTTTTTTCAGACAACTGAATCCCTATGTAACTGCAAGGCTCAAAAGAGCCCACACACTCAGCTCTTAACCCCAGTGTGCAGAAAGTGTCAAAACATGATTTTCAGCAGAAATAAACATGTTTCTGCAAGTTTGGTCACCCCCATGTAAGTTATGGGGCAGTAACAGCACACTTTTTAAAACTTGTTTTTCAGCCCGAAATAAACGCGTTTTTTCAGACAACTGAATCCCTATGTAACTGCAAGACTCAGAAGAGCCCACACACTCAGCTCTTAACCCCAGTGTGCAGAAAGTGTCAAAACATGTTTTTCAGCAGAAATAAACATGTTTCTGCAAGTTTGGTCACCCCCATGTAAGTTATGGGGCAGTAACAGCACACTTTTGAAAACGTGTTTTTCAGCCTGAAATAAACACGTTTTTTCAGACAACTGAATCCCTATGTAACTGCAAGACTCAGAAGAGCCCACACACTCAGCTCTTAACCCCAGTGTGCAGAAAGTGTCAAAACATGTTTTTCAGCAGAAATAAACATGTTTCTGCAAGTTTGGTCACCCCCATGTAAGTTATGGGGCAGTAACAGCACACTTTTGAAAACGTGTTTTTCAGCCCGAAATAAACGCGTTTTTTCAGACAACTGAATCCCTATGTAACTGCAAGGCTCAAAAGAGCCCACACACTCAGCTCTTAACCCCAGTGTGCAGAAAGTGTCAAAACATGATTTTCAGCAGAAATAAACATGTTTCTGCAAGTTTGGTCACCCCCATGTAAGTTATGGGGCAGTAACAGCACACTTTTGAAATCGTGTTTTTCAGCCCGAAATAAACGCGTTTTTTCAGACAACTGAATCCCTATGTAACTGCAAGACTCAGAAGAGCCCACACACTCAGCTCTTAACCCCAGTGTGCAGAAAGTGTCAAAACGTGTTTTTCAGCAGAAATAAACATGTTTCTGCAAGTTTGGTCACCCCCATGTAAGTTATGGGGCAGTAACAGCACACTTTTGAAAACGTGTTTTTCAGCCTGAAATAAACACGTTTTTTCAGACAACTGAATCCCTATGTAACTGCAAGACTCAGAAGAGCCCACACACTCAGCTCTTAACCCCAGTGTGCAGAAAGTGTCAAAACATGATTTTCAGCAGAAATAAACATGTTTCTGCAAGTTTGGTCAACCCCATGTAAGTTATGGGGCAGTAACAGCACACTTTTGAAAACGTGTTTTTCAGCCCGAAATAAACGCGTTTTTTCAGACAACTGAATCCCTATGTAACTGCAAGGCTCAAAAGAGCCCACACACTCAGCTCTTAACCCCAGTGTGCAGAAAGTGTCAAAACATGTTTTTCAGCAGAAATAAACATGTTTCTGCAAGTTTGGTCACCCCCATGTAAGTTATGGGGCAGTAACAGCACACTTTTGAAAACGTGTTTTTCAGCCCGAAATAAACGCGTTTTTTCAGACAACTGAATCCCTATGTAACTGCAAGGCTCAAAAGAGCCCACACACTCAGCTCTTAACCCCAGTGTGCAGAAAGTGTCAAAACATGATTTTCAGCAGAAATAAACATGTTTCTGCAAGTTTGGTCACCCCCATGTAAGTTATGGGGCAGTAACAGCACACTTTTGAAAACGTGTTTTTCAGCCCGAAATAAACGCGTTTTTTCAGACAACTGAATCCCTATGTAACTGCAAGACTCAGAAGAGCCCACACACTCAGCTCTTAACCCCAGTGTGCAGAAAGAGTCAAAACATGATTTTCAGCAGAAATAAACATGTTTCTGCAAGTTTGGTCACCCCCATGTAAGTTATGGGGCAGTAACAGCACACTTTTTAAAACGTGTTTTTCAGCCCGAAATAAACGCGTTTTTTCAGACAACTGAATCCCTATGTAACTGCAAGGCTCAAAAGAGCCCACACACTCAGCTCTTAACCCCAGTGTGCAGAAAGTGTCAAAACATGATTTTCAGCAGAAATAAACATGTTTCTGCAAGTTTGGTCACCCCCATGTAAGTTATGGGGCAGTAACAGCACACTTTTGAAAACGTGTTTTTCAGCCCGAAATAAACGCGTTTTTTCAGACAACTGAATCCCTATGTAACTGCAAGACTCAGAAGAGCCCACACACTCAGCTCTTAACCCCAGTGTGCAGAAAGTGTCAAAACGTGTTTTTCAGCAGAAATAAACATGTTTCTGCAAGTTTGGTCACCCCCATGTAAGTTATGGGGCAGTAACAGCACACTTTTGAAAACGTGTTTTTCAGCCTGAAATAAACACGTTTTTTCAGACAACTGAATCCCTATGTAACTGCAAGGCTCAAAAGAGCCCACACACTCAGCTCTTAACCCCAGTGTGCAGAAAGTGTCAAAACATGATTTTCAGCAGAAATAAACATGTTTCTGCAAGTTTGGTCACCCCCATGTAAGTTATGGGGCAGTAACAGCACACTTTTTAAAACTTGTTTTTCAGCCCGAAATAAACGCGTTTTTTCAGACAACTGAATCCCTATGTAACTGCAAGACTCAGAAGAGCCCACACACTCAGCTCTTAACCCCAGTGTGCAGAAAGTGTCAAAACGTGTTTTTCAGCAGAAATAAACATGTTTCTGCAAGTTTGGTCACCCCCATGTAAGTTATGGGGCAGTAACAGCACACTTTTGAAAACGTGTTTTTCAGCCTGAAATAAACACGTTTTTTCAGACAACTGAATCCCTATGTAACTGCAAGACTCAGAAGAGCCCACACACTCAGCTCTTAACCCCAGTGTGCAGAAAGTGTCAAAACATGATTTTCAGCAGAAATAAACATGTTTCTGCAAGTTTAGTCACCCCCATGTAAGTTATGGGGCAGTAACAGCACACTTTTGAAAACGTGTTTTTCAGCCTGAAATAAACACGTTTTTTCAGACAACTGAATCCCTATGTAACTGCAAGACTCAGAAGAGCCCACACACTCAGCTCTTAACCCCAGTGTGCAGAAAGTGTCAAAACATGATTTTCAGCAGAAATAAACATGTTTCTGCAAGTTTGGTCACCCCCATGTAAGTTATGGGGCAGTAACAGCACACTTTTGAAAACGTGTTTTTCAGCCCGAAATAAACGCGTTTTTTCAGACAACATGAATCCCTATGTAACTGCAAGACTCAGAAGAGCCCACACACTCAGCTCTTAACCCCAGTGTGCAGAAAGTGTCAAAACATGTTTTTCAGCAGAAATAAACATGTTTCTGCAAGCTTGGTCACCCCCATGTAAGTTATGGGGCAGTAACAGCTCACTTTTGAAAACGTGTTTTTCAGCCCGAAATAAAGGCGTTTTTTCAGACAACTGAATCCCTATGTAACTGCAAGGCTCAAAAGAGCCCACACACTCAGCTCTTAACCCCAGTGTGCAGAAAGTGTCAAAACATGTTTTTCAGCAGAAATAAACATGTTTCTGCAAGCTTGGTCACCCCCATGTAAGTTATGGGGCAGTAACAGCTCACTTTTGAAAACGTGTTTTTCAGCCCGAAATAAACGCGTTTTTTCAGACAACTGAATCCCTATGTAACTGCAAGGCTCAAAAGAGCCCACACACTCAGCTCTTAACCCCAGTGTGCAGAAAGTGTCAAAACATGATTTTCAGCAGAAATAAACATGTTTCTGCAAGTTTGGTCACCCCCATGTAAGTTATGGGGCAGTAACAGCACACTTTTGAAAACGTGTTTTTCAGCCCGAAATAAACGCGTTTTTTCAGACAACTGAATCCCTATGTAACTGCAAGACTCAGAAGAGCCCACACACTCAGCTCTTAACCCCAGTGTGCAGAAAGAGTCAAAACATGATTTTCAGCAGAAATAAACATGTTTCTGCAAGTTTGGTCACCCCCATGTAAGTTATGGGGCAGTAACAGCACACTTTTTAAAACGTGTTTTTCAGCCCGAAATAAACGCGTTTTTTCAGACAACTGAATCCCTATGTAACTGAAAGGCTCAAAAGAGCCCACACACTCAGCTCTTAACCCCAGTGTGCAGAAAGTGTCAAAACATGATTTTCAGCAGAAATAAACATGTTTCTGCAAGTTTGGTCACCCCCATGTAAGTTATGGGGCAGTAACAGCACACTTTTGAAAACGTGTTTTTCAGCCCGAAATAAACGCGTTTTTTCAGACAACATGAATCCCTATGTAACTGCAAGACTCAGAAGAGCCCACACACTCAGCTCTTAACCCCAGTGTGCAGAAAGTGTCAAAACGTGTTTTTCAGCAGAAATAAACATGTTTCTGCAAGTTTGGTCACCCCCATGTAAGTGATGGGGCAGTAACAGCACACTTTTGAAAACGTGTTTTTCAGCCCGAAATAAACACGTTTTTTCAGACAACTGAATCCCTATGTAACTGCAAGGCTCAAAAGAGCCCACACACTCAGCTCTTAACCCCAGTGTGCAGAAAGTGTCAAAACATGATTTTCAGCAGAAATAAACATGTTTCTGCAAGTTTGGTCACCCCCATGTAAGTTATGGGGCAGTAACAGCACACTTTTTAAAACTTGTTTTTCAGCCCGAAATAAACGCGTTTTTTCAGACAACTGAATCCCTAAGTAACTGCAAGACTCAGAAGAGCCCACACACTCAGCTCTTAACCCCAGTGTGCAGAAAGTGTCAAAACGTGTTTTTCAGCAGAAATAAACATGTTTCTGCAAGTTTGGTCACCCCCATGTAAGTTATGGGGCAGTAACAGCACACTTTTGAAAACGTGTTTTTCAGCCTGAAATAAACACGTTTTTTCAGACAACTGAATCCCTATGTAACTGCAAGACTCAGAAGAGCCCACACACTCAGCTCTTAACCCCAGTGTGCAGAAAGTGTCAAAACATGATTTTCAGCAGAAATAAACATGTTTCTGCAAGTTTGGTCACCCCCATGTAAGTTATGGGGCAGTAACAGCACACTTTTGAAAACGTGTTTTTCAGCCCGAAATAAACGCGTTTTTTCAGACAACTGAATCCCTATGTAACTGCAAGACTCAGAAGAGCCCACACACTCAGCTCTTAACCCCAGTGTGCAGAAAGTGTCAAAACGTGTTTTTCAGCAGAAATAAACATGTTTCTGCAAGTTTGGTCAACCCCATGTAAGTTATGGGGCAGTAACAGCACACTTTTGAAAACGTGTTTTTCAGCCCGAAATAAACGCGTTTTTTCAGACAACTGAATCCCTATGTAACTGCAAGACTCAGAAGAGCCCACACACTCAGCTCTTAACCCCAGTGTGCAGAAAGTGTCAAAACGTGTTTTTCAGCAGAAATAAACATGTTTCTGCAAGTTTGGTCACCCCCATGTAAGTTATGGGGCAGTAACAGCACACTTTTGAAAACGTGTTTTTCAGCCCGAAATAAACGCGTTTTTTCAGACAACTGAATCCCTATGTAACTGCAAGACTCAGAAGAGCCCACACACTCAGCTCTTAACCCCAGTGTGCAGAAAGTGTCAAAACATGATTTTCAGCAGAAATAAACATGTTTCTGCAAGTTTGGTCACCCCCATGTAAGTTATGGGGCAGTAACAGCACACTTTTGAAAACGTGTTTTTCAGCCCGAAATAAACGCGTTTTTTCAGACAACTGAATCCCTATGTAACTGCAAGACTCAGAAGAGCCCACACACTCAGCTCTTAACCCCAGTGTGCAGAAAGTGTCAAAACATGTTTTTCAGCAGAAATAAACATGTTTCTGCAAGTTTGGTCACCCCCATGTAAGTTATGGGGCAGTAACAGCACACTTTTGAAAACGTGTTTTTCAGCCTGAAATAAACACGTTTTTTCAGACAACTGAATCCCTATGTAACTGCAAGACTCAGAAGAGTCCACACACTCAGCTCTTAACCCCAGTGTGCAGAAAGTGTCAAAACATGATTTTCAGCAGAAATAAACATGTTTCTGCAAGTTTGGTCAACCCCATGTAAGTTATGGGGCAGTAACAGCACACTTTTGAAAACGTGTTTTTCAGCCCGAAATAAACGCGTTTTTTCAGACAACTGAATCCCTATGTAACTGCAAGGCTCAAAAGAGCCCACACACTCAGCTCTTAACCCCAGTGTGCAGAAAGTGTCAAAACATGTTTTTCAGCAGAAATAAACATGTTTCTGCAAGTTTGGTCACCCCCATGTAAGTTATGGGGCAGTAACAGCACACTTTTGAAAACGTGTTTTTCAGCCCGAAATAAACGCGTTTTTTCAGACAACTGAATCCCTATGTAACTGCAAGACTCAGAAGAGCCCACACACTCAGCTCTTAACCCCAGTGTGCAGAAAGTGTCAAAACATGTTTTTCAGCAGAAATAAACATGTTTCTGCAAGTTTGGTCACCCCCATGTAAGTTATGGGGCAGTAACAGCACACTTTTGAAAACGTGTTTTTCAGCCCGAAATAAACGCGTTTTTTCAGACAACTGAATCCCTATGTAACTGCAAGACTCAGAAGAGCCCACACACTCAGCTCTTAACCCCAGTGTGCAGAAAGTGTCAAAACGTGATTTTCAGCAGAAATAAACATGTTTCTGCAAGTTTGGTCACCCCCATGTAAGTTATGGGGCAGTAACAGCACACTTTTGAAAACGTGTTTTTCAGCCCGAAATAAACGCGTTTTTTCAGACAACTGAATCCCTATGTAACTGCAAGACTCAGAAGAGCCCACACACTCAGCTCTTAACCCCAGTGTGCAGAAAGTGTCAAAACGTGTTTTTCAGCAGAAATAAACATGTTTCTGCAAGTTTGGTCACCCCCATGTAAGTTATGTGGCAGTAACAGCACACTTTTGAAAACGTGTTTTTCAGCCTGAAATAAACACGTTTTTTCAGACAACTGAATCCCTATGTAACTGCAAGACTCAGAAGAGCCCACACACTCAGCAATTAACCCCAGTGTGCAGAAAGTGTCAAAACATGATTTTCAGCAGAAATAAACATGTTTCTGCAAGTTTGGTCACCCCCATGTAAGTTATGGGGCAGTAACAGCACACTTTTGAAAACGTGTTTTTCAGCCCGAAATAAACGCGTTTTTTCAGACAACTGAATCCCTATGTAACTGCAAGACTCAGAAGAGCCCACACACTCAGCTCTTAACCCCAGTGTGCAGAAAGTGTCAAAACGTGTTTTTCAGCAGAAATAAACATGTTTCTGCAAGTTTGGTCACCCCCATGTAAGTTATGGGGCAGTAACAGCACACTTTTGAAAACGTGTTTTTCAGCCCGAAATAAACGCGTTTTTTCAGACAACTGAATCCCTATGTAACTGCAAGACTCAGAAGAGCCCACACACTCAGCTCTTAACCCCAGTGTGCAGAAAGTGTCAAAACATGATTTTCAGCAGAAATAAACATGTTTCTGCAAGTTTGGTCACCCCCATGTAAGTTATGGGGCAGTAACAGCACACTTTTGAAAACGTGTTTTTCAGCCCGAAATAAACGCGTTTTTTCAGACAACTGAATCCCTATGTAACTGCAAGACTCAGAAGAGCCCACACACTCAGCTCTTAACCCCAGTGTGCAGAAAGTGTCAAAACATGATTTTCAGCAGAAATAAACATGTTTCTGCAAGTTTGGTCACCCCCATGTAAGTTATGGGGCAGTAACAGCACACTTTTGAAAACGTGTTTTTCAGCCTGAAATAAACACGTTTTTTCAGACAACTGAATCCCTATGTAACTGCAAGACTCAGAAGAGCCCACACACACAGCTCTTAACCCCAGTGTGCAGAAAGTGTCAAAACATGTTTTTCAGCAGAAATAAACATGTTTCTGCAAGTTTGGTCACCCCCATGTAAGTTATGGGGCAGTAACAGCACACTTTTGAAAACGTGTTTTTCAGCCTGAAATAAACACGTTTTTTCAGACAACTGAATCCCTATGTAACTGCAAGACTCAGAAGAGCCCACACACTCAGCTCTTAACCCCAGAGTGCAGAAAGTGTCAAAACATGTTTTTCAGCAGAAATAAACATGTTTCTGCAAGTTTGGTCACCCCCATGTAAGTTATGGGGCAGTAACAGCACACTTTTGAAAACGTGTTTTTCAGCCTGAAATAAACACGTTTTTTCAGACAACTGAATCCCTATGTAACTGCAAGACTCAGAAGAGCCCACACACTCAGCTCTTAACCCCAGTGTGCAGAAAGTGTCAAAACATGTTTTTCAGCAGAAATAAACATGTTTCTGCAAGTTTGGTCACCCCCATGTAAGTTATGGGGCAGTAACAGCACACTTTTGAAAACGTGTTTTTCAGCCTGAAATAAACACGTTTTTTCAGACAACTGAATCCCTATGTAACTGCAAGACTCAGAAGAGCCCACACACTCAGCTCTTAACCCCAGTGTGCAGAAAGTGTCAAAACATGATTTTCAGCAGAAATAAACATGTTTCTGCAAGTTTGGTCAACCCCATGTAAGTTATGGGGCAGTAACAGCACACTTTTGAAAACGTGTTTTTCAGCCCGAAATAAACGCGTTTTTTCAGACAACTGAATCCCTATGTAACTGCAAGGCTCAAAAGAGCCCACACACTCAGCTCTTAACCCCAGTGTGCAGAAAGTGTCAAAACATGTTTTTCAGCAGAAATAAACATGTTTCTGCAAGTTTGGTCACCCCCATGTAAGTTATGGGGCAGTAACAGCACACTTTTGAAAACGTGTTTTTCAGCCCGAAATAAACGCGTTTTTTCAGACAACTGAATCCCTATGTAACTGCAAGACTCAGAAGAGCCCACACACTCAGCTCTTAACCCCAGTGTGCAGAAAGTGACAAAACATGATTTTCAGCAGAAATAAACATGTTTCTGCAAGTTTGGTCACCCCCATGTAAGTTATGGGGCAGTAACAGCACACTTTTGAAAACGTGTTTTTCAGCCCGAAATAAACGCGTTTTTTTCAGACAACTGAATCCCTATGTAACTGCAAGACTCAGAAGAGCCCACACACTCAGCTCTTAACCCCAGTGTGCAGAAAGTGTCAAAACGTGTTTTTCAGCAGAAATAAACATGTTTCTGCAAGTTTGGTCACCCCCATGTAAGTTATGGGGCAGTAACAGCACACTTTTGAAAACGTGTTTTTCAGCCCGAAATAAACGCGTTTTTTCATACAACTGAATCCCTATGTAACTGCAAGACTCAGAAGAGCCCACACACTCAGCTCTTAACCCCAGTGTGCAGAAAGTGACAAAACATGATTTTCAGCAGAAATAAACATGTTTCTGCAAGTTTGGTCACCCCCATGTAAGTTATGGGGCAGTAACAGCACACTTTTGAAAACGTGTTTTTCAGCCCGAAATAAACGCGTTTTTTCAGACAACTGAATCCCTATGTAACTGCAAGACTCAGAAGAGCCCACACACTCAGCTCTTAACCCCAGTGTGCAGAAAGTGTCAAAACGTGTTTTTCAGCAGAAATAAACATGTTTCTGCAAGTTTGGTCACCCCCATGTAAGTTATGGGGCAGTAACAGCACACTTTTGAAAACGTGTTTTTCAGCCTGAAATAAACACGTTTTTTCAGACAACTGAATCCCTATGTAACTGCAAGACTCAGAAGAGCCCACACACTCAGCTCTTAACCCCAGTGTGCAGAAAGTGTCAAAACGTGTTTTTCAGCAGAAATAAACATGTTTCTGCAAGTTTGGTCACCCCCATGTAAGTTATGGGGCAGTAACAGCACACTTTTGAAAACGTGTTTTTCAGCCTGAAATAAACACGTTTTTTCAGACAACTGAATCCCTATGTAACTGCAAGGCTCAAAAGAGCCCACACACTCAGCTCTTAACCCCAGTGTGCAGAAAGTGACAAAACATGATTTTCAGCAGAAATAAACATGTTTCTGCAAGTTTGGTCACCCCCATGTAAGTTATGGGGCAGTAACAGCACACTTTTGAAAACGTGTTTTTCAGCCCGAAATAAACGCGTTTTTTCAGACAACTGAATCCCTATGTAACTGCAAGACTCAGAAGAGCCCACACACTCAGCTCTTAACCCCAGTGTGCAGAAAGTGTCAAAACGTGTTTTTCAGCAGAAATAAACATGTTTCTGCAAGTTTGGTCACCCCCATGTAAGTTATGGGGCAGTAACAGCACACTTTTGAAAACGTGTTTTTCAGCCCGAAATAAACGCGTTTTTTCATACAACTGAATCCCTATGTAACTGCAAGACTCAGAAGAGCCCACACACTCAGCTCTTAACCCCAGTGTGCAGAAAGTGACAAAACATGATTTTCAGCAGAAATAAACATGTTTCTGCAAGTTTGGTCACCCCCATGTAAGTTATGGGGCAGTAACAGCACACTTTTGAAAACGTGTTTTTCAGCCCGAAATAAACGCGTTTTTTCAGACAACTGAATCCCTATGTAACTGCAAGACTCAGAAGAGCCCACACACTCAGCTCTTAACCCCAGTGTGCAGAAAGTGTCAAAACGTGTTTTTCAGCAGAAATAAACATGTTTCTGCAAGTTTGGTCACCCCCATGTAAGTTATGGGGCAGTAACAGCACACTTTTGAAAACGTGTTTTTCAGCCTGAAATAAACACGTTTTTTCAGACAACTGAATCCCTATGTAACTGCAAGACTCAGAAGAGCCCACACACTCAGCTCTTAACCCCAGTGTGCAGAAAGTGTCAAAACATGATTTTCAGCAGAAATAAACATGTTTCTGCAAGTTTGGTCAACCCCATGTAAGTTATGGGGCAGTAACAGCACACTTTTGAAAACGTGTTTTTCAGCCCGAAATAAACGCGTTTTTTCAGACAACTGAATCCCTATGTAACTGCAAGGCTCAAAAGAGCCCACACACTCAGCTCTTAACCCCAGTGTGCAGAAAGTGTCAAAACATGTTTTTCAGCAGAAATAAACATGTTTCTGCAAGTTTGGTCACCCCCATGTAAGTTATGGGGCAGTAACAGCACACTTTTGAAAACGTGTTTTTCAGCCCGAAATAAACGCGTTTTTTCAGACAACTGAATCCCTATGTAACTGCAAGACTCAGAAGAGCCCACACACTCAGCTCTTAACCCCAGTGTGCAGAAAGTGTCAAAACATGTTTTTCAGCAGAAATAAACATGTTTCTGCAAGTTTGGTCACCCCCATGTAAGTTATGGGGCAGTAACAGCACACTTTTGAAAACGTGTTTTTCAGCCTGAAATAAACACGTTTTTTCAGACAACTGAATCCCTATGTAACTGCAAGACTCAGAAGAGTCCACACACTCAGCTCTTAACCCCAGTGTGCAGAAAGTGTCAAAACATGATTTTCAGCAGAAATAAACATGTTTCTGCAAGTTTGGTCAACCCCATGTAAGTTATGGGGCAGTAACAGCACACTTTTGAAAACGTGTTTTTCAGCCCGAAATAAACGCGTTTTTCCAGACAACTGAATCCCTATGTAACTGCAAGGCTCAAAAGAGCCCACACACTCAGCTCTTAACCCCAGTGTGCAGAAAGTGTCAAAACGTGTTTTTCAGCAGAAATAAACATGTTTCTGCAAGTTTGGTCACCCCCATGTAAGTTATGGGGCAGTAACAGCACACTTTTGAAAACGTGTTTTTCAGCCCGAAATAAACGCGTTTTTTCAGACAACTGAATCCCTATGTAACTGCAAGACTCAGAAGAGCCCACACACTCAGCTCTTAACCCCAGTGTGCAGAAAGTGTCAAAACGTGATTTTCAGCAGAAATAAACATGTTTCTGCAAGTTTGGTCACCCCCATGTAAGTTATGGGGCAGTAACAGCACACTTTTGAAAACGTGTTTTTCAGCCCGAAATAAACGCGTTTTTTCAGACAACTGAATCCCTATGTAACTGCAAGACTCAGAAGAGCCCACACACTCAGCTCTTAACCCCAGTGTGCAGAAAGTGTCAAAACGTGTTTTTCAGCAGAAATAAACATGTTTCTGCAAGTTTGGTCACCCCCATGTAAGTTATGGGGCAGTAACAGCACACTTTTGAAAACGTGTTTTTCAGCCTGAAATAAACACGTTTTTTCAGACAACTGAATCCCTATGTAACTGCAAGACTCAGAAGAGCCCACACACTCAGCTCTTAACCCCAGTGTGCAGAAAGTGTCAAAACATGATTTTCAGCAGAAATAAACATGTTTCTGCAAGTTTGGTCACCCCCATGTAAGTTATGGGGCAGTAACAGCACACTTTTGAAAACGTGTTTTTCAGCCCGAAATAAACGCGTTTTTTCAGACAACTGAATCCCTATGTAAGTGCAAGACTCAGAAGAGCCCACACACTCAGCTCTTAACCCCAGTGTGCAGAAAGTGTCAAAACGTGTTTTTCAGCAGAAATAAACATGTTTCTGCAAGTTTGGTCACCCCCATGTAAGTTATGGGGCAGTAACAGCACACTTTTGAAAACGTGTTTTTCAGCCCGAAATAAACGCGTTTTTTCAGACAACTGAATCCCTATGTAACTGCAAGACTCAGAAGAGCCCACACACTCAGCTCTTAACCCCAGTGTGCAGAAAGTGTCAAAACATGTTTTTCAGCAGAAATAAACATGTTTCTGCAAGTTTGGTCACCCCCATGTAAGTTATGGGGCAGTAACAGCACACTTTTGAAAACGTGTTTTTCAGCCTGAAATAAACACGTTTTTTCAGACAACTGAATCCCTATGTAACTGCAAGACTCAGAAGAGCCCACACACTCAGCTCTTAACCCCAGTGTGCAGAAAGTGTCAAAACATGTTTTTCAGCAGAAATAAACATGTTTCTGCAAGTTTGGTCACCCCCATGTAAGTTATGGGGCAGTAACAGCACACTTTTGAAAACGTGTTTTTCAGCCTGAAATAAACACGTTTTTTCAGACAACTGAATCCCTATGTAACTGCAAGACTCAGAAGAGCCCACACACTCAGCTCTTAACCCCAGTGTGCAGAAAGTGTCAAAACATGTTTTTCAGCAGAAATAAACATGTTTCTGCAAGTTTGGTCACCCCCATGTAAGTTATGGGGCAGTAACAGCACACTTTTGAAAACGTGTTTTTCAGCCTGAAATAAACACGTTTTTTCAGACAACTGAATCCCTATGTAACTGCAAGACTCAGAAGAGCCCACACACTCAGCTCTTAACCCCAGTGTGCAGAAAGTGTCAAAACATGATTTTCAGCAGAAATAAACATGTTTCTGCAAGTTTGGTCAACCCCATGTAAGTTATGGGGCAGTAACAGCACACTTTTGAAAACGTGTTTTTCAGCCCGAAATAAACGCGTTTTTTCAGACAACTGAATCCCTATGTAACTGCAAGGCTCAAAAGAGCCCAGACACTCAGCTCTTAACCCCAGTGTGCAGAAAGTGTCAAAACATGTTTTTCAGCAGAAATAAACATGTTTCTGCAAGTTTGGTCACCCCCATGTAAGTTATGGGGCAGTAACAGCACACTTTTGAAAACGTGTTTTTCAGCCCGAAATAAACGCGTTTTTTCAGACAACTGAATCCCTATGTAACTGCAAGACTCAGAAGAGCCCACACACTCAGCTCTTAACCCCAGTGTGCAGAAAGTGTCAAAACATGATTTTCAGCAGAAATAAACATGTTTCTGCAAGTTTGGTCACCCCCATGTAAGTTATGGGGCAGTAACAGCACACTTTTGAAAACGTGTTTTTCAGCCCGAAATAAACGCGTTTTTTCAGACAACTGAATCCCTATGTAACTGCAAGACTCAGAAGAGCCCACACACTCAGCTCTTAACCCCAGTGTGCAGAAAGTGTCAAAACATGTTTTTCAGCAGAAATAAACATGTTTCTGCAAGTTTGGTCACCCCCATGTAAGTTATGGGGCAGTAACAGCACACTTTTGAAAACGTGTTTTTCAGCCTGAAATAAACACGTTTTTTCAGACAACTGAATCCCTATGTAACTGCAAGACTCAGAAGAGCCCACACACTCAGCTCTTAACCCCAGTGTGCAGAAAGTGTCAAAACATGTTTTTCAGCAGAAATAAACATGTTTCTGCAAGTTTGGTCACCCCCATGTAAGTTATGGGGCAGTAACAGCACACTTTTGAAAACGTGTTTTTCAGCCTGAAATAAACACGTTTTTTCAGACAACTGAATCCCTATGTAACTGCAAGACTCAGAAGAGCCCACACACTCAGCTCTTAACCCCAGTGTGCAGAAAGTGTCAAAACATGATTTTCAGCAGAAATAAACATGTTTCTGCAAGTTTGGTCAACCCCATGTAAGTTATGGGGCAGTAACAGCACACTTTTGAAAACGTGTTTTTCAGCCCGAAATAAACGCGTTTTTTCAGACAACTGAATCCCTATGTAACTGCAAGGCTCAAAAGAGCCCACACACTCAGCTCTTAACCCCAGTGTGCAGAAAGTGTCAAAACATGTTTTTCAGCAGAAATAAACATGTTTCTGCAAGTTTGGTCACCCCCATGTAAGTTATGGGGCAGTAACAGCACACTTTTGAAAACGTGTTTTTCAGCCCGAAATAAACGCGTTTTTTCAGACAACTGAATCCCTATGTAACTGCAAGACTCAGAAGAGCCCACACACTCAGCTCTTAACCCCAGTGTGCAGAAAGTGACAAAACATGATTTTCAGCAGAAATAAACATGTTTCTGCAAGTTTGGTCACCCCCATGTAAGTTATGGGGCAGTAACAGCACACTTTTGAAAACGTGTTTTTCAGCCCGAAATAAACGCGTTTTTTCAGACAACTGAATCCCTATGTAACTGCAAGACTCAGAAGAGCCCACACACTCAGCTCTTAACCCCAGTGTGCAGAAAGTGTCAAAACGTGTTTTTCAGCAGAAATAAACATGTTTCTGCAAGTTTGGTCACCCCCATGTAAGTTATGGGGCAGTAACAGCACACTTTTGAAAACGTGTTTTTCAGCCCGAAATAAACGCGTTTTTTCAGACAACTGAATCCCTATGTAACTGCAAGACTCAGAAGAGCCCACACACTCAGCTCTTAACCCCAGTGTGCAGAAAGTGTCAAAACATGATTTTCAGCAGAAATAAACATGTTTCTGCAAGTTTGGTCACCCCCATGTAAGTTATGGGGCAGTAACAGCACACTTTTGAAAACGTGTTTTTCAGCCCGAAATAAACGCGTTTTTTCAGACAACTGAATCCCTATGTAACTGCAAGACTCAGAAGAGCCCACACACTCAGCTCTTAACCCCAGTGTGCAGAAAGTGTCAAAACATGTTTTTCAGCAGAAATAAACATGTTTCTGCAAGTTTGGTCACCCCCATGTAAGTTATGGGGCAGTAACAGCACACTTTTGAAAACGTGTTTTTCAGCCTGAAATAAACACGTTTTTTCAGACAACTGAATCCCTATGTAACTGCAAGACTCAGAAGAGCCCACACACTCAGCTCTTAACCCCAGTGTGCAGAAAGTGTCAAAACATGTTTTTCAGCAGAAATAAACATGTTTCTGCAAGTTTGGTCACCCCCATGTAAGTTATGGGGCAGTAACAGCACACTTTTGAAAACGTGTTTTTCAGCCCGAAATAAACGCGTTTTTTCAGACAACTGAATCCCTATGTAACTGCAAGGCTCAAAAGAGCCCACACACTCAGCTCTTAACCCCAGTGTGCAGAAAGAGTCAAAACGTGTTTTTCAGCAGAAATAAACATGTTTCTGCAAGTTTGGTCACCCCCATGTAAGTTATGGGGCAGTAACAGCACACTTTTGAAAACGTGTTTTTCAGCCCGAAATAAACGCGTTTTTTCAGACAACTGAATCCCTATGTAACTGCAAGACTCAGAAGAGCCCACACACTCAGCTCTTAACCCCAGTGTGCAGAAAGTGTCAAAACATGATTTTCAGCAGAAATAAACATGTTTCTGCAAGTTTGGTCACCCCCATGTAAGTTATGGGGCAGTAACAGCACACTTTTGAAAACGTGTTTTTCAGCCCGAAATAAACGCGTTTTTTCAGACAACTGAATCCCTATGTAACTGCAAGACTCAGAAGAGCCCACACACTCAGCTCTTAACCCCAGTGTGCAGAAAGTGTCAAAACGTGTTTTTCAGCAGAAATAAACATGTTTCTGCAAGTTTGGTCACCCCCATGTAAGTTATGGGGCAGTAATAGCACACTTTTGAAAACGTGTTTTTCAGCCCGAAATAAACGCGTTTTTTCAGACAACTGAATCCCTATGTAACTGCAAGACTCAGAAGAGCCCACACACTCAGCTCTTAACCCCAGTGTGCAGAAAGTGTCAAAACATGATTTTCAGCAGAAATAAACATGTTTCTGCAAGTTTGGTCACCCCCATGTAAGTTATGGGGCAGTAACAGCACACTTTTGAAAACGTGTTTTTCAGCCCGAAATAAACGCGTTTTTTCAGACAACTGAATCCCTATGTAACTGCAAGACTCAGAAGAGCCCACACACTCAGCTCTTAACCCCAGTGTGCAGAAAGTGTCAAAACATGTTTTTCAGCAGAAATAAACATGTTTCTGCAAGTTTGGTCACCCCCATGTAAGTTATGGGGCAGTAACAGCACACTTTTGAAAACGTGTTTTTCAGCCTGAAATAAACACGTTTTTTCAGACAACTGAATCCCTATGTAACTGCAAGACTCAGAAGAGCCCACACACTCAGCTCTTAACCCCAGTGTGCAGAAAGTGTCAAAACATGTTTTTCAGCAGAAATAAACATGTTTCTGCAAGTTTGGTCACCCCCATGTAAGTTATGGGGCAGTAACAGCACACTTTTGAAAACGTGTTTTTCAGCCTGAAATAAACACGTTTTTTCAGACAACTGAATCCCTATGTAACTGCAAGACTCAGAAGAGCCCACACACTCAGCTCTTAACCCCAGTGTGCAGAAAGTGTCAAAACATGATTTTCAGCAGAAATAAACATGTTTCTGCAAGTTTGGTCAACCCCATGTAAGTTATGGGGCAGTAACAGCACACTTTTGAAAACGTGTTTTTCAGCCCGAAATAAACGCGTTTTTTCAGACAACTGAATCCCTATGTAACTGCAAGGCTCAAAAGAGCCCACACACTCAGCTCTTAACCCCAGTGTGCAGAAAGTGTCAAAACATGTTTTTCAGCAGAAATAAACATGTTTCTGCAAGTTTGGTCACCCCCATGTAAGTTATGGGGCAGTAACAGCACACTTTTGAAAACGTGTTTTTCAGCCCGAAATAAACGCGTTTTTTCAGACAACTGAATCCCTATGTAACTGCAAGACTCAGAAGAGCCCACACACTCAGCTCTTAACCCCAGTGTGCAGAAAGTGACAAAACATGATTTTCAGCAGAAATAAACATGTTTCTGCAAGTTTGGTCACCCCCATGTAAGTTATGGGGCAGTAACAGCACACTTTTGAAAACGTGTTTTTCAGCCCGAAATAAACGCGTTTTTTCAGACAACTGAATCCCTATGTAACTGCAAGACTCAGAAGAGCCCACACACTCAGCTCTTAACCCCAGTGTGCAGAAAGTGTCAAAACGTGTTTTTCAGCAGAAATAAACATGTTTCTGCAAGTTTGGTCACCCCCATGTAAGTTATGGGGCAGTAACAGCACACTTTTGAAAACGTGTTTTTCAGCCCGAAATAAACGCGTTTTTTCAGACAACTGAATCCCTATGTAACTGCAAGACTCAGAAGAGCCCACACACTCAGCTCTTAACCCCAGTGTGCAGAAAGTGTCAAAACATGATTTTCAGCAGAAATAAACATGTTTCTGCAAGTTTGGTCACCCCCATGTAAGTTATGGGGCAGTAACAGCACACTTTTGAAAACGTGTTTTTCAGCCCGAAATAAACGCGTTTTTTCAGACAACTGAATCCCTATGTAACTGCAAGACTCAGAAGAGCCCACACACTCAGCTCTTAACCCCAGTGTGCAGAAAGTGTCAAAACATGTTTTTCAGCAGAAATAAACATGTTTCTGCAAGTTTGGTCACCCCCATGTAAGTTATGGGGCAGTAACAGCACACTTTTGAAAACGTGTTTTTCAGCCTGAAATAAACACGTTTTTTCAGACAACTGAATCCCTATGTAACTGCAAGACTCAGAAGAGCCCACACACTCAGCTCTTAACCCCAGTGTGCAGAAAGTGTCAAAACAAGTTTTTCAGCAGAAATAAACATGTTTCTGCAAGTTTGGTCACCCCCATGTAAGTTATGGGGCAGTAACAGCACACTTTTGAAAACGTGTTTTTCAGCCCGAAATAAACGCGTTTTTTCAGACAACTGAATCCCTATGTAACTGCAAGGCTCAAAAGAGCCCACACACTCAGCTCTTAACCCCAGTGTGCAGAAAGAGTCAAAACGTGTTTTTCAGCAGAAATAAACATGTTTCTGCAAGTTTGGTCACCCCCATGTAAGTTATGGGGCAGTAACAGCACACTTTTGAAAACGTGTTTTTCAGCCCGAAATAAACGCGTTTTTTCAGACAACTGAATCCCTATGTAACTGCAAGACTCAGAAGAGCCCACACACTCAGCTCTTAACCCCAGTGTGCAGAAAGTGTCAAAACATGATTTTCAGCAGAAATAAACATGTTTCTGCAAGTTTGGTCACCCCCATGTAAGTTATGGGGCAGTAACAGCACACTTTTGAAAACGTGTTTTTCAGCCCGAAATAAACGCGTTTTTTCAGACAACTGAATCCCTATGTAACTGCAAGACTCAGAAGAGCCCACACACTCAGCTCTTAACCCCAGTGTGCAGAAAGTGTCAAAACGTGTTTTTCAGCAGAAATAAACATGTTTCTGCAAGTTTGGTCACCCCCATGTAAGTTATGGGGCAGTAATAGCACACTTTTGAAAACGTGTTTTTCAGCCCGAAATAAACGCGTTTTTTCAGACAACTGAATCCCTATGTAACTGCAAGACTCAGAAGAGCCCACACACTCAGCTCTTAACCCCAGTGTGCAGAAAGTGTCAAAACATGATTTTCAGCAGAAATAAACATGTTTCTGCAAGTTTGGTCACCCCCATGTAAGTTATGGGGCAGTAACAGCACACTTTTGAAAACGTGTTTTTCAGCCCGAAATAAACGCGTTTTTTCAGACAACTGAATCCATATGTAACTGCAAGGCTCAAAAGAGCCCACACACTCAGCTCTTAACCCCAGTGTGCAGAAAGTGTCAAAACATGATTTTCAGCAGAAATAAACATGTTTCTGCAAGTTTGGTCACCCCCATGTAAGTTATGGGGCAGTAACAGCACACTTTTGAAAACGTGTTTTTCAGCCCGAAATAAACGCGTTTTTTCAGACAACTGAATCCCTATGTAACTGCAAGACTCAGAAGAGCCCACACACTCAGCTCTTAACCCCAGTGTGCAGAAAGAGTCAAAACATGATTTTCAGCAGAAATAAACATGTTTCTGCAAGTTTGGTCACCCCCATGTAAGTTATGGGGCAGTAACAGCACACTTTTTAAAACGTGTTTTTCAGCCCGAAATAAACGCGTTTTTTCAGACAACTGAATCCCTATGTAACTGCAAGGCTCAAAAGAGCCCACACACTCAGCTCTTAACCCCAGTGTGCAGAAAGTGTCAAAACATGATTTTCAGCAGAAATAAACATGTTTCTGCAAGTTTGGTCACCCCCATGTAAGTTATGGGGCAGTAACAGCACACTTTTGAAAACGTGTTTTTCAGCCCGAAATAAACGCGTTTTTTCAGACAACTGAATCCCTATGTAACTGCAAGACTCAGAAGAGCCCACACACTCAGCTCTTAACCCCAGTGTGCAGAAAGTGTCAAAACGTGTTTTTCAGCAGAAATAAACATGTTTCTGCAAGTTTGGTCACCCCCATGTAAGTTATGGGGCAGTAACAGCACACTTTTGAAAACGTGTTTTTCAGCCCGAAATAAACACGTTTTTTCAGACAACTGAATCCATATGTAACTGCAAGGCTCAAAAGAGCCCACACACTCAGCTCTTAACCCCAGTGTGCAGAAAGTGTCAAAACATGATTTTCAGCAGAAATAAACATGTTTCTGCAAGTTTGGTCACCCCCATGTAAGTTATGGGGCAGTAACAGCACACTTTTTAAAACTTGTTTTTCAGCCCGAAATAAACGCGTTTTTTCAGACAACTGAATCCCAATGTAACTGCAAGACTCAGAAGAGCCCACACACTCAGCTCTTAACCCCAGTGTGCAGAAAGTGTCAAAACGTGTTTTTCAGCAGAAATAAACATGTTTCTGCAAGTTTGGTCACCCCCATGTAAGTTATGGGGCAGTAACAGCACACTTTTGAAAACGTGTTTTTCAGCCCGAAATAAACGCGTTTTTTCAGACAACTGAATCCCTATGTAACTGCAAGACTCAGAAGAGCCCACACACTCAGCTCTTAACCCCAGTGTGCAGAAAGTGTCAAAACGTGTTTTTCAGCAGAAATAAACATGTTTCTGCAAGTTTGGTCACCCCCATGTAAGTTATGGGGCAGTAACAGCACACTTTTGAAAACGTGTTTTTCAGCCTGAAATAAACACGTTTTTTCAGACAACTGAATCCCTATGTAACTGCAAGACTCAGAAGAGCCCACACACTCAGCTCTTAACCCCAGTGTGCAGAAAGTGTCAAAACATGATTTTCAGCAGAAATAAACATGTTTCTGCAAGTTTGGTCAACCCCATGTAAGTTATGGGGCAGTAACAGCACACTTTTGAAAACGTGTTTTTCAGCCCGAAATAAACGCGTTTTTTCAGACAACTGAATCCCTATGTAACTGCAAGGCTCAAAAGAGCCCACACACTCAGCTCTTAACCCCAGTGTGCAGAAAGTGTCAAAACATGTTTTTCAGCAGAAATAAACATGTTTCTGCAAGTTTGGTCACCCCCATGTAAGTTATGGGGCAGTAACAGCACACTTTTGAAAACGTGTTTTTCAGCCCGAAATAAACGCGTTTTTTCAGACAACTGAATCCCTATGTAACTGCAAGGCTCAAAAGAGCCCACACACTCAGCTCTTAACCCCAGTGTGCAGAAAGTGTCAAAACATGATTTTCAGCAGAAATAAACATGTTTCTGCAAGTTTGGTCACCCCCATGTAAGTTATGGGGCAGTAACAGCACACTTTTGAAAACGTGTTTTTCAGCCCGAAATAAACGCGTTTTTTCAGACAACTGAATCCCTATGTAACTGCAAGACTCAGAAGAGCCCACACACTCAGCTCTTAACCCCAGTGTGCAGAAAGAGTCAAAACATGATTTTCAGCAGAAATAAACATGTTTCTGCAAGTTTGGTCACCCCCATGTAAGTTATGGGGCAGTAACAGCACACTTTTTAAAACGTGTTTTTCAGCCCGAAATAAACGCGTTTTTTCAGACAACTGAATCCCTATGTAACTGCAAGGCTCAAAAGAGCCCACACACTCAGCTCTTAACCCCAGTGTGCAGAAAGTGTCAAAACATGATTTTCAGCAGAAATAAACATGTTTCTGCAAGTTTGGTCACCCCCATGTAAGTTATGGGGCAGTAACAGCACACTTTTGAAAACGTGTTTTTCAGCCCGAAATAAACGCGTTTTTTCAGACAACTGAATCCCTATGTAACTGCAAGACTCAGAAGAGCCCACACACTCAGCTCTTAACCCCAGTGTGCAGAAAGTGTCAAAACGTGTTTTTCAGCAGAAATAAACATGTTTCTGCAAGTTTGGTCACCCCCATGTAAGTTATGGGGCAGTAACAGCACACTTTTGAAAACGTGTTTTTCAGCCCGAAATAAACACGTTTTTTCAGACAACTGAATCCCTATGTAACTGCAAGGCTCAAAAGAGCCCACACACTCAGCTCTTAACCCCAGTGTGCAGAAAGTGTCAAAACATGATTTTCAGCAGAAATAAACATGTTTCTGCAAGTTTGGTCACCCCCATGTAAGTTATGGGGCAGTAACAGCACACTTTTTAAAACTTGTTTTTCAGCCCGAAATAAACGCGTTTTTTCAGACAACTGAATCCCTATGTAACTGCAAGACTCAGAAGAGCCCACACACTCAGCTCTTAACCCCAGTGTGCAGAAAGTGTCAAAACATGTTTTTCAGCAGAAATAAACATGTTTCTGCAAGTTTGGTCACCCCCATGTAAGTTATGGGGCAGTAACAGCACACTTTTGAAAACGTGTTTTTCAGCCTGAAATAAACACGTTTTTTCAGACAACTGAATCCCTATGTAACTGCAAGACTCAGAAGAGCCCACACACTCAGCTCTTAACCCCAGTGTGCAGAAAGTGTCAAAACATGTTTTTCAGCAGAAATAAACATGTTTCTGCAAGTTTGGTCACCCCCATGTAAGTTATGGGGCAGTAACAGCACACTTTTGAAAACGTGTTTTTCAGCCCGAAATAAACGCGTTTTTTCAGACAACTGAATCCCTATGTAACTGCAAGGCTCAAAAGAGCCCACACACTCAGCTCTTAACCCCAGTGTGCAGAAAGTGTCAAAACATGATTTTCAGCAGAAATAAACATGTTTCTGCAAGTTTGGTCACCCCCATGTAAGTTATGGGGCAGTAACAGCACACTTTTGAAATCGTGTTTTTCAGCCCGAAATAAACGCGTTTTTTCAGACAACTGAATCCCTATGTAACTGCAAGACTCAGAAGAGCCCACACACTCAGCTCTTAACCCCAGTGTGCAGAAAGTGTCAAAACGTGTTTTTCAGCAGAAATAAACATGTTTCTGCAAGTTTGGTCACCCCCATGTAAGTTATGGGGCAGTAACAGCACACTTTTGAAAACGTGTTTTTCAGCCTGAAATAAACACGTTTTTTCAGACAACTGAATCCCTATGTAACTGCAAGACTCAGAAGAGCCCACACACTCAGCTCTTAACCCCAGTGTGCAGAAAGTGTCAAAACATGATTTTCAGCAGAAATAAACATGTTTCTGCAAGTTTGGTCAACCCCATGTAAGTTATGGGGCAGTAACAGCACACTTTTGAAAACGTGTTTTTCAGCCCGAAATAAACGCGTTTTTTCAGACAACTGAATCCCTATGTAACTGCAAGGCTCAAAAGAGCCCACACACTCAGCTCTTAACCCCAGTGTGCAGAAAGTGTCAAAACATGTTTTTCAGCAGAAATAAACATGTTTCTGCAAGTTTGGTCACCCCCATGTAAGTTATGGGGCAGTAACAGCACACTTTTGAAAACGTGTTTTTCAGCCCGAAATAAACGCGTTTTTTCAGACAACTGAATCCCTATGTAACTGCAAGGCTCAAAAGAGCCCACACACTCAGCTCTTAACCCCAGTGTGCAGAAAGTGTCAAAACATGATTTTCAGCAGAAATAAACATGTTTCTGCAAGTTTGGTCACCCCCATGTAAGTTATGGGGCAGTAACAGCACACTTTTGAAAACGTGTTTTTCAGCCCGAAATAAACGCGTTTTTTCAGACAACTGAATCCCTATGTAACTGCAAGACTCAGAAGAGCCCACACACTCAGCTCTTAACCCCAGTGTGCAGAAAGAGTCAAAACATGATTTTCAGCAGAAATAAACATGTTTCTGCAAGTTTGGTCACCCCCATGTAAGTTATGGGGCAGTAACAGCACACTTTTTAAAACGTGTTTTTCAGCCCGAAATAAACGCGTTTTTTCAGACAACTGAATCCCTATGTAACTGCAAGGCTCAAAAGAGCCCACACACTCAGCTCTTAACCCCAGTGTGCAGAAAGTGTCAAAACATGATTTTCAGCAGAAATAAACATGTTTCTGCAAGTTTGGTCACCCCCATGTAAGTTATGGGGCAGTAACAGCACACTTTTGAAAACGTGTTTTTCAGCCCGAAATAAACGCGTTTTTTCAGACAACTGAATCCCTATGTAACTGCAAGACTCAGAAGAGCCCACACACTCAGCTCTTAACCCCAGTGTGCAGAAAGTGTCAAAACGTGTTTTTCAGCAGAAATAAACATGTTTCTGCAAGTTTGGTCACCCCCATGTAAGTTATGGGGCAGTAACAGCACACTTTTGAAAACGTGTTTTTCAGCCCGAAATAAACACGTTTTTTCAGACAACTGAATCCCTATGTAACTGCAAGGCTCAAAAGAGCCCACACACTCAGCTCTTAACCCCAGTGTGCAGAAAGTGTCAAAACATGATTTTCAGCAGAAATAAACATGTTTCTGCAAGTTTGGTCACCCCCATGTAAGTTATGGGGCAGTAACAGCACACTTTTTAAAACTTGTTTTTCAGCCCGAAATAAACGCGTTTTTTCAGACAACTGAATCCCTATGTAACTGCAAGACTCAGAAGAGCCCACACACTCAGCTCTTAACCCCAGTGTGCAGAAAGTGTCAAAACATGATTTTCAGCAGAAATAAACATGTTTCTGCAAGTTTGGTCAACCCCATGTAAGTTATGGGGCAGTAACAGCACACTTTTGAAAACGTGTTTTTCAGCCCGAAATAAACGCGTTTTTTCAGACAACTGAATCCCTATGTAACTGCAAGGCTCAAAAGAGCCCACACACTCAGCTCTTAACCCCAGTGTGCAGAAAGTGTCAAAACATGTTTTTCAGCAGAAATAAACATGTTTCTGCAAGTTTGGTCACCCCCATGTAAGTTATGGGGCAGTAACAGCACACTTTTGAAAACGTGTTTTTCAGCCCGAAATAAACGCGTTTTTTCAGACAACTGAATCCCTATGTAACTGCAAGGCTCAAAAGAGCCCACACACTCAGCTCTTAACCCCAGTGTGCAGAAAGTGTCAAAACATGATTTTCAGCAGAAATAAACATGTTTCTGCAAGTTTGGTCACCCCCATGTAAGTTATGGGGCAGTAACAGCACACTTTTGAAAACGTGTTTTTCAGCCCGAAATAAACGCGTTTTTTCAGACAACTGAATCCCTATGTAACTGCAAGACTCAGAAGAGCCCACACACTCAGCTCTTAACCCCAGTGTGCAGAAAGAGTCAAAACATGATTTTCAGCAGAAATAAACATGTTTCTGCAAGTTTGGTCACCCCCATGTAAGTTATGGGGCAGTAACAGCACACTTTTTAAAACGTGTTTTTCAGCCCGAAATAAACGCGTTTTTTCAGACAACTGAATCCCTATGTAACTGCAAGGCTCAAAAGAGCCCACACACTCAGCTCTTAACCCCAGTGTGCAGAAAGTGTCAAAACATGATTTTCAGCAGAAATAAACATGTTTCTGCAAGTTTGGTCACCCCCATGTAAGTTATGGGGCAGTAACAGCACACTTTTGAAAACGTGTTTTTCAGCCCGAAATAAACGCGTTTTTTCAGACAACTGAATCCCTATGTAACTGCAAGACTCAGAAGAGCCCACACACTCAGCTCTTAACCCCAGTGTGCAGAAAGTGTCAAAACGTGTTTTTCAGCAGAAATAAACATGTTTCTGCAAGTTTGGTCACCCCCATGTAAGTTATGGGGCAGTAACAGCACACTTTTGAAAACGTGTTTTTCAGCCTGAAATAAACACGTTTTTTCAGACAACTGAATCCCTATGTAACTGCAAGGCTCAAAAGAGCCCACACACTCAGCTCTTAACCCCAGTGTGCAGAAAGTGTCAAAACATGATTTTCAGCAGAAATAAACATGTTTCTGCAAGTTTGGTCACCCCCATGTAAGTTATGGGGCAGTAACAGCACACTTTTTAAAACTTGTTTTTCAGCCCGAAATAAACGCGTTTTTTCAGACAACTGAATCCCTATGTAACTGCAAGACTCAGAAGAGCCCACACACTCAGCTCTTAACCCCAGTGTGCAGAAAGTGTCAAAACGTGTTTTTCAGCAGAAATAAACATGTTTCTGCAAGTTTGGTCACCCCCATGTAAGTTATGGGGCAGTAACAGCACACTTTTGAAAACGTGTTTTTCAGCCTGAAATAAACACGTTTTTTCAGACAACTGAATCCCTATGTAACTGCAAGACTCAGAAGAGCCCACACACTCAGCTCTTAACCCCAGTGTGCAGAAAGTGTCAAAACATGATTTTCAGCAGAAATAAACATGTTTCTGCAAGTTTAGTCACCCCCATGTAAGTTATGGGGCAGTAACAGCACACTTTTGAAAACGTGTTTTTCAGCCTGAAATAAACACGTTTTTTCAGACAACTGAATCCCTATGTAACTGCAAGACTCAGAAGAGCCCACACACTCAGCTCTTAACCCCAGTGTGCAGAAAGTGTCAAAACATGATTTTCAGCAGAAATAAACATGTTTCTGCAAGTTTGGTCACCCCCATGTAAGTTATGGGGCAGTAACAGCACACTTTTGAAAACGTGTTTTTCAGCCCGAAATAAACGCGTTTTTTCAGACAACTGAATCCCTATGTAACTGCAAGACTCAGAAGAGCCCACACACTCAGCTCTTAACCCCAGTGTGCAGAAAGTGACAAAACATGATTTTCAGCAGAAATAAACATGTTTCTGCAAGTTTGGTCACCCCCATGTAAGTTATGGGGCAGTAACAGCACACTTTTGAAAACGTGTTTTTCAGCCCGAAATAAACGCGTTTTTTCAGACAACTGAATCCCTATGTAACTGCAAGACTCAGAAGAGCCCACACACTCAGCTCTTAACCCCAGTGTGCAGAAAGTGTCAAAACGTGTTTTTCAGCAGAAATAAACATGTTTCTGCAAGTTTGGTCACCCCCATGTAAGTTATGGGGCAGTAACAGCACACTTTTGAAAACGTGTTTTTCAGCCCGAAATAAACGCGTTTTTTCATACAACTGAATCCCTATGTAACTGCAAGACTCAGAAGAGCCCACACACTCAGCTCTTAACCCCAGTGTGCAGAAAGTGACAAAACATGATTTTCAGCAGAAATAAACATGTTTCTGCAAGTTTGGTCACCCCCATGTAAGTTATGGGGCAGTAACAGCACACTTTTGAAAACGTGTTTTTCAGCCCGAAATAAACGCGTTTTTTCAGACAACTGAATCCCTATGTAACTGCAAGACTCAGAAGAGCCCACACACTCAGCTCTTAACCCCAGTGTGCAGAAAGTGTCAAAACGTGTTTTTCAGCAGAAATAAACATGTTTCTGCAAGTTTGGTCACCCCCATGTAAGTTATGGGGCAGTAACAGCACACTTTTGAAATCGTGTTTTTCAGCCTGAAATAAACACGTTTTTTCAGACAACTGAATCCCTATGTAACTGCAAGACTCAGAAGAGCCCACACACTCAGCTCTTAACCCCAGTGTGCAGAAAGTGTCAAAACATGATTTTCAGCAGAAATAAACATGTTTCTGCAAGTTTGGTCAACCCCATGTAAGTTATGGGGCAGTAACAGCACACTTTTGAAAACGTGTTTTTCAGCCCGAAATAAACGCGTTTTTTCAGACAACTGAATCCCTATGTAACTGCAAGGCTCAAAAGAGCCCACACACTCAGCTCTTAACCCCAGTGTGCAGAAAGTGTCAAAACATGTTTTTCAGCAGAAATAAACATGTTTCTGCAAGTTTGGTCACCCCCATGTAAGTTATGGGGCAGTAACAGCACACTTTTGAAAACGTGTTTTTCAGCCCGAAATAAACGCGTTTTTTCAGACAACTGAATCCCTATGTAACTGCAAGACTCAGAAGAGCCCACACACTCAGCTCTTAACCCCACTGTGCAGAAAGTGTCAAAACATGATTTTCAGCAGAAATAAACATGTTTCTGCAAGTTTGGTCACCCCCATGTAAGTTATGGGGCAGTAACAGCACACTTTTGAAAACGTGTTTTTCAGCCCGAAATAAACGCGTTTTTTCAGACAACTGAATCCCTATGTAACTGCAAGACTCAGAAGAGCCCACACACTCAGCTCTTAACCCCAGTGTGCAGAAAGTGTCAAAACATGTTTTTCAGCAGAAATAAACATGTTTCTGCAAGTTTGGTCACCCCCATGTAAGTTATGGGGCAGTAACAGCACACTTTTGAAAACGTGTTTTTCAGCCTGAAATAAACACGTTTTTTCAGACAACTGAATCCCTATGTAACTGCAAGACTCAGAAGAGTCCACACACTCAGCTCTTAACCCCAGTGTGCAGAAAGTGTCAAAACATGATTTTCAGCAGAAATAAACATGTTTCTGCAAGTTTGGTCAACCCCATGTAAGTTATGGGGCAGTAACAGCACACTTTTGAAAACGTGTTTTTCAGCCCGAAATAAACGCGTTTTTCCAGACAACTGAATCCCTATGTAACTGCAAGGCTCAAAAGAGCCCACACACTCAGCTCTTAACCCCAGTGTGCAGAAAGTGTCAAAACATGTTTTTCAGCAGAAATAAACATGTTTCTGCAAGTTTGGTCACCCCCATGTAAGTTATGGGGCAGTAACAGCACACTTTTGAAAACGTGTTTTTCAGCCCGAAATAAACGCGTTTTTTCAGACAACTGAATCCCTATGTAACTGCAAGACTCAGAAGAGCCCACACACTCAGCTCTTAACCCCAGTGTGCAGAAAGTGTCAAAACGTGATTTTCAGCAGAAATAAACATGTTTCTGCAAGTTTGGTCACCCCCATGTAAGTTATGGGGCAGTAACAGCACACTTTTGAAAACGTGTTTTTCAGCCCGAAATAAACGCGTTTTTTCAGACAACTGAATCCCTATGTAACTGCAAGACTCAGAAGAGCCCACACACTCAGCTCTTAACCCCAGTGTGCAGAAAGTGTCAAAACGTGTTTTTCAGCAGAAATAAACATGTTTCTGCAAGTTTGGTCACCCCCATGTAAGTTATGGGGCAGTAACAGCACACTTTTGAAAACGTGTTTTTCAGCCTGAAATAAACACGTTTTTTCAGACAACTGAATCCCTATGTAACTGCAAGACTCAGAAGAGCCCACACACTCAGCTCTTAACCCCAGTGTGCAGAAAGTGTCAAAACATGATTTTCAGCAGAAATAAACATGTTTCTGCAAGTTTGGTCACCCCCATGTAAGTTATGGGGCAGTAACAGCACACTTTTGAAAACGTGTTTTTCAGCCCGAAATAAACGCGTTTTTTCAGACAACTGAATCCCTATGTAAGTGCAAGACTCAGAAGAGCCCACACACTCAGCTCTTAACCCCAGTGTGCAGAAAGTGTCAAAACGTGTTTTTCAGCAGAAATAAACATGTTTCTGCAAGTTTGGTCACCCCCATGTAAGTTATGGGGCAGTAACAGCACACTTTTGAAAACGTGTTTTTCAGCCCGAAATAAACGCGTTTTTTCAGACAACTGAATCCCTATGTAACTGCAAGACTCAGAAGAGCCCACACACTCAGCTCTTAACCCCAGTGTGCAGAAAGTGTCAAAACATGTTTTTCAGCAGAAATAAACATGTTTCTGCAAGTTTGGTCACCCCCATGTAAGTTATGGGGCAGTAACAGCACACTTTTGAAAACGTGTTTTTCAGCCTGAAATAAACACGTTTTTTCAGACAACTGAATCCCTATGTAACTGCAAGACTCAGAAGAGCCCACACACTCAGCTCTTAACCCCAGTGTGCAGAAAGTGTCAAAACATGTTTTTCAGCAGAAATAAACATGTTTCTGCAAGTTTGGTCACCCCCATGTAAGTTATGGGGCAGTAACAGCACACTTTTGAAAACGTGTTTTTCAGCCTGAAATAAACACGTTTTTTCAGACAACTGAATCCCTATGTAACTGCAAGACTCAGAAGAGCCCACACACTCAGCTCTTAACCCCAGTGTGCAGAAAGTGTCAAAACATGTTTTTCAGCAGAAATAAACATGTTTCTGCAAGTTTGGTCACCCCCATGTAAGTTATGGGGCAGTAACAGCACACTTTTGAAAACGTGTTTTTCAGCCTGAAATAAACACGTTTTTTCAGACAACTGAATCCCTATGTAACTGCAAGACTCAGAAGAGCCCACACACTCAGCTCTTAACCCCAGTGTGCAGAAAGTGTCAAAACATGATTTTCAGCAGAAATAAACATGTTTCTGCAAGTTTGGTCAACCCCATGTAAGTTATGGGGCAGTAACAGCACACTTTTGAAAACGTGTTTTTCAGCCCGAAATAAACGCGTTTTTTCAGACAACTGAATCCCTATGTAACTGCAAGGCTCAAAAGAGCCCAGACACTCAGCTCTTAACCCCAGTGTGCAGAAAGTGTCAAAACATGTTTTTCAGCAGAAATAAACATGTTTCTGCAAGTTTGGTCACCCCCATGTAAGTTATGGGGCAGTAACAGCACACTTTTGAAAACGTGTTTTTCAGCCCGAAATAAACGCGTTTTTTCAGACAACTGAATCCCTATGTAACTGCAAGACTCAGAAGAGCCCACACACTCAGCTCTTAACCCCAGTGTGCAGAAAGTGTCAAAACATGATTTTCAGCAGAAATAAACATGTTTCTGCAAGTTTGGTCACCCCCATGTAAGTTATGGGGCAGTAACAGCACACTTTTGAAAACGTGTTTTTCAGCCCGAAATAAACGCGTTTTTTCAGACAACTGAATCCCTATGTAACTGCAAGACTCAGAAGAGCCCACACACTCAGCTCTTAACCCCAGTGTGCAGAAAGTGTCAAAACATGTTTTTCAGCAGAAATAAACATGTTTCTGCAAGTTTGGTCACCCCCATGTAAGTTATGGGGCAGTAACAGCACACTTTTGAAAACGTGTTTTTCAGCCTGAAATAAACACGTTTTTTCAGACAACTGAATCCCTATGTAACTGCAAGACTCAGAAGAGCCCACACACTCAGCTCTTAACCCCAGTGTGCAGAAAGTGTCAAAACATGTTTTTCAGCAGAAATAAACATGTTTCTGCAAGTTTGGTCACCCCCATGTAAGTTATGGGGCAGTAACAGCACACTTTTGAAAACGTGTTTTTCAGCCTGAAATAAACACGTTTTTTCAGACAACTGAATCCCTATGTAACTGCAAGACTCAGAAGAGCCCACACACTCAGCTCTTAACCCCAGTGTGCAGAAAGTGTCAAAACATGATTTTCAGCAGAAATAAACATGTTTCTGCAAGTTTGGTCAACCCCATGTAAGTTATGGGGCAGTAACAGCACACTTTTGAAAACGTGTTTTTCAGCCCGAAATAAACGCGTTTTTTCAGACAACTGAATCCCTATGTAACTGCAAGGCTCAAAAGAGCCCACACACTCAGCTCTTAACCCCAGTGTGCAGAAAGTGTCAAAACATGTTTTTCAGCAGAAATAAACATGTTTCTGCAAGTTTGGTCACCCCCATGTAAGTTATGGGGCAGTAACAGCACACTTTTGAAAACGTGTTTTTCAGCCCGAAATAAACGCGTTTTTTCAGACAACTGAATCCCTATGTAACTGCAAGACTCAGAAGAGCCCACACACTCAGCTCTTAACCCCAGTGTGCAGAAAGTGACAAAACATGATTTTCAGCAGAAATAAACATGTTTCTGCAAGATTGGTCACCCCCATGTAAGTTATGGGGCAGTAACAGCACACTTTTGAAAACGTGTTTTTCAGCCCGAAATAAACGCGTTTTTTCAGACAACTGAATCCCTATGTAACTGCAAGACTCAGAAGAGCCCACACACTCAGCTCTTAACCCCAGTGTGCAGAAAGTGTCAAAACGTGTTTTTCAGCAGAAATAAACATGTTTCTGCAAGTTTGGTCACCCCCATGTAAGTTATGGGGCAGTAACAGCACACTTTTGAAAACGTGTTTTTCAGCCCGAAATAAACGCGTTTTTTCAGACAACTGAATCCCTATGTAACTGCAAGACTCAGAAGAGCCCACACACTCAGCTCTTAACCCCAGTGTGCAGAAAGTGTCAAAACATGATTTTCAGCAGAAATAAACATGTTTCTGCAAGTTTGGTCACCCCCATGTAAGTTATGGGGCAGTAACAGCACACTTTTGAAAACGTGTTTTTCAGCCCGAAATAAACGCGTTTTTTCAGACAACTGAATCCCTATGTAACTGCAAGACTCAGAAGAGCCCACACACTCAGCTCTTAACCCCAGTGTGCAGAAAGTGTCAAAACATGTTTTTCAGCAGAAATAAACATGTTTCTGCAAGTTTGGTCACCCCCATGTAAGTTATGGGGCAGTAACAGCACACTTTTGAAAACGTGTTTTTCAGCCTGAAATAAACACGTTTTTTCAGACAACTGAATCCCTATGTAACTGCAAGACTCAGAAGAGCCCACACACTCAGCTCTTAACCCCAGTGTGCAGAAAGTGTCAAAACATGTTTTTCAGCAGAAATAAACATGTTTCTGCAAGTTTGGTCACCCCCATGTAAGTTATGGGGCAGTAACAGCACACTTTTGAAAACGTGTTTTTCAGCCCGAAATAAACGCGTTTTTTCAGACAACTGAATCCCTATGTAACTGCAAGGCTCAAAAGAGCCCACACACTCAGCTCTTAACCCCAGTGTGCAGAAAGAGTCAAAACGTGTTTTTCAGCAGAAATAAACATGTTTCTGCAAGTTTGGTCACCCCCATGTAAGTTATGGGGCAGTAACAGCACACTTTTGAAAACGTGTTTTTCAGCCCGAAATAAACGCGTTTTTTCAGACAACTGAATCCCTATGTAACTGCAAGACTCAGAAGAGCCCACACACTCAGCTCTTAACCCCAGTGTGCAGAAAGTGTCAAAACATGATTTTCAGCAGAAATAAACATGTTTCTGCAAGTTTGGTCACCCCCATGTAAGTTATGGGGCAGTAACAGCACACTTTTGAAAACGTGTTTTTCAGCCCGAAATAAACGCGTTTTTTCAGACAACTGAATCCCTATGTAACTGCAAGACTCAGAAGAGCCCACACACTCAGCTCTTAACCCCAGTGTGCAGAAAGTGTCAAAACGTGTTTTTCAGCAGAAATAAACATGTTTCTGCAAGTTTGGTCACCCCCATGTAAGTTATGGGGCAGTAATAGCACACTTTTGAAAACGTGTTTTTCAGCCCGAAATAAACGCGTTTTTTCAGACAACTGAATCCCTATGTAACTGCAAGACTCAGAAGAGCCCACACACTCAGCTCTTAACCCCAGTGTGCAGAAAGTGTCAAAACATGATTTTCAGCAGAAATAAACATGTTTCTGCAAGTTTGGTCACCCCCATGTAAGTTATGGGGCAGTAACAGCACACTTTTGAAAACGTGTTTTTCAGCCCGAAATAAACGCGTTTTTTCAGACAACTGAATCCATATGTAACTGCAAGGCTCAAAAGAGCCCACACACTCAGCTCTTAACCCCAGTGTGCAGAAAGTGTCAAAACATGATTTTCAGCAGAAATAAACATGTTTCTGCAAGTTTGGTCACCCCCATGTAAGTTATGGGGCAGTAACAGCACACTTTTGAAAACGTGTTTTTCAGCCCGAAATAAACGCGTTTTTTCAGACAACTGAATCCCTATGTAACTGCAAGACTCAGAAGAGCCCACACACTCAGCTCTTAACCCCAGTGTGCAGAAAGAGTCAAAACATGATTTTCAGCAGAAATAAACATGTTTCTGCAAGTTTGGTCACCCCCATGTAAGTTATGGGGCAGTAACAGCACACTTTTTAAAACGTGTTTTTCAGCCCGAAATAAACGCGTTTTTTCAGACAACTGAATCCCTATGTAACTGCAAGGCTCAAAAGAGCCCACACACTCAGCTCTTAACCCCAGTGTGCAGAAAGTGTCAAAACATGATTTTCAGCAGAAATAAACATGTTTCTGCAAGTTTGGTCACCCCCATGTAAGTTATGGGGCAGTAACAGCACACTTTTGAAAACGTGTTTTTCAGCCCGAAATAAACGCGTTTTTTCAGACAACTGAATCCCTATGTAACTGCAAGACTCAGAAGAGCCCACACACTCAGCTCTTAACCCCAGTGTGCAGAAAGTGTCAAAACGTGTTTTTCAGCAGAAATAAACATGTTTCTGCAAGTTTGGTCACCCCCATGTAAGTTATGGGGCAGTAACAGCACACTTTTGAAAACGTGTTTTTCAGCCCGAAATAAACACGTTTTTTCAGACAACTGAATCCCTATGTAACTGCAAGGCTCAAAAGAGCCCACACACTCAGCTCTTAACCCCAGTGTGCAGAAAGTGTCAAAACATGATTTTCAGCAGAAATAAACATGTTTCTGCAAGTTTGGTCACCCCCATGTAAGTTATGGGGCAGTAACAGCACACTTTTTAAAACTTGTTTTTCAGCCCGAAATAAACGCGTTTTTTCAGACAACTGAATCCCAATGTAACTGCAAGACTCAGAAGAGCCCACACACTCAGCTCTTAACCCCAGTGTGCAGAAAGTGTCAAAACGTGTTTTTCAGCAGAAATAAACATGTTTCTGCAAGTTTGGTCACCCCCATGTAAGTTATGGGGCAGTAACAGCACACTTTTGAAAACGTGTTTTTCAGCCCGAAATAAACGCGTTTTTTTAGACAACTGAATCCCTATGTAACTGCAAGACTCAGAAGAGCCCACACACTCAGCTCTTAACCCCAGTGTGCAGAAAGTGTCAAAACGTGTTTTTCAGCAGAAATAAACATGTTTCTGCAAGTTTGGTCACCCCCATGTAAGTTATGGGGCAGTAACAGCACACTTTTGAAAACGTGTTTTTCAGCCCGAAATAAACACGTTTTTTCAGACGACTGAATCCCTATGTAACTGCAAGGCTCAAAAGAGCCCACACACTCAGCTCTTAACCCCAGTGTGCAGAAAGTGTCAAAACATGATTTTCAGCAGAAATAAACATGTTTCTGCAAGTTTGGTCACCCCCATGTAAGTTATGGGGCAGTAACAGCACACTTTTGAAAACGTGTTTTTCAGCCCGAAATAAACGCGTTTTTTCAGACAACTGAATCCCTATGTAACTGCAAGACTCAGAAGAGCCCACACACTCAGCTCTTAACCCCAGTGTGCAGAAAGTGTCAAAACGTGTTTTTCAGCAGAAATAAACATGTTTCTGCAAGTTTGGTCACCCCCATGTAAGTTATGGGGCAGTAACAGCACACTTTTGAAAACGTGTTTTTCAGCCCGAAATAAACACGTTTTTTCAGACAACTGAATCCCTATGTAACTGCAAGGCTCAAAAGAGCCCACACACTCAGCTCTTAACCCCAGTGTGCAGAAAGTGTCAAAACATGATTTTCAGCAGAAATAAACATGTTTCTGCAAGTTTGGTCACCCCCATGTAAGTTATGGGGCAGTAACAGCACACTTTTTAAAACTTGTTTTTCAGCCCGAAATAAACGCGTTTTTTCAGACAACTGAATCCCTATGTAACTGCAAGACTCAGAAGAGCCCACACACTCAGCTCTTAACCCCAGTGTGCAGAAAGTGTCAAAACATGTTTTTCAGCAGAAATAAACATGTTTCTGCAAGTTTGGTCACCCCCATGTAAGTTATGGGGCAGTAACAGCACACTTTTGAAAACGTGTTTTTCAGCCCGAAATAAACGCGTTTTTTCAGACAACTGAATCCCTATGTAACTGCAAGACTCAGAAGAGCCCACACACTCAGCTCTTAACCCCAGTGTGCAGAAAGTGTCAAAACATGTTTTTCAGCAGAAATAAACATGTTTCTGCAAGTTTGGTCACCCCCATGTAAGTTATGGGGCAGTAACAGCACACTTTTGAAAACGTGTTTTTCAGCCTGAAATAAACACGTTTTTTCAGACAACTGAATCCCTATGTAACTGCAAGACTCAGAAGAGCCCACACACTCAGCTCTTAACCCCAGTGTGCAGAAAGTGTCAAAACATGTTTTTCAGCAGAAATAAACATGTTTCTGCAAGTTTGGTCACCCCCATGTAAGTTATGGGGCAGTAACAGCACACTTTTGAAAACGTGTTTTTCAGCCCGAAATAAACGCGTTTTTTCAGACAACTGAATCCCTATGTAACTGCAAGGCTCAAAAGAGCCCACACACTCAGCTCTTAACCCCAGTGTGCAGAAAGAGTCAAAACGTGTTTTTCAGCAGAAATAAACATGTTTCTGCAAGTTTGGTCACCCCCATGTAAGTTATGGGGCAGTAACAGCACACTTTTGAAAACGTGTTTTTCAGCCCGAAATAAACGCGTTTTTTCAGACAACTGAATCCCTATGTAACTGCAAGACTCAGAAGAGCCCACACACTCAGCTCTTAACCCCAGTGTGCAGAAAGTGTCAAAACATGATTTTCAGCAGAAATAAACATGTTTCTGCAAGTTTGGTCACCCCCATGTAAGTTATGGGGCAGTAACAGCACACTTTTGAAAACGTGTTTTTCAGCCCGAAATAAACGCGTTTTTTCAGACAACTGAATCCCTATGTAACTGCAAGACTCAGAAGAGCCCACACACTCAGCTCTTAACCCCAGTGTGCAGAAAGTGTCAAAACGTGTTTTTCAGCAGAAATAAACATGTTTCTGCAAGTTTGGTCACCCCCATGTAAGTTATGGGGCAGTAATAGCACACTTTTGAAAACGTGTTTTTCAGCCCGAAATAAATGCGTTTTTTCAGACAACTGAATCCCTATGTAACTGCAAGACTCAGAAGAGCCCACACACTCAGCTCTTAACCCCAGTGTGCAGAAAGTGTCAAAACATGATTTTCAGCAGAAATAAACATGTTTCTGCAAGTTTGGTCACCCCCATGTAAGTTATGGGGCAGTAACAGCACACTTTTGAAAACGTGTTTTTCAGCCCGAAATAAACGCGTTTTTTCAGACAACTGAATCCATATGTAACTGCAAGGCTCAAAAGAGCCCACACACTCAGCTCTTAACCCCAGTGTGCAGAAAGTGTCAAAACATGATTTTCAGCAGAAATAAACATGTTTCTGCAAGTTTGGTCACCCCCATGTAAGTTATGGGGCAGTAACAGCACACTTTTGAAAACGTGTTTTTCAGCCCGAAATAAACGCGTTTTTTCAGACAACTGAATCCCTATGTAACTGCAAGACTCAGAAGAGCCCACACACTCAGCTCTTAACCCCAGTGTGCAGAAAGAGTCAAAACATGATTTTCAGCAGAAATAAACATGTTTCTGCAAGTTTGGTCACCCCCATGTAAGTTATGGGGCAGTAACAGCACACTTTTTAAAACGTGTTTTTCAGCCCGAAATAAACGCGTTTTTTCAGACAACTGAATCCCTATGTAACTGCAAGGCTCAAAAGAGCCCACACACTCAGCTCTTAACCCCAGTGTGCAGAAAGTGTCAAAACATGATTTTCAGCAGAAATAAACATGTTTCTGCAAGTTTGGTCACCCCCATGTAAGTTATGGGGCAGTAACAGCACACTTTTGAAAACGTGTTTTTCAGCCCGAAATAAACGCGTTTTTTCAGACAACTGAATCCCTATGTTACTGCAAGACTCAGAAGAGCCCACACACTCAGCTCTTAACCCCAGTGTGCAGAAAGTGTCAAAACGTGTTTTTCAGCAGAAATAAACATGTTTCTGCAAGTTTGGTCACCCCCATGTAAGTTATGGGGCAGTAACAGCACACTTTTGAAAACGTGTTTTTCAGCCCGAAATAAACACGTTTTTTCAGACAACTGAATCCCTATGTAACTGCAAGGCTCAAAAGAGCCCACACACTCAGCTCTTAACCCCAGTGTGCAGAAAGTGTCAAAACATGATTTTCAGCAGAAATAAACATGTTTCTGCAAGTTTGGTCACCCCCATGTAAGTTATGGGGCAGTAACAGCACACTTTTTAAAACTTGTTTTTCAGCCCGAAATAAACGCGTTTTTTCAGACAACTGAATCCCAATGTAACTGCAAGACTCAGAAGAGCCCACACACTCAGCTCTTAACCCCAGTGTGCAGAAAGTGTCAAAACGTGTTTTTCAGCAGAAATAAACATGTTTCTGCAAGTTTGGTCACCCCCATGTAAGTTATGGGGCAGTAACAGCACACTTTTGAAAACGTGTTTTTCAGCCCGAAATAAACGCGTTTTTTTAGACAACTGAATCCCTATGTAACTGCAAGACTCAGAAGAGCCCACACACTCAGCTCTTAACCCCAGTGTGCAGAAAGTGTCAAAACGTGTTTTTCAGCAGAAATAAACATGTTTCTGCAAGTTTGGTCACCCCCATGTAAGTTATGGGGCAGTAACAGCACACTTTTGAAAACGTGTTTTTCAGCCTGAAATAAACACGTTTTTTCAGACAACTGAATCCCTATGTAACTGCAAGACTCAGAAGAGCCCACACACTCAGCTCTTAACCCCAGTGTGCAGAAAGTGTCAAAACATGATTTTCAGCAGAAATAAACATGTTTCTGCAAGTTTGGTCAACCCCATGTAAGTTATGGGGCAGTAACAGCACACTTTTGAAAACGTGTTTTTCAGCCCGAAATAAACGCGTTTTTTCAGACAACTGAATCCCTATGTAACTGCAAGGCTCAAAAGAGCCCACACACTCAGCTCTTAACCCCAGTGTGCAGAAAGTGTCAAAACATGTTTTTCAGCAGAAATAAACATGTTTCTGCAAGTTTGGTCACCCCCATGTAAGTTATGGGGCAGTAACAGCACACTTTTGAAAACGTGTTTTTCAGCCCGAAATAAACGCGTTTTTTCAGACAACTGAATCCCTATGTAACTGCAAGGCTCAAAAGAGCCCACACACTCAGCTCTTAACCCCAGTGTGCAGAAAGTGTCAAAACATGATTTTCAGCAGAAATAAACATGTTTCTGCAAGTTTGGTCACCCCCATGTAAGTTATGGGGCAGTAACAGCACACTTTTGAAAACGTGTTTTTCAGCCCGAAATAAACGCGTTTTTTCAGACAACTGAATCCCTATGTAACTGCAAGACTCAGAAGAGCCCACACACTCAGCTCTTAACCCCAGTGTGCAGAAAGAGTCAAAACATGATTTTCAGCAGAAATAAACATGTTTCTGCAAGTTTGGTCACCCCCATGTAAGTTATGGGGCAGTAACAGCAAACTTTTTAAAACGTGTTTTTCAGCCCGAAATAAACGCGTTTTTTCAGACGACTGAATCCCTATGTAACTGCAAGGCTCAAAAGAGCCCACACACTCAGCTCTTAACCCCAGTGTGCAGAAAGTGTCAAAACATGATTTTCAGCAGAAATAAACATGTTTCTGCAAGTTTGGTCACCCCCATGTAAGTTATGGGGCAGTAACAGCACACTTTTGAAAACGTGTTTTTCAGCCCGAAATAAACGCGTTTTTTCAGACAACTGAATCCCTATGTAACTGCAAGACTCAGAAGAGCCCACACACTCAGCTCTTAACCCCAGTGTGCAGAAAGTGTCAAAACGTGTTTTTCAGCAGAAATAAACATGTTTCTGCAAGTTTGGTCACCCCCATGTAAGTTATGGGGCAGTAACAGCACACTTTTGAAAACGTGTTTTTCAGCCCGAAATAAACACGTTTTTTCAGACAACTGAATCCCTATGTAACTGCAAGGCTCAAAAGAGCCCACACACTCAGCTCTTAACCCCAGTGTGCAGAAAGTGTCAAAACATGATTTTCAGCAGAAATAAACATGTTTCTGCAAGTTTGGTCACCCCCATGTAAGTTATGGGGCAGTAACAGCACACTTTTTAAAACTTGTTTTTCAGCCCGAAATAAACGCGTTTTTTCAGACAACTGAATCCCTATGTAACTGCAAGACTCAGAAGAGCCCACACACTCAGCTCTTAACCCCAGTGTGCAGAAAGTGTCAAAACATGTTTTTCAGCAGAAATAAACATGTTTCTGCAAGTTTGGTCACCCCCATGTAAGTTATGGGGCAGTAACAGCACACTTTTGAAAACGTGTTTTTCAGCCCGAAATAAACACGTTTTTTCAGACAACTGAATCCCTATGTAACTGCAAGGCTCAAAAGAGCCCACACACTCAGCTCTTAACCCCAGTGTGCAGAAAGTGTCAAAACATGATTTTCAGCAGAAATAAACATGTTTCTGCAAGTTTGGTCACCCCCATGTAAGTTATGGGGCAGTAACAGCACACTTTTTAAAACTTGTTTTTCAGCCCGAAATAAACGCGTTTTTTCAGACAACTGAATCCCTATGTAACTGCAAGACTCAGAAGAGCCCACACACTCAGCTCTTAACCCCAGTGTGCAGAAAGTGTCAAAACATGTTTTTCAGCAGAAATAAACATGTTTCTGCAAGTTTGGTCACCCCCATGTAAGTTATGGGGCAGTAACAGCACACTTTTGAAAACGTGTTTTTCAGCCTGAAATAAACACGTTTTTTCAGACAACTGAATCCCTATGTAACTGCAAGACTCAGAAGAGCCCACACACTCAGCTCTTAACCCCAGTGTGCAGAAAGTGTCAAAACGTGTTTTTCAGCAGAAATAAACATGTTTCTGCAAGTTTGGTCACCCCCATGTAAGTTATGGGGCAGTAACAGCACACTTTTGAAAACGTGTTTTTCAGCCTGAAATAAACACGTTTTTTCAGACAACTGAATCCCTATGTAACTGCAAGACTCAGAAGAGCCCACACACTCAGCTCTTAACCCCAGTGTGCAGAAAGTGTCAAAACATGATTTTCAGCAGAAATAAACATGTTTCTGCAAGTTTGGTCAACCCCATGTAAGTTATGGGGCAGTAACAGCACACTTTTGAAAACGTGTTTTTCAGCCCGAAATAAACGCGTTTTTTCAGACAACTGAATCCCTATGTAACTGCAAGGCTCAAAAGAGCCCACACACTCAGCTCTTAACCCCAGTGTGCAGAAAGTGTCAAAACATGTTTTTCAGCAGAAATAAACATGTTTCTGCAAGTTTGGTCACCCCCATGTAAGTTATGGGGCAGTAACAGCACACTTTTGAAAACGTGTTTTTCAGCCCGAAATAAACGCGTTTTTTCAGACAACTGAATCCCTATGTAACTGCAAGGCTCAAAAGAGCCCACACACTCAGCTCTTAACCCCAGTGTGCAGAAAGTGTCAAAACATGATTTTCAGCAGAAATAAACATGTTTCTGCAAGTTTGGTCACCCCCATGTAAGTTATGGGGCAGTAACAGCACACTTTTGAAAACGTGTTTTTCAGCCCGAAATAAACGCGTTTTTTCAGACAACTGAATCCCTATGTAACTGCAAGACTCAGAAGAGCCCACACACTCAGCTCTTAACCCCAGTGTGCAGAAAGAGTCAAAACATGATTTTCAGCAGAAATAAACATGTTTCTGCAAGTTTGGTCACCCCCATGTAAGTTATGGGGCAGTAACAGCACACTTTTTAAAACGTGTTTTTCAGCCCGAAATAAACGCGTTTTTTCAGACAACTGAATCCCTATGTAACTGCAAGGCTCAAAAGAGCCCACACACTCAGCTCTTAACCCCAGTGTGCAGAAAGTGTCAAAACATGATTTTCAGCAGAAATAAACATGTTTCTGCAAGTTTGGTCACCCCCATGTAAGTTATGGGGCAGTAACAGCACACTTTTGAAAACGTGTTTTTCAGCCCGAAATAAACGCGTTTTTTCAGACAACTGAATCCCTATGTAACTGCAAGACTCAGAAGAGCCCACACACTCAGCTCTTAACCCCAGTGTGCAGAAAGTGTCAAAACGTGTTTTTCAGCAGAAATAAACATGTTTCTGCAAGTTTGGTCACCCCCATGTAAGTTATGGGGCAGTAACAGCACACTTTTGAAAACGTGTTTTTCAGCCCGAAATAAACACGTTTTTTCAGACAACTGAATCCCTATGTAACTGCAAGGCTCAAAAGAGCCCACACACTCAGCTCTTAACCCCAGTGTGCAGAAAGTGTCAAAACATGATTTTCAGCAGAAATAAACATGTTTCTGCAAGTTTGGTCACCCCCATGTAAGTTATGGGGCAGTAACAGCACACTTTTTAAAACTTGTTTTTCAGCCCGAAATAAACGCGTTTTTTCAGACAACTGAATCCCTATGTAACTGCAAGACTCAGAAGAGCCCACACACTCAGCTCTTAACCCCAGTGTGCAGAAAGTGTCAAAACATGTTTTTCAGCAGAAATAAACATGTTTCTGCAAGTTTGGTCACCCCCATGTAAGTTATGGGGCAGTAACAGCACACTTTTGAAAACGTGTTTTTCAGCCTGAAATAAACACGTTTTTTCAGACAACTGAATCCCTATGTAACTGCAAGACTCAGAAGAGCCCACACACTCAGCTCTTAACCCCAGTGTGCAGAAAGTGTCAAAACATGTTTTTCAGCAGAAATAAACATGTTTCTGCAAGTTTGGTCACCCCCATGTAAGTTATGGGGCAGTAACAGCACACTTTTGAAAACGTGTTTTTCAGCCTGAAATAAACACGTTTTTTCAGACAACTGAATCCCTATGTAACTGCAAGACTCAGAAGAGCCCACACACTCAGCTCTTAACCCCAGTGTGCAGAAAGTGTCAAAACATGTTTTTCAGCAGAAATAAACATGTTTCTGCAAGTTTGGTCACCCCCATGTAAGTTATGGGGCAGTAACAGCACACTTTTGAAAACGTGTTTTTCAGCCTGAAATAAACACGTTTTTTCAGACAACTGAATCCCTATGTAACTGCAAGACTCAGAAGAGCCCACACACTCAGCTCTTAACCCCAGTGTGCAGAAAGTGTCAAAACATGATTTTCAGCAGAAATAAACATGTTTCTGCAAGTTTGGTCAACCCCATGTAAGTTATGGGGCAGTAACAGCACACTTTTGAAAACGTGTTTTTCAGCCCGAAATAAACGCGTTTTTTCAGACAACTGAATCCCTATGTAACTGCAAGGCTCAAAAGAGCCCAGACACTCAGCTCTTAACCCCAGTGTGCAGAAAGTGTCAAAACATGTTTTTCAGCAGAAATAAACATGTTTCTGCAAGTTTGGTCACCCCCATGTAAGTTATGGGGCAGTAACAGCACACTTTTGAAAACGTGTTTTTCAGCCCGAAATAAACGCGTTTTTTCAGACAACTGAATCCCTATGTAACTGCAAGAGTCAGAAGAGCCCACACACTCAGCTCTTAACCCCAGTGTGCAGAAAGTGTCAAAACATGATTTTCAGCAGAAATAAACATGTTTCTGCAAGTTTGGTCACCCCCATGTAAGTTATGGGGCAGTAACAGCACACTTTTGAAAACGTGTTTTTCAGCCCGAAATAAACGCGTTTTTTCAGACAACTGAATCCCTATGTAACTGCAAGACTCAGAAGAGCCCACACACTCAGCTCTTAACCCCAGTGTGCAGAAAGTGTCAAAACATGTTTTTCAGCAGAAATAAACATGTTTCTGCAAGTTTGGTCACCCCCATGTAAGTTATGGGGCAGTAACAGCACACTTTTGAAAACGTGTTTTTCAGCCTGAAATAAACACGTTTTTTCAGACAACTGAATCCCTATGTAACTGCAAGACTCAGAAGAGCCCACACACTCAGCTCTTAACCCCAGTGTGCAGAAAGTGTCAAAACATGTTTTTCAGCAGAAATAAACATGTTTCTGCAAGTTTGGTCACCCCCATGTAAGTTATGGGGCAGTAACAGCACACTTTTGAAAACGTGTTTTTCAGCCTGAAATAAACACGTTTTTTCAGACAACTGAATCCCTATGTAACTGCAAGACTCAGAAGAGCCCACACACTCAGCTCTTAACCCCAGTGTGCAGAAAGTGTCAAAACATGATTTTCAGCAGAAATAAACATGTTTCTGCAAGTTTGGTCAACCCCATGTAAGTTATGGGGCAGTAACAGCACACTTTTGAAAACGTGTTTTTCAGCCCGAAATAAACGCGTTTTTTCAGACAACTGAATCCCTATGTAACTGCAAGGCTCAAAAGAGCCCACACACTCAGCTCTTAACCCCAGTGTGCAGAAAGTGTCAAAACATGTTTTTCAGCAGAAATAAACATGTTTCTGCAAGTTTGGTCACCCCCATGTAAGTTATGGGGCAGTAACAGCACACTTTTGAAAACGTGTTTTTCAGCCCGAAATAAACGCGTTTTTTCAGACAACTGAATCCCTATGTAACTGCAAGACTCAGAAGAGCCCACACACTCAGCTCTTAACCCCAGTGTGCAGAAAGTGACAAAACATGATTTTCAGCAGAAATAAACATGTTTCTGCAAGATTGGTCACCCCCATGTAAGTTATGGGGCAGTAACAGCACACTTTTGAAAACGTGTTTTTCAGCCCGAAATAAACGCGTTTTTTCAGACAACTGAATCCCTATGTAACTGCAAGACTCAGAAGAGCCCACACACTCAGCTCTTAACCCCAGTGTGCAGAAAGTGTCAAAACGTGTTTTTCAGCAGAAATAAACATGTTTCTGCAAGTTTGGTCACCCCCATGTAAGTTATGGGGCAGTAACAGCACACTTTTGAAAACGTGTTTTTCAGCCCGAAATAAACGCGTTTTTTCAGACAACTGAATCCCTATGTAACTGCAAGACTCAGAAGAGCCCACACACTCAGCTCTTAACCCCAGTGTGCAGAAAGTGTCAAAACATGATTTTCAGCAGAAATAAACATGTTTCTGCAAGTTTGGTCACCCCCATGTAAGTTATGGGGCAGTAACAGCACACTTTTGAAAACGTGTTTTTCAGCCCGAAATAAACGCGTTTTTTCAGACAACTGAATCCCTATGTAACTGCAAGACTCAGAAGAGCCCACACACTCAGCTCTTAACCCCAGTGTGCAGAAAGTGTCAAAACATGTTTTTCAGCAGAAATAAACATGTTTCTGCAAGTTTGGTCACCCCCATGTAAGTTATGGGGCAGTAACAGCACACTTTTGAAAACGTGTTTTTCAGCCCGAAATAAACGCGTTTTTTCAGACAACTGAATCCCTATGTAACTGCAAGGCTCAAAAGAGCCCACACACTCAGCTCTTAACCCCAGTGTGCAGAAAGAGTCAAAACGTGTTTTTCAGCAGAAATAAACATGTTTCTGCAAGTTTGGTCACCCCCATGTAAGTTATGGGGCAGTAACAGCACACTTTTGAAAACGTGTTTTTCAGCCCGAAATAAACGCGTTTTTTCAGACAACTGAATCCCTATGTAACTGCAAGACTCAGAAGAGCCCACACACTCAGCTCTTAACCCCAGTGTGCAGAAAGTGTCAAAACATGATTTTCAGCAGAAATAAACATGTTTCTGCAAGTTTGGTCACCCCCATGTAAGTTATGGGGCAGTAACAGCACACTTTTGAAAACGTGTTTTTCAGCCCGAAATAAACGCGTTTTTTCAGACAACTGAATCCCTATGTAACTGCAAGACTCAGAAGAGCCCACACACTCAGCTCTTAACCCCAGTGTGCAGAAAGTGTCAAAACGTGTTTTTCAGCAGAAATAAACATGTTTCTGCAAGTTTGGTCACCCCCATGTAAGTTATGGGGCAGTAATAGCACACTTTTGAAAACGTGTTTTTCAGCCCGAAATAAACGCGTTTTTTCAGACAACTGAATCCCTATGTAACTGCAAGACTCAGAAGAGCCCACACACTCAGCTCTTAACCCCAGTGTGCAGAAAGTGTCAAAACATGATTTTCAGCAGAAATAAACATGTTTCTGCAAGTTTGGTCACCCCCATGTAAGTTATGGGGCAGTAACAGCACACTTTTGAAAACGTGTTTTTCAGCCCGAAATAAACGCGTTTTTTCAGACAACTGAATCCATATGTAACTGCAAGGCTCAAAAGAGCCCACACACTCAGCTCTTAACCCCAGTGTGCAGAAAGTGTCAAAACATGATTTTCAGCAGAAATAAACATGTTTCTGCAAGTTTGGTCACCCCCATGTAAGTTATGGGGCAGTAACAGCACACTTTTGAAAACGTGTTTTTCAGCCCGAAATAAACGCGTTTTTTCAGACAACTGAATCCCTATGTAACTGCAAGACTCAGAAGAGCCCACACACTCAGCTCTTAACCCCAGTGTGCAGAAAGAGTCAAAACATGATTTTCAGCAGAAATAAACATGTTTCTGCAAGTTTGGTCACCCCCATGTAAGTTATGGGGCAGTAACAGCACACTTTTTAAAACGTGTTTTTCAGCCCGAAATAAACGCGTTTTTTCAGACAACTGAATCCCTATGTAACTGCAAGGCTCAAAAGAGCCCACACACTCAGCTCTTAACCCCAGTGTGCAGAAAGTGTCAAAACATGATTTTCAGCAGAAATAAACATGTTTCTGCAAGTTTGGTCACCCCCATGTAAGTTATGGGGCAGTAACAGCACACTTTTGAAAACGTGTTTTTCAGCCCGAAATAAACGCGTTTTTTCAGACAACTGAATCCCTATGTAACTGCAAGACTCAGAAGAGCCCACACACTCAGCTCTTAACCCCAGTGTGCAGAAAGTGTCAAAACGTGTTTTTCAGCAGAAATAAACATGTTTCTGCAAGTTTGGTCACCCCCATGTAAGTTATGGGGCAGTAACAGCACACTTTTGAAAACGTGTTTTTCAGCCCGAAATAAACACGTTTTTTCAGACAACTGAATCCCTATGTAACTGCAAGGCTCAAAAGAGCCCACACACTCAGCTCTTAACCCCAGTGTGCAGAAAGTGTCAAAACATGATTTTCAGCAGAAATAAACATGTTTCTGCAAGTTTGGTCACCCCCATGTAAGTTATGGGGCAGTAACAGCACACTTTTTAAAACTTGTTTTTCAGCCCGAAATAAACGCGTTTTTTCAGACAACTGAATCCCAATGTAACTGCAAGACTCAGAAGAGCCCACACACTCAGCTCTTAACCCCAGTGTGCAGAAAGTGTCAAAACGTGTTTTTCAGCAGAAATAAACATGTTTCTGCAAGTTTGGTCACCCCCATGTAAGTTATGGGGCAGTAACAGCACACTTTTGAAAACGTGTTTTTCAGCCCGAAATAAACGCGTTTTTTTAGACAACTGAATCCCTATGTAACTGCAAGACTCAGAAGAGCCCACACACTCAGCTCTTAACCCCAGTGTGCAGAAAGTGTCAAAACGTGTTTTTCAGCAGAAATAAACATGTTTCTGCAAGTTTGGTCACCCCCATGTAAGTTATGGGGCAGTAACAGCACACTTTTGAAAACGTGTTTTTCAGCCTGAAATAAACACGTTTTTTCAGACAACTGAATCCCTATGTAACTGCAAGACTCAGAAGAGCCCACACACTCAGCTCTTAACCCCAGTGTGCAGAAAGTGTCAAAACATGATTTTCAGCAGAAATAAACATGTTTCTGCAAGTTTGGTCAACCCCATGTAAGTTATGGGGCAGTAACAGCACACTTTTGAAAACGTGTTTTTCAGCCCGAAATAAACGCGTTTTTTCAGACAACTGAATCCCTATGTAACTGCAAGGCTCAAAAGAGCCCACACACTCAGCTCTTAACCCCAGTGTGCAGAAAGTGTCAAAACATGTTTTTCAGCAGAAATAAACATGTTTCTGCAAGTTTGGTCACCCCCATGTAAGTTATGGGGCAGTAACAGCACACTTTTGAAAACGTGTTTTTCAGCCCGAAATAAACGCGTTTTTTCAGACAACTGAATCCCTATGTAACTGCAAGGCTCAAAAGAGCCCACACACTCAGCTCTTAACCCCAGTGTGCAGAAAGTGTCAAAACATGATTTTCAGCAGAAATAAACATGTTTCTGCAAGTTTGGTCACCCCCATGTAAGTTATGGGGCAGTAACAGCACACTTTTGAAAACGTGTTTTTCAGCCCGAAATAAACGCGTTTTTTCAGACAACTGAATCCCTATGTAACTGCAAGACTCAGAAGAGCCCACACACTCAGCTCTTAACCCCAGTGTGCAGAAAGAGTCAAAACATGATTTTCAGCAGAAATAAACATGTTTCTGCAAGTTTGGTCACCCCCATGTAAGTTATGGGGCAGTAACAGCACACTTTTTAAAACGTGTTTTTCAGCCCGAAATAAACGCGTTTTTTCAGACGACTGAATCCCTATGTAACTGCAAGGCTCAAAAGAGCCCACACACTCAGCTCTTAACCCCAGTGTGCAGAAAGTGTCAAAACATGATTTTCAGCAGAAATAAACATGTTTCTGCAAGTTTGGTCACCCCCATGTAAGTTATGGGGCAGTAACAGCACACTTTTGAAAACGTGTTTTTCAGCCCGAAATAAACGCGTTTTTTCAGACAACTGAATCCCTATGTAACTGCAAGACTCAGAAGAGCCCACACACTCAGCTCTTAACCCCAGTGTGCAGAAAGTGTCAAAACGTGTTTTTCAGCAGAAATAAACATGTTTCTGCAAGTTTGGTCACCCCCATGTAAGTTATGGGGCAGTAACAGCACACTTTTGAAAACGTGTTTTTCAGCCCGAAATAAACACGTTTTTTCAGACAACTGAATCCCTATGTAACTGCAAGGCTCAAAAGAGCCCACACACTCAGCTCTTAACCCCAGTGTGCAGAAAGTGTCAAAACATGATTTTCAGCAGAAATAAACATGTTTCTGCAAGTTTGGTCACCCCCATGTAAGTTATGGGGCAGTAACAGCACACTTTTTAAAACTTGTTTTTCAGCCCGAAATAAACGCGTTTTTTCAGACAACTGAATCCCTATGTAACTGCAAGACTCAGAAGAGCCCACACACTCAGCTCTTAACCCCAGTGTGCAGAAAGTGTCAAAACATGTTTTTCAGCAGAAATAAACATGTTTCTGCAAGTTTGGTCACCCCCATGTAAGTTATGGGGCAGTAACAGCACACTTTTGAAAACGTGTTTTTCAGCCCGAAATAAACACGTTTTTTCAGACAACTGAATCCCTATGTAACTGCAAGGCTCAAAAGAGCCCACACACTCAGCTCTTAACCCCAGTGTGCAGAAAGTGTCAAAACATGATTTTCAGCAGAAATAAACATGTTTCTGCAAGTTTGGTCACCCCCATGTAAGTTATGGGGCAGTAACAGCACACTTTTTAAAACTTGTTTTTCAGCCCGAAATAAACGCGTTTTTTCAGACAACTGAATCCCTATGTAACTGCAAGACTCAGAAGAGCCCACACACTCAGCTCTTAACCCCAGTGTGCAGAAAGTGTCAAAACATGTTTTTCAGCAGAAATAAACATGTTTCTGCAAGTTTGGTCACCCCCATGTAAGTTATGGGGCAGTAACAGCACACTTTTGAAAACGTGTTTTTCAGCCTGAAATAAACACGTTTTTTCAGACAACTGAATCCCTATGTAACTGCAAGACTCAGAAGAGCCCACACACTCAGCTCTTAACCCCAGTGTGCAGAAAGTGTCAAAACGTGTTTTTCAGCAGAAATAAACATGTTTCTGCAAGTTTGGTCACCCCCATGTAAGTTATGGGGCAGTAACAGCACACTTTTGAAAACGTGTTTTTCAGCCTGAAATAAACACGTTTTTTCAGACAACTGAATCCCTATGTAACTGCAAGACTCAGAAGAGCCCACACACTCAGCTCTTAACCCCAGTGTGCAGAAAGTGTCAAAACATGATTTTCAGCAGAAATAAACATGTTTCTGCAAGTTTGGTCAACCCCATGTAAGTTATGGGGCAGTAACAGCACACTTTTGAAAACGTGTTTTTCAGCCCGAAATAAACGCGTTTTTTCAGACAACTGAATCCCTATGTAACTGCAAGGCTCAAAAGAGCCCACACACTCAGCTCTTAACCCCAGTGTGCAGAAAGTGTCAAAACATGTTTTTCAGCAGAAATAAACATGTTTCTGCAAGTTTGGTCACCCCCATGTAAGTTATGGGGCAGTAACAGCACACTTTTGAAAACGTGTTTTTCAGCCCGAAATAAACGCGTTTTTTCAGACAACTGAATCCCTATGTAACTGCAAGGCTCAAAAGAGCCCACACACTCAGCTCTTAACCCCAGTGTGCAGAAAGTGTCAAAACATGATTTTCAGCAGAAATAAACATGTTTCTGCAAGTTTGGTCACCCCCATGTAAGTTATGGGGCAGTAACAGCACACTTTTGAAAACGTGTTTTTCAGCCCGAAATAAACGCGTTTTTTCAGACAACTGAATCCCTATGTAACTGCAAGACTCAGAAGAGCCCACACACTCAGCTCTTAACCCCAGTGTGCAGAAAGAGTCAAAACATGATTTTCAGCAGAAATAAACATGTTTCTGCAAGTTTGGTCACCCCCATGTAAGTTATGGGGCAGTAACAGCACACTTTTTAAAACGTGTTTTTCAGCCCGAAATAAACGCGTTTTTTCAGACAACTGAATCCCTATGTAACTGCAAGGCTCAAAAGAGCCCACACACTCAGCTCTTAACCCCAGTGTGCAGAAAGTGTCAAAACATGATTTTCAGCAGAAATAAACATGTTTCTGCAAGTTTGGTCACCCCCATGTAAGTTATGGGGCAGTAACAGCACACTTTTGAAAACGTGTTTTTCAGCCCGAAATAAACGCGTTTTTTCAGACAACTGAATCCCTATGTAACTGCAAGACTCAGAAGAGCCCACACACTCAGCTCTTAACCCCAGTGTGCAGAAAGTGTCAAAACGTGTTTTTCAGCAGAAATAAACATGTTTCTGCAAGTTTGGTCACCCCCATGTAAGTTATGGGGCAGTAACAGCACACTTTTGAAAACGTGTTTTTCAGCCCGAAATAAACACGTTTTTTCAGACAACTGAATCCCTATGTAACTGCAAGGCTCAAAAGAGCCCACACACTCAGCTCTTAACCCCAGTGTGCAGAAAGTGTCAAAACATGATTTTCAGCAGAAATAAACATGTTTCTGCAAGTTTGGTCACCCCCATGTAAGTTATGGGGCAGTAACAGCACACTTTTTAAAACTTGTTTTTCAGCCCGAAATAAACGCGTTTTTTCAGACAACTGAATCCCTATGTAACTGCAAGACTCAGAAGAGCCCACACACTCAGCTCTTAACCCCAGTGTGCAGAAAGTGTCAAAACATGTTTTTCAGCAGAAATAAACATGTTTCTGCAAGTTTGGTCACCCCCATGTAAGTTATGGGGCAGTAACAGCACACTTTTGAAAACGTGTTTTTCAGCCTGAAATAAACACGTTTTTTCAGACAACTGAATCCCTATGTAACTGCAAGACTCAGAAGAGCCCACACACTCAGCTCTTAACCCCAGTGTGCAGAAAGTGTCAAAACATGTTTTTCAGCAGAAATAAACATGTTTCTGCAAGTTTGGTCACCCCCATGTAAGTTATGGGGCAGTAACAGCACACTTTTGAAAACGTGTTTTTCAGCCCGAAATAAACGCGTTTTTTCAGACAACTGAATCCCTATGTAACTGCAAGGCTCAAAAGAGCCCACACACTCAGCTCTTAACCCCAGTGTGCAGAAAGTGTCAAAACATGATTTTCAGCAGAAATAAACATGTTTCTGCAAGTTTGGTCACCCCCATGTAAGTTATGGGGCAGTAACAGCACACTTTTGAAATCGTGTTTTTCAGCCCGAAATAAACGCGTTTTTTCAGACAACTGAATCCCTATGTAACTGCAAGACTCAGAAGAGCCCACACACTCAGCTCTTAACCCCAGTGTGCAGAAAGTGTCAAAACGTGTTTTTCAGCAGAAATAAACATGTTTCTGCAAGTTTGGTCACCCCCATGTAAGTTATGGGGCAGTAACAGCACACTTTTGAAAACGTGTTTTTCAGCCTGAAATAAACACGTTTTTTCAGACAACTGAATCCCTATGTAACTGCAAGACTCAGAAGAGCCCACACACTCAGCTCTTAACCCCAGTGTGCAGAAAGTGTCAAAACATGATTTTCAGCAGAAATAAACATGTTTCTGCAAGTTTGGTCAACCCCATGTAAGTTATGGGGCAGTAACAGCACACTTTTGAAAACGTGTTTTTCAGCCCGAAATAAACGCGTTTTTTCAGACAACTGAATCCCTATGTAACTGCAAGGCTCAAAAGAGCCCACACACTCAGCTCTTAACCCCAGTGTGCAGAAAGTGTCAAAACATGTTTTTCAGCAGAAATAAACATGTTTCTGCAAGTTTGGTCACCCCCATGTAAGTTATGGGGCAGTAACAGCACACTTTTGAAAACGTGTTTTTCAGCCCGAAATAAACGCGTTTTTTCAGACAACTGAATCCCTATGTAACTGCAAGGCTCAAAAGAGCCCACACACTCAGCTCTTAACCCCAGTGTGCAGAAAGTGTCAAAACATGATTTTCAGCAGAAATAAACATGTTTCTGCAAGTTTGGTCACCCCCATGTAAGTTATGGGGCAGTAACAGCACACTTTTGAAAACGTGTTTTTCAGCCCGAAATAAACGCGTTTTTTCAGACAACTGAATCCCTATGTAACTGCAAGACTCAGAAGAGCCCACACACTCAGCTCTTAACCCCAGTGTGCAGAAAGAGTCAAAACATGATTTTCAGCAGAAATAAACATGTTTCTGCAAGTTTGGTCACCCCCATGTAAGTTATGGGGCAGTAACAGCACACTTTTTAAAACGTGTTTTTCAGCCCGAAATAAACGCGTTTTTTCAGACAACTGAATCCCTATGTAACTGCAAGGCTCAAAAGAGCCCACACACTCAGCTCTTAACCCCAGTGTGCAGAAAGTGTCAAAACATGATTTTCAGCAGAAATAAACATGTTTCTGCAAGTTTGGTCACCCCCATGTAAGTTATGGGGCAGTAACAGCACACTTTTGAAAACGTGTTTTTCAGCCCGAAATAAACGCGTTTTTTCAGACAACTGAATCCCTATGTAACTGCAAGACTCAGAAGAGCCCACACACTCAGCTCTTAACCCCAGTGTGCAGAAAGTGTCAAAACGTGTTTTTCAGCAGAAATAAACATGTTTCTGCAAGTTTGGTCACCCCCATGTAAGTTATGGGGCAGTAACAGCACACTTTTGAAAACGTGTTTTTCAGCCTGAAATAAACACGTTTTTTCAGAAAACTGAATCCCTATGTAACTGCAAGGCTCAAAAGAGCCCACACACTCAGCTCTTAACCCCAGTGTGCAGAAAGTGTCAAAACATGATTTTCAGCAGAAATAAACATGTTTCTGCAAGTTTGGTCACCCCCATGTAAGTTATGGGGCAGTAACAGCACACTTTTTAAAACTTGTTTTTCAGCCCGAAATAAACGCGTTTTTTCAGACAACTGAATCCCTATGTAACTGCAAGACTCAGAAGAGCCCACACACTCAGCTCTTAACCCCAGTGTGCAGAAAGTGTCAAAACGTGTTTTTCAGCAGAAATAAACATGTTTCTGCAAGTTTGGTCACCCCCATGTAAGTTATGGGGCAGTAACAGCACACTTTTGAAAACGTGTTTTTCAGCCTGAAATAAACACGTTTTTTCAGACAACTGAATCCCTATGTAACTGCAAGACTCAGAAGAGCCCACACACTCAGCTCTTAACCCCAGTGTGCAGAAAGTGTCAAAACATGATTTTCAGCAGAAATAAACATGTTTCTGCAAGTTTAGTCACCCCCATGTAAGTTATGGGGCAGTAACAGCACACTTTTGAAAACGTGTTTTTCAGCCTGAAATAAACACGTTTTTTCAGACAACTGAATCCCTATGTAACTGCAAGACTCAGAAGAGCCCACACACTCAGCTCTTAACCCCAGTGTGCAGAAAGTGTCAAAACATGATTTTCAGCAGAAATAAACATGTTTCTGCAAGTTTGGTCAACCCCATGTAAGTTATGGGGCAGTAACAGCACACTTTTGAAAACGTGTTTTTCAGCCCGAAATAAAGGCGTTTTTTCAGACAACTGAATCCCTATGTAACTGCAAGGCTCAAAAGAGCCCACACACTCAGCTCTTAACCCCAGTGTGCAGAAAGTGTCAAAACATGTTTTTCAGCAGAAATAAACATGTTTCTGCAAGCTTGGTCACCCCCATGTAAGTTATGGGGCAGTAACAGCTCACTTTTGAAAACGTGTTTTTCAGCCCGAAATAAACGCGTTTTTTCAGACAACTGAATCCCTATGTAACTGCAAGGCTCAAAAGAGCCCACACACTCAGCTCTTAACCCCAGTGTGCAGAAAGTGTCAAAACATGATTTTCAGCAGAAATAAACATGTTTCTGCAAGTTTGGTCACCCCCATGTAAGTTATGGGGCAGTAACAGCACACTTTTGAAAACGTGTTTTTCAGCCCGAAATAAACGCGTTTTTTCAGACAACTGAATCCCTATGTAACTGCAAGACTCAGAAGAGCCCACACACTCAGCTCTTAACCCCAGTGTGCAGAAAGAGTCAAAACATGATTTTCAGCAGAAATAAACATGTTTCTGCAAGTTTGGTCACCCCCATGTAAGTTATGGGGCAGTAACAGCACACTTTTTAAAACGTGTTTTTCAGCCCGAAATAAACGCGTTTTTTCAGACAACTGAATCCCTATGTAACTGAAAGGCTCAAAAGAGCCCACACACTCAGCTCTTAACCCCAGTGTGCAGAAAGTGTCAAAACATGATTTTCAGCAGAAATAAACATGTTTCTGCAAGTTTGGTCACCCCCATGTAAGTTATGGGGCAGTAACAGCACACTTTTGAAAACGTGTTTTTCAGCCCGAAATAAACGCGTTTTTTCAGACAACATGAATCCCTATGTAACTGCAAGACTCAGAAGAGCCCACACACTCAGCTCTTAACCCCAGTGTGCAGAAAGTGTCAAAACGTGTTTTTCAGCAGAAATAAACATGTTTCTGCAAGTTTGGTCACCCCCATGTAAGTGATGGGGCAGTAACAGCACACTTTTGAAAACGTGTTTTTCAGCCCGAAATAAACACGTTTTTTCAGACAACTGAATCCCTATGTAACTGCAAGGCTCAAAAGAGCCCACACACTCAGCTCTTAACCCCAGTGTGCAGAAAGTGTCAAAACATGATTTTCAGCAGAAATAAACATGTTTCTGCAAGTTTGGTCACCCCCATGTAAGTTATGGGGCAGTAACAGCACACTTTTTAAAACTTGTTTTTCAGCCCGAAATAAACGCGTTTTTTCAGACAACTGAATCCCTAAGTAACTGCAAGACTCAGAAGAGCCCACACACTCAGCTCTTAACCCCAGTGTGCAGAAAGTGTCAAAACGTGTTTTTCAGCAGAAATAAACATGTTTCTGCAAGTTTGGTCACCCCCATGTAAGTTATGGGGCAGTAACAGCACACTTTTGAAAACGTGTTTTTCAGCCTGAAATAAACACGTTTTTTCAGACAACTGAATCCCTATGTAACTGCAAGACTCAGAAGAGCCCACACACTCAGCTCTTAACCCCAGTGTGCAGAAAGTGTCAAAACATGATTTTCAGCAGAAATAAACATGTTTCTGCAAGTTTGGTCACCCCCATGTAAGTTATGGGGCAGTAACAGCACACTTTTGAAAACGTGTTTTTCAGCCCGAAATAAACGCGTTTTTTCAGACAACTGAATCCCTATGTAACTGCAAGACTCAGAAGAGCCCACACACTCAGCTCTTAACCCCAGTGTGCAGAAAGTGTCAAAACGTGTTTTTCAGCAGAAATAAACATGTTTCTGCAAGTTTGGTCAACCCCATGTAAGTTATGGGGCAGTAACAGCACACTTTTGAAAACGTGTTTTTCAGCCCGAAATAAACACGTTTTTTCAGACAACTGAATCCCTATGTAACTGCAAGGCTCAAAAGAGCCCACACACTCAGCTCTTAACCCCAGTGTGCAGAAAGTGTCAAAACATGATTTTCAGCAGAAATAAACATGTTTCTGCAAGTTTGGTCACCCCCATGTAAGTTATGGGGCAGTAACAGCACACTTTTTAAAACTTGTTTTTCAGCCCGAAATAAACGCGTTTTTTCAGACAACTGAATCCCTATGTAACTGCAAGACTCAGAAGAGCCCACACACTCAGCTCTTAACCCCAGTGTGCAGAAAGTGTCAAAACATGTTTTTCAGCAGAAATAAACATGTTTCTGCAAGTTTGGTCACCCCCATGTAAGTTATGGGGCAGTAACAGCACACTTTTGAAAACGTGTTTTTCAGCCTGAAATAAACACGTTTTTTCAGACAACTGAATCCCTATGTAACTGCAAGACTCAGAAGAGCCCACACACTCAGCTCTTAACCCCAGTGTGCAGAAAGTGTCAAAACATGTTTTTCAGCAGAAATAAACATGTTTCTGCAAGTTTGGTCACCCCCATGTAAGTTATGGGGCAGTAACAGCACACTTTTGAAAACGTGTTTTTCAGCCTGAAATAAACACGTTTTTTCAGACAACTGAATCCCTATGTAACTGCAAGACTCAGAAGAGCCCACACACTCAGCTCTTAACCCCAGTGTGCAGAAAGTGTCAAAACATGTTTTTCAGCAGAAATAAACATGTTTCTGCAAGTTTGGTCACCCCCATGTAAGTTATGGGGCAGTAACAGCACACTTTTGAAAACGTGTTTTTCAGCCTGAAATAAACACGTTTTTTCAGACAACTGAATCCCTATGTAACTGCAAGACTCAGAAGAGCCCACACACTCAGCTCTTAACCCCAGTGTGCAGAAAGTGTCAAAACATGATTTTCAGCAGAAATAAACATGTTTCTGCAAGTTTGGTCAACCCCATGTAAGTTATGGGGCAGTAACAGCACACTTTTGAAAACGTGTTTTTCAGCCCGAAATAAACGCGTTTTTTCAGACAACTGAATCCCTATGTAACTGCAAGGCTCAAAAGAGCCCAGACACTCAGCTCTTAACCCCAGTGTGCAGAAAGTGTCAAAACATGTTTTTCAGCAGAAATAAACATGTTTCTGCAAGTTTGGTCACCCCCATGTAAGTTATGGGGCAGTAACAGCACACTTTTGAAAACGTGTTTTTCAGCCCGAAATAAACGCGTTTTTTCAGACAACTGAATCCCTATGTAACTGCAAGAGTCAGAAGAGCCCACACACTCAGCTCTTAACCCCAGTGTGCAGAAAGTGTCAAAACATGATTTTCAGCAGAAATAAACATGTTTCTGCAAGTTTGGTCACCCCCATGTAAGTTATGGGGCAGTAACAGCACACTTTTGAAAACGTGTTTTTCAGCCCGAAATAAACGCGTTTTTTCAGACAACTGAATCCCTATGTAACTGCAAGACTCAGAAGAGCCCACACACTCAGCTCTTAACCCCAGTGTGCAGAAAGTGTCAAAACATGTTTTTCAGCAGAAATAAACATGTTTCTGCAAGTTTGGTCACCCCCATGTAAGTTATGGGGCAGTAACAGCACACTTTTGAAAACTTGTTTTTCAGCCTGAAATAAACACGTTTTTTCAGACAACTGAATCCCTATGTAACTGCAAGACTCAGAAGAGCCCACACACTCAGCTCTTAACCCCAGTGTGCAGAAAGTGTCAAAACATGTTTTTCAGCAGAAATAAACATGTTTCTGCAAGTTTGGTCACCCCCATGTAAGTTATGGGGCAGTAACAGCACACTTTTGAAAACGTGTTTTTCAGCCTGAAATAAACACGTTTTTTCAGACAACTGAATCCCTATGTAACTGCAAGACTCAGAAGAGCCCACACACTCAGCTCTTAACCCCAGTGTGCAGAAAGTGTCAAAACATGATTTTCAGCAGAAATAAACATGTTTCTGCAAGTTTGGTCAACCCCATGTAAGTTATGGGGCAGTAACAGCACACTTTTGAAAACGTGTTTTTCAGCCCGAAATAAACGCGTTTTTTCAGACAACTGAATCCCTATGTAACTGCAAGGCTCAAAAGAGCCCACACACTCAGCTCTTAACCCCAGTGTGCAGAAAGTGTCAAAACATGTTTTTCAGCAGAAATAAACATGTTTCTGCAAGTTTGGTCACCCCCATGTAAGTTATGGGGCAGTAACAGCACACTTTTGAAAACGTGTTTTTCAGCCCGAAATAAACGCGTTTTTTCAGACAACTGAATCCCTATGTAACTGCAAGACTCAGAAGAGCCCACACACTCAGCTCTTAACCCCAGTGTGCAGAAAGTGACAAAACATGATTTTCAGCAGAAATAAACATGTTTCTGCAAGATTGGTCACCCCCATGTAAGTTATGGGGCAGTAACAGCACACTTTTGAAAACGTGTTTTTCAGCCCGAAATAAACGCGTTTTTTCAGACAACTGAATCCCTATGTAACTGCAAGACTCAGAAGAGCCCACACACTCAGCTCTTAACCCCAGTGTGCAGAAAGTGTCAAAACGTGTTTTTCAGCAGAAATAAACATGTTTCTGCAAGTTTGGTCACCCCCATGTAAGTTATGGGGCAGTAACAGCACACTTTTGAAAACGTGTTTTTCAGCCCGAAATAAACGCGTTTTTTCAGACAACTGAATCCCTATGTAACTGCAAGACTCAGAAGAGCCCACACACTCAGCTCTTAACCCCAGTGTGCAGAAAGTGTCAAAACATGATTTTCAGCAGAAATAAACATGTTTCTGCAAGTTTGGTCACCCCCATGTAAGTTATGGGGCAGTAACAGCACACTTTTGAAAACGTGTTTTTCAGCCCGAAATAAACGCGTTTTTTCAGACAACTGAATCCCTATGTAACTGCAAGACTCAGAAGAGCCCACACACTCAGCTCTTAACCCCAGTGTGCAGAAAGTGTCAAAACATGTTTTTCAGCAGAAATAAACATGTTTCTGCAAGTTTGGTCACCCCCATGTAAGTTATGGGGCAGTAACAGCACACTTTTGAAAACGTGTTTTTCAGCCCGAAATAAACGCGTTTTTTCAGACAACTGAATCCCTATGTAACTGCAAGGCTCAAAAGAGCCCACACACTCAGCTCTTAACCCCAGTGTGCAGAAAGAGTCAAAACGTGTTTTTCAGCAGAAATAAACATGTTTCTGCAAGTTTGGTCACCCCCATGTAAGTTATGGGGCAGTAACAGCACACTTTTGAAAACGTGTTTTTCAGCCCGAAATAAACGCGTTTTTTCAGACAACTGAATCCCTATGTAACTGCAAGACTCAGAAGAGCCCACACACTCAGCTCTTAACCCCAGTGTGCAGAAAGTGTCAAAACATGATTTTCAGCAGAAATAAACATGTTTCTGCAAGTTTGGTCACCCCCATGTAAGTTATGGGGCAGTAACAGCACACTTTTGAAAACGTGTTTTTCAGCCCGAAATAAACGCGTTTTTTCAGACAACTGAATCCCTATGTAACTGCAAGACTCAGAAGAGCCCACACACTCAGCTCTTAACCCCAGTGTGCAGAAAGTGTCAAAACGTGTTTTTCAGCAGAAATAAACATGTTTCTGCAAGTTTGGTCACCCCCATGTAAGTTATGGGGCAGTAATAGCACACTTTTGAAAACGTGTTTTTCAGCCCGAAATAAACGCGTTTTTTCAGACAACTGAATCCCTATGTAACTGCAAGACTCAGAAGAGCCCACACACTCAGCTCTTAACCCCAGTGTGCAGAAAGTGTCAAAACATGATTTTCAGCAGAAATAAACATGTTTCTGCAAGTTTGGTCACCCCCATGTAAGTTATGGGGCAGTAACAGCACACTTTTGAAAACGTGTTTTTCAGCCCGAAATAAACGCGTTTTTTCAGACAACTGAATCCATATGTAACTGCAAGGCTCAAAAGAGCCCACACACTCAGCTCTTAACCCCAGTGTGCAGAAAGTGTCAAAACATGATTTTCAGCAGAAATAAACATGTTTCTGCAAGTTTGGTCACCCCCATGTAAGTTATGGGGCAGTAACAGCACACTTTTGAAAACGTGTTTTTCAGCCCGAAATAAACGCGTTTTTTCAGACAACTGAATCCCTATGTAACTGCAAGACTCAGAAGAGCCCACACACTCAGCTCTTAACCCCAGTGTGCAGAAAGAGTCAAAACATGATTTTCAGCAGAAATAAACATGTTTCTGCAAGTTTGGTCACCCCCATGTAAGTTATGGGGCAGTAACAGCACACTTTTTAAAACGTGTTTTTCAGCCCGAAATAAACGCGTTTTTTCAGACAACTGAATCCCTATGTAACTGCAAGGCTCAAAAGAGCCCACACACTCAGCTCTTAACCCCAGTGTGCAGAAAGTGTCAAAACATGATTTTCAGCAGAAATAAACATGTTTCTGCAAGTTTGGTCACCCCCATGTAAGTTATGGGGCAGTAACAGCACACTTTTGAAAACGTGTTTTTCAGCCCGAAATAAACGCGTTTTTTCAGACAACTGAATCCCTATGTAACTGCAAGACTCAGAAGAGCCCACACACTCAGCTCTTAACCCCAGTGTGCAGAAAGTGTCAAAACGTGTTTTTCAGCAGAAATAAACATGTTTCTGCAAGTTTGGTCACCCCCATGTAAGTTATGGGGCAGTAACAGCACACTTTTGAAAACGTGTTTTTCAGCCCGAAATAAACACGTTTTTTCAGACAACTGAATCCCTATGTAACTGCAAGGCTCAAAAGAGCCCACACACTCAGCTCTTAACCCCAGTGTGCAGAAAGTGTCAAAACATGATTTTCAGCAGAAATAAACATGTTTCTGCAAGTTTGGTCACCCCCATGTAAGTTATGGGGCAGTAACAGCACACTTTTTAAAACTTGTTTTTCAGCCCGAAATAAACGCGTTTTTTCAGACAACTGAATCCCAATGTAACTGCAAGACTCAGAAGAGCCCACACACTCAGCTCTTAACCCCAGTGTGCAGAAAGTGTCAAAACGTGTTTTTCAGCAGAAATAAACATGTTTCTGCAAGTTTGGTCACCCCCATGTAAGTTATGGGGCAGTAACAGCACACTTTTGAAAACGTGTTTTTCAGCCCGAAATAAACGCGTTTTTTTAGACAACTGAATCCCTATGTAACTGCAAGACTCAGAAGAGCCCACACACTCAGCTCTTAACCCCAGTGTGCAGAAAGTGTCAAAACGTGTTTTTCAGCAGAAATAAACATGTTTCTGCAAGTTTGGTCACCCCCATGTAAGTTATGGGGCAGTAACAGCACACTTTTGAAAACGTGTTTTTCAGCCTGAAATAAACACGTTTTTTCAGACAACTGAATCCCTATGTAACTGCAAGACTCAGAAGAGCCCACACACTCAGCTCTTAACCCCAGTGTGCAGAAAGTGTCAAAACATGATTTTCAGCAGAAATAAACATGTTTCTGCAAGTTTGGTCAACCCCATGTAAGTTATGGGGCAGTAACAGCACACTTTTGAAAACGTGTTTTTCAGCCCGAAATAAACGCGTTTTTTCAGACAACTGAATCCCTATGTAACTGCAAGGCTCAAAAGAGCCCACACACTCAGCTCTTAACCCCAGTGTGCAGAAAGTGTCAAAACATGTTTTTCAGCAGAAATAAACATGTTTCTGCAAGTTTGGTCACCCCCATGTAAGTTATGGGGCAGTAACAGCACACTTTTGAAAACGTGTTTTTCAGCCCGAAATAAACGCGTTTTTTCAGACAACTGAATCCCTATGTAACTGCAAGGCTCAAAAGAGCCCACACACTCAGCTCTTAACCCCAGTGTGCAGAAAGTGTCAAAACATGATTTTCAGCAGAAATAAACATGTTTCTGCAAGTTTGGTCACCCCCATGTAAGTTATGGGGCAGTAACAGCACACTTTTGAAAACGTGTTTTTCAGCCCGAAATAAACGCGTTTTTTCAGACAACTGAATCCCTATGTAACTGCAAGACTCAGAAGAGCCCACACACTCAGCTCTTAACCCCAGTGTGCAGAAAGAGTCAAAACATGATTTTCAGCAGAAATAAACATGTTTCTGCAAGTTTGGTCACCCCCATGTAAGTTATGGGGCAGTAACAGCACACTTTTTAAAACGTGTTTTTCAGCCCGAAATAAACGCGTTTTTTCAGACGACTGAATCCCTATGTAACTGCAAGGCTCAAAAGAGCCCACACACTCAGCTCTTAACCCCAGTGTGCAGAAAGTGTCAAAACATGATTTTCAGCAGAAATAAACATGTTTCTGCAAGTTTGGTCACCCCCATGTAAGTTATGGGGCAGTAACAGCACACTTTTGAAAACGTGTTTTTCAGCCCGAAATAAACGCGTTTTTTCAGACAACTGAATCCCTATGTAACTGCAAGACTCAGAAGAGCCCACACACTCAGCTCTTAACCCCAGTGTGCAGAAAGTGTCAAAACGTGTTTTTCAGCAGAAATAAACATGTTTCTGCAAGTTTGGTCACCCCCATGTAAGTTATGGGGCAGTAACAGCACACTTTTGAAAACGTGTTTTTCAGCCCGAAATAAACACGTTTTTTCAGACAACTGAATCCCTATGTAACTGCAAGGCTCAAAAGAGCCCACACACTCAGCTCTTAACCCCAGTGTGCAGAAAGTGTCAAAACATGATTTTCAGCAGAAATAAACATGTTTCTGCAAGTTTGGTCACCCCCATGTAAGTTATGGGGCAGTAACAGCACACTTTTTAAAACTTGTTTTTCAGCCCGAAATAAACGCGTTTTTTCAGACAACTGAATCCCTATGTAACTGCAAGACTCAGAAGAGCCCACACACTCAGCTCTTAACCCCAGTGTGCAGAAAGTGTCAAAACATGTTTTTCAGCAGAAATAAACATGTTTCTGCAAGTTTGGTCACCCCCATGTAAGTTATGGGGCAGTAACAGCACACTTTTGAAAACGTGTTTTTCAGCCCGAAATAAACACGTTTTTTCAGACAACTGAATCCCTATGTAACTGCAAGGCTCAAAAGAGCCCACACACTCAGCTCTTAACCCCAGTGTGCAGAAAGTGTCAAAACATGATTTTCAGCAGAAATAAACATGTTTCTGCAAGTTTGGTCACCCCCATGTAAGTTATGGGGCAGTAACAGCACACTTTTTAAAACTTGTTTTTCAGCCCGAAATAAACGCGTTTTTTCAGACAACTGAATCCCTATGTAACTGCAAGACTCAGAAGAGCCCACACACTCAGCTCTTAACCCCAGTGTGCAGAAAGTGTCAAAACATGTTTTTCAGCAGAAATAAACATGTTTCTGCAAGTTTGGTCACCCCCATGTAAGTTATGGGGCAGTAACAGCACACTTTTGAAAACGTGTTTTTCAGCCTGAAATAAACACGTTTTTTCAGACAACTGAATCCCTATGTAACTGCAAGACTCAGAAGAGCCCACACACTCAGCTCTTAACCCCAGTGTGCAGAAAGTGTCAAAACGTGTTTTTCAGCAGAAATAAACATGTTTCTGCAAGTTTGGTCACCCCCATGTAAGTTATGGGGCAGTAACAGCACACTTTTGAAAACGTGTTTTTCAGCCTGAAATAAACACGTTTTTTCAGACAACTGAATCCCTATGTAACTGCAAGACTCAGAAGAGCCCACACACTCAGCTCTTAACCCCAGTGTGCAGAAAGTGTCAAAACATGATTTTCAGCAGAAATAAACATGTTTCTGCAAGTTTGGTCAACCCCATGTAAGTTATGGGGCAGTAACAGCACACTTTTGAAAACGTGTTTTTCAGCCCGAAATAAACGCGTTTTTTCAGACAACTGAATCCCTATGTAACTGCAAGGCTCAAAAGAGCCCACACACTCAGCTCTTAACCCCAGTGTGCAGAAAGTGTCAAAACATGTTTTTCAGCAGAAATAAACATGTTTCTGCAAGTTTGGTCACCCCCATGTAAGTTATGGGGCAGTAACAGCACACTTTTGAAAACGTGTTTTTCAGCCCGAAATAAACGCGTTTTTTCAGACAACTGAATCCCTATGTAACTGCAAGGCTCAAAAGAGCCCACACACTCAGCTCTTAACCCCAGTGTGCAGAAAGTGTCAAAACATGATTTTCAGCAGAAATAAACATGTTTCTGCAAGTTTGGTCACCCCCATGTAAGTTATGGGGCAGTAACAGCACACTTTTGAAAACGTGTTTTTCAGCCCGAAATAAACGCGTTTTTTCAGACAACTGAATCCCTATGTAACTGCAAGACTCAGAAGAGCCCACACACTCAGCTCTTAACCCCAGTGTGCAGAAAGAGTCAAAACATGATTTTCAGCAGAAATAAACATGTTTCTGCAAGTTTGGTCACCCCCATGTAAGTTATGGGGCAGTAACAGCACACTTTTTAAAACGTGTTTTTCAGCCCGAAATAAACGCGTTTTTTCAGACAACTGAATCCCTATGTAACTGCAAGGCTCAAAAGAGCCCACACACTCAGCTCTTAACCCCAGTGTGCAGAAAGTGTCAAAACATGATTTTCAGCAGAAATAAACATGTTTCTGCAAGTTTGGTCACCCCCATGTAAGTTATGGGGCAGTAACAGCACACTTTTGAAAACGTGTTTTTCAGCCCGAAATAAACGCGTTTTTTCAGACAACTGAATCCCTATGTAACTGCAAGACTCAGAAGAGCCCACACACTCAGCTCTTAACCCCAGTGTGCAGAAAGTGTCAAAACGTGTTTTTCAGCAGAAATAAACATGTTTCTGCAAGTTTGGTCACCCCCATGTAAGTTATGGGGCAGTAACAGCACACTTTTGAAAACGTGTTTTTCAGCCCGAAATAAACACGTTTTTTCAGACAACTGAATCCCTATGTAACTGCAAGGCTCAAAAGAGCCCACACACTCAGCTCTTAACCCCAGTGTGCAGAAAGTGTCAAAACATGATTTTCAGCAGAAATAAACATGTTTCTGCAAGTTTGGTCACCCCCATGTAAGTTATGGGGCAGTAACAGCACACTTTTTAAAACTTGTTTTTCAGCCCGAAATAAACGCGTTTTTTCAGACAACTGAATCCCTATGTAACTGCAAGACTCAGAAGAGCCCACACACTCAGCTCTTAACCCCAGTGTGCAGAAAGTGTCAAAACATGTTTTTCAGCAGAAATAAACATGTTTCTGCAAGTTTGGTCACCCCCATGTAAGTTATGGGGCAGTAACAGCACACTTTTGAAAACGTGTTTTTCAGCCTGAAATAAACACGTTTTTTCAGACAACTGAATCCCTATGTAACTGCAAGACTCAGAAGAGCCCACACACTCAGCTCTTAACCCCAGTGTGCAGAAAGTGTCAAAACATGTTTTTCAGCAGAAATAAACATGTTTCTGCAAGTTTGGTCACCCCCATGTAAGTTATGGGGCAGTAACAGCACACTTTTGAAAACGTGTTTTTCAGCCCGAAATAAACGCGTTTTTTCAGACAACTGAATCCCTATGTAACTGCAAGGCTCAAAAGAGCCCACACACTCAGCTCTTAACCCCAGTGTGCAGAAAGTGTCAAAACATGATTTTCAGCAGAAATAAACATGTTTCTGCAAGTTTGGTCACCCCCATGTAAGTTATGGGGCAGTAACAGCACACTTTTGAAATCGTGTTTTTCAGCCCGAAATAAACGCGTTTTTTCAGACAACTGAATCCCTATGTAACTGCAAGACTCAGAAGAGCCCACACACTCAGCTCTTAACCCCAGTGTGCAGAAAGTGTCAAAACGTGTTTTTCAGCAGAAATAAACATGTTTCTGCAAGTTTGGTCACCCCCATGTAAGTTATGGGGCAGTAACAGCACACTTTTGAAAACGTGTTTTTCAGCCTGAAATAAACACGTTTTTTCAGACAACTGAATCCCTATGTAACTGCAAGACTCAGAAGAGCCCACACACTCAGCTCTTAACCCCAGTGTGCAGAAAGTGTCAAAACATGATTTTCAGCAGAAATAAACATGTTTCTGCAAGTTTGGTCAACCCCATGTAAGTTATGGGGCAGTAACAGCACACTTTTGAAAACGTGTTTTTCAGCCCGAAATAAACGCGTTTTTTCAGACAACTGAATCCCTATGTAACTGCAAGGCTCAAAAGAGCCCACACACTCAGCTCTTAACCCCAGTGTGCAGAAAGTGTCAAAACATGTTTTTCAGCAGAAATAAACATGTTTCTGCAAGTTTGGTCACCCCCATGTAAGTTATGGGGCAGTAACAGCACACTTTTGAAAACGTGTTTTTCAGCCCGAAATAAACGCGTTTTTTCAGACAACTGAATCCCTATGTAACTGCAAGGCTCAAAAGAGCCCACACACTCAGCTCTTAACCCCAGTGTGCAGAAAGTGTCAAAACATGATTTTCAGCAGAAATAAACATGTTTCTGCAAGTTTGGTCACCCCCATGTAAGTTATGGGGCAGTAACAGCACACTTTTGAAAACGTGTTTTTCAGCCCGAAATAAACGCGTTTTTTCAGACAACTGAATCCCTATGTAACTGCAAGACTCAGAAGAGCCCACACACTCAGCTCTTAACCCCAGTGTGCAGAAAGAGTCAAAACATGATTTTCAGCAGAAATAAACATGTTTCTGCAAGTTTGGTCACCCCCATGTAAGTTATGGGGCAGTAACAGCACACTTTTTAAAACGTGTTTTTCAGCCCGAAATAAACGCGTTTTTTCAGACAACTGAATCCCTATGTAACTGCAAGGCTCAAAAGAGCCCACACACTCAGCTCTTAACCCCAGTGTGCAGAAAGTGTCAAAACATGATTTTCAGCAGAAATAAACATGTTTCTGCAAGTTTGGTCACCCCCATGTAAGTTATGGGGCAGTAACAGCACACTTTTGAAAACGTGTTTTTCAGCCCGAAATAAACGCGTTTTTTCAGACAACTGAATCCCTATGTAACTGCAAGACTCAGAAGAGCCCACACACTCAGCTCTTAACCCCAGTGTGCAGAAAGTGTCAAAACGTGTTTTTCAGCAGAAATAAACATGTTTCTGCAAGTTTGGTCACCCCCATGTAAGTTATGGGGCAGTAACAGCACACTTTTGAAAACGTGTTTTTCAGCCTGAAATAAACACGTTTTTTCAGACAACTGAATCCCTATGTAACTGCAAGGCTCAAAAGAGCCCACACACTCAGCTCTTAACCCCAGTGTGCAGAAAGTGTCAAAACATGATTTTCAGCAGAAATAAACATGTTTCTGCAAGTTTGGTCACCCCCATGTAAGTTATGGGGCAGTAACAGCACACTTTTTAAAACTTGTTTTTCAGCCCGAAATAAACGCGTTTTTTCAGACAACTGAATCCCTATGTAACTGCAAGACTCAGAAGAGCCCACACACTCAGCTCTTAACCCCAGTGTGCAGAAAGTGTCAAAACGTGTTTTTCAGCAGAAATAAACATGTTTCTGCAAGTTTGGTCACCCCCATGTAAGTTATGGGGCAGTAACAGCACACTTTTGAAAACGTGTTTTTCAGCCTGAAATAAACACGTTTTTTCAGACAACTGAATCCCTATGTAACTGCAAGACTCAGAAGAGCCCACACACTCAGCTCTTAACCCCAGTGTGCAGAAAGTGTCAAAACATGATTTTCAGCAGAAATAAACATGTTTCTGCAAGTTTAGTCACCCCCATGTAAGTTATGGGGCAGTAACAGCACACTTTTGAAAACGTGTTTTTCAGCCTGAAATAAACACGTTTTTTCAGACAACTGAATCCCTATGTAACTGCAAGACTCAGAAGAGCCCACACACTCAGCTCTTAACCCCAGTGTGCAGAAAGTGTCAAAACATGATTTTCAGCAGAAATAAACATGTTTCTGCAAGTTTGGTCAACCCCATGTAAGTTATGGGGCAGTAACAGCACACTTTTGAAAACGTGTTTTTCAGCCCGAAATAAAGGCGTTTTTTCAGACAACTGAATCCCTATGTAACTGCAAGGCTCAAAAGAGCCCACACACTCAGCTCTTAACCCCAGTGTGCAGAAAGTGTCAAAACATGTTTTTCAGCAGAAATAAACATGTTTCTGCAAGCTTGGTCACCCCCATGTAAGTTATGGGGCAGTAACAGCTCACTTTTGAAAACGTGTTTTTCAGCCCGAAATAAACGCGTTTTTTCAGACAACTGAATCCCTATGTAACTGCAAGGCTCAAAAGAGCCCACACACTCAGCTCTTAACCCCAGTGTGCAGAAAGTGTCAAAACATGATTTTCAGCAGAAATAAACATGTTTCTGCAAGTTTGGTCACCCCCATGTAAGTTATGGGGCAGTAACAGCACACTTTTGAAAACGTGTTTTTCAGCCCGAAATAAACGCGTTTTTTCAGACAACTGAATCCCTATGTAACTGCAAGACTCAGAAGAGCCCACACACTCAGCTCTTAACCCCAGTGTGCAGAAAGAGTCAAAACATGATTTTCAGCAGAAATAAACATGTTTCTGCAAGTTTGGTCACCCCCATGTAAGTTATGGGGCAGTAACAGCACACTTTTTAAAACGTGTTTTTCAGCCCGAAATAAACGCGTTTTTTCAGACAACTGAATCCCTATGTAACTGAAAGGCTCAAAAGAGCCCACACACTCAGCTCTTAACCCCAGTGTGCAGAAAGTGTCAAAACATGATTTTCAGCAGAAATAAACATGTTTCTGCAAGTTTGGTCACCCCCATGTAAGTTATGGGGCAGTAACAGCACACTTTTGAAAACGTGTTTTTCAGCCCGAAATAAACGCGTTTTTTCAGACAACATGAATCCCTATGTAACTGCAAGACTCAGAAGAGCCCACACACTCAGCTCTTAACCCCAGTGTGCAGAAAGTGTCAAAACGTGTTTTTCAGCAGAAATAAACATGTTTCTGCAAGTTTGGTCACCCCCATGTAAGTGATGGGGCAGTAACAGCACACTTTTGAAAACGTGTTTTTCAGCCCGAAATAAACACGTTTTTTCAGACAACTGAATCCCTATGTAACTGCAAGGCTCAAAAGAGCCCACACACTCAGCTCTTAACCCCAGTGTGCAGAAAGTGTCAAAACATGATTTTCAGCAGAAATAAACATGTTTCTGCAAGTTTGGTCACCCCCATGTAAGTTATGGGGCAGTAACAGCACACTTTTTAAAACTTGTTTTTCAGCCCGAAATAAACGCGTTTTTTCAGACAACTGAATCCCTAAGTAACTGCAAGACTCAGAAGAGCCCACACACTCAGCTCTTAACCCCAGTGTGCAGAAAGTGTCAAAACGTGTTTTTCAGCAGAAATAAACATGTTTCTGCAAGTTTGGTCACCCCCATGTAAGTTATGGGGCAGTAACAGCACACTTTTGAAAACGTGTTTTTCAGCCTGAAATAAACACGTTTTTTCAGACAACTGAATCCCTATGTAACTGCAAGACTCAGAAGAGCCCACACACTCAGCTCTTAACCCCAGTGTGCAGAAAGTGTCAAAACATGATTTTCAGCAGAAATAAACATGTTTCTGCAAGTTTGGTCACCCCCATGTAAGTTATGGGGCAGTAACAGCACACTTTTGAAAACGTGTTTTTCAGCCCGAAATAAACGCGTTTTTTCAGACAACTGAATCCCTATGTAACTGCAAGACTCAGAAGAGCCCACACACTCAGCTCTTAACCCCAGTGTGCAGAAAGTGTCAAAACGTGTTTTTCAGCAGAAATAAACATGTTTCTGCAAGTTTGGTCAACCCCATGTAAGTTATGGGGCAGTAACAGCACACTTTTGAAAACGTGTTTTTCAGCCCGAAATAAACGCGTTTTTTCAGACAACTGAATCCCTATGTAACTGCAAGACTCAGAAGAGCCCACACACTCAGCTCTTAACCCCAGTGTGCAGAAAGTGTCAAAACGTGTTTTTCAGCAGAAATAAACATGTTTCTGCAAGTTTGGTCACCCCCATGTAAGTTATGGGGCAGTAACAGCACACTTTTGAAAACGTGTTTTTCAGCCCGAAATAAACGCGTTTTTTCAGACAACTGAATCCCTATGTAACTGCAAGACTCAGAAGAGCCCACACACTCAGCTCTTAACCCCAGTGTGCAGAAAGTGTCAAAACATGATTTTCAGCAGAAATAAACATGTTTCTGCAAGTTTGGTCACCCCCATGTAAGTTATGGGGCAGTAACAGCACACTTTTGAAAACGTGTTTTTCAGCCCGAAATAAACGCGTTTTTTCAGACAACTGAATCCCTATGTAACTGCAAGACTCAGAAGAGCCCACACACTCAGCTCTTAACCCCAGTGTGCAGAAAGTGTCAAAACATGTTTTTCAGCAGAAATAAACATGTTTCTGCAAGTTTGGTCACCCCCATGTAAGTTATGGGGCAGTAACAGCACACTTTTGAAAACGTGTTTTTCAGCCTGAAATAAACACGTTTTTTCAGACAACTGAATCCCTATGTAACTGCAAGACTCAGAAGAGTCCACACACTCAGCTCTTAACCCCAGTGTGCAGAAAGTGTCAAAACATGATTTTCAGCAGAAATAAACATGTTTCTGCAAGTTTGGTCAACCCCATGTAAGTTATGGGGCAGTAACAGCACACTTTTGAAAACGTGTTTTTCAGCCCGAAATAAACGCGTTTTTTCAGACAACTGAATCCCTATGTAACTGCAAGGCTCAAAAGAGCCCACACACTCAGCTCTTAACCCCAGTGTGCAGAAAGTGTCAAAACATGTTTTTCAGCAGAAATAAACATGTTTCTGCAAGTTTGGTCACCCCCATGTAAGTTATGGGGCAGTAACAGCACACTTTTGAAAACGTGTTTTTCAGCCCGAAATAAACGCGTTTTTTCAGACAACTGAATCCCTATGTAACTGCAAGACTCAGAAGAGCCCACACACTCAGCTCTTAACCCCAGTGTGCAGAAAGTGTCAAAACATGTTTTTCAGCAGAAATAAACATGTTTCTGCAAGTTTGGTCACCCCCATGTAAGTTATGGGGCAGTAACAGCACACTTTTGAAAACGTGTTTTTCAGCCCGAAATAAACGCGTTTTTTCAGACAACTGAATCCCTATGTAACTGCAAGACTCAGAAGAGCCCACACACTCAGCTCTTAACCCCAGTGTGCAGAAAGTGTCAAAACGTGATTTTCAGCAGAAATAAACATGTTTCTGCAAGTTTGGTCACCCCCATGTAAGTTATGGGGCAGTAACAGCACACTTTTGAAAACGTGTTTTTCAGCCCGAAATAAACGCGTTTTTTCAGACAACTGAATCCCTATGTAACTGCAAGACTCAGAAGAGCCCACACACTCAGCTCTTAACCCCAGTGTGCAGAAAGTGTCAAAACGTGTTTTTCAGCAGAAATAAACATGTTTCTGCAAGTTTGGTCACCCCCATGTAAGTTATGGGGCAGTAACAGCACACTTTTGAAAACGTGTTTTTCAGCCTGAAATAAACACGTTTTTTCAGACAACTGAATCCCTATGTAACTGCAAGACTCAGAAGAGCCCACACACTCAGCAATTAACCCCAGTGTGCAGAAAGTGTCAAAACATGATTTTCAGCAGAAATAAACATGTTTCTGCAAGTTTGGTCACCCCCATGTAAGTTATGGGGCAGTAACAGCACACTTTTGAAAACGTGTTTTTCAGCCCGAAATAAACGCGTTTTTTCAGACAACTGAATCCCTATGTAACTGCAAGACTCAGAAGAGCCCACACACTCAGCTCTTAACCCCAGTGTGCAGAAAGTGTCAAAACGTGTTTTTCAGCAGAAATAAACATGTTTCTGCAAGTTTGGTCACCCCCATGTAAGTTATGGGGCAGTAACAGCACACTTTTGAAAACGTGTTTTTCAGCCCGAAATAAACGCGTTTTTTCAGACAACTGAATCCCTATGTAACTGCAAGACTCAGAAGAGCCCACACACTCAGCTCTTAACCCCAGTGTGCAGAAAGTGTCAAAACATGATTTTCAGCAGAAATAAACATGTTTCTGCAAGTTTGGTCACCCCCATGTAAGTTATGGGGCAGTAACAGCACACTTTTGAAAACGTGTTTTTCAGCCCGAAATAAACGCGTTTTTTCAGACAACTGAATCCCTATGTAACTGCAAGACTCAGAAGAGCCCACACACTCAGCTCTTAACCCCAGTGTGCAGAAAGTGTCAAAACATGATTTTCAGCAGAAATAAACATGTTTCTGCAAGTTTGGTCACCCCCATGTAAGTTATGGGGCAGTAACAGCACACTTTTGAAAACGTGTTTTTCAGCCTGAAATAAACACGTTTTTTCAGACAACTGAATCCCTATGTAACTGCAAGACTCAGAAGAGCCCACACACTCAGCTCTTAACCCCAGTGTGCAGAAAGTGTCAAAACATGTTTTTCAGCAGAAATAAACATGTTTCTGCAAGTTTGGTCACCCCCATGTAAGTTATGGGGCAGTAACAGCACACTTTTGAAAACGTGTTTTTCAGCCTGAAATAAACACGTTTTTTCAGACAACTGAATCCCTATGTAACTGCAAGACTCAGAAGAGCCCACACACTCAGCTCTTAACCCCAGAGTGCAGAAAGTGTCAAAACATGTTTTTCAGCAGAAATAAACATGTTTCTGCAAGTTTGGTCACCCCCATGTAAGTTATGGGGCAGTAACAGCACACTTTTGAAAACGTGTTTTTCAGCCTGAAATAAACACGTTTTTTCAGACAACTGAATCCCTATGTAACTGCAAGACTCAGAAGAGCCCACACACTCAGCTCTTAACCCCAGTGTGCAGAAAGTGTCAAAACATGTTTTTCAGCAGAAATAAACATGTTTCTGCAAGTTTGGTCACCCCCATGTAAGTTATGGGGCAGTAACAGCACACTTTTGAAAACGTGTTTTTCAGCCTGAAATAAACACGTTTTTTCAGACAACTGAATCCCTATGTAACTGCAAGACTCAGAAGAGCCCACACACTCAGCTCTTAACCCCAGTGTGCAGAAAGTGTCAAAACATGATTTTCAGCAGAAATAAACATGTTTCTGCAAGTTTGGTCAACCCCATGTAAGTTATGGGGCAGTAACAGCACACTTTTGAAAACGTGTTTTTCAGCCCGAAATAAACGCGTTTTTTCAGACAACTGAATCCCTATGTAACTGCAAGGCTCAAAAGAGCCCACACACTCAGCTCTTAACCCCAGTGTGCAGAAAGTGTCAAAACATGTTTTTCAGCAGAAATAAACATGTTTCTGCAAGTTTGGTCACCCCCATGTAAGTTATGGGGCAGTAACAGCACACTTTTGAAAACGTGTTTTTCAGCCCGAAATAAACGCGTTTTTTCAGACAACGGAATCCCTATGTAACTGCAAGACTCAGAAGAGCCCACACACTCAGCTCTTAACCCCAGTGTGCAGAAAGTGACAAAACATGATTTTCAGCAGAAATAAACATGTTTCTGCAAGTTTGGTCACCCCCATGTAAGTTATGGGGCAGTAACAGCACACTTTTGAAAACGTGTTTTTCAGCCCGAAATAAACGCGTTTTTTCAGACAACTGAATCCCTATGTAACTGCAAGACTCAGAAGAGCCCACACACTCAGCTCTTAACCCCAGTGTGCAGAAAGTGTCAAAACGTGTTTTTCAGCAGAAATAAACATGTTTCTGCAAGTTTGGTCACCCCCATGTAAGTTATGGGGCAGTAACAGCACACTTTTGAAAACGTGTTTTTCAGCCCGAAATAAACGCGTTTTTTCATACAACTGAATCCCTATGTAACTGCAAGACTCAGAAGAGCCCACACACTCAGCTCTTAACCCCAGTGTGCAGAAAGTGACAAAACATGATTTTCAGCAGAAATAAACATGTTTCTGCAAGTTTGGTCACCCCCATGTAAGTTATGGGGCAGTAACAGCACACTTTTGAAAACGTGTTTTTCAGCCCGAAATAAACGCGTTTTTTCAGACAACTGAATCCCTATGTAACTGCAAGACTCAGAAGAGCCCACACACTCAGCTCTTAACCCCAGTGTGCAGAAAGTGTCAAAACGTGTTTTTCAGCAGAAATAAACATGTTTCTGCAAGTTTGGTCACCCCCATGTAAGTTATGGGGCAGTAACAGCACACTTTTGAAAACGTGTTTTTCAGCCTGAAATAAACACGTTTTTTCAGACAACTGAATCCCTATGTAACTGCAAGACTCAGAAGAGCCCACACACTCAGCTCTTAACCCCAGTGTGCAGAAAGTGTCAAAACATGATTTTCAGCAGAAATAAACATGTTTCTGCAAGTTTGGTCAACCCCATGTAAGTTATGGGGCAGTAACAGCACACTTTTGAAAACGTGTTTTTCAGCCCGAAATAAACGCGTTTTTTCAGACAACTGAATCCCTATGTAACTGCAAGGCTCAAAAGAGCCCACACACTCAGCTCTTAACCCCAGTGTGCAGAAAGTGTCAAAACATGTTTTTCAGCAGAAATAAACATGTTTCTGCAAGTTTGGTCACCCCCATGTAAGTTATGGGGCAGTAACAGCACACTTTTGAAAACGTGTTTTTCAGCCCGAAATAAACGCGTTTTTTCAGACAACTGAATCCCTATGTAACTGCAAGACTCAGAAGAGCCCACACACTCAGCTCTTAACCCCACTGTGCAGAAAGTGTCAAAACATGATTTTCAGCAGAAATAAACATGTTTCTGCAAGTTTGGTCACCCCCATGTAAGTTATGGGGCAGTAACAGCACACTTTTGAAAACGTGTTTTTCAGCCCGAAATAAACGCGTTTTTTCAGACAACTGAATCCCTATGTAACTGCAAGACTCAGAAGAGCCCACACACTCAGCTCTTAACCCCAGTGTGCAGAAAGTGTCAAAACATGTTTTTCAGCAGAAATAAACATGTTTCTGCAAGTTTGGTCACCCCCATGTAAGTTATGGGGCAGTAACAGCACACTTTTGAAAACGTGTTTTTCAGCCTGAAATAAACACGTTTTTTCAGACAACTGAATCCCTATGTAACTGCAAGACTCAGAAGAGTCCACACACTCAGCTCTTAACCCCAGTGTGCAGAAAGTGTCAAAACATGATTTTCAGCAGAAATAAACATGTTTCTGCAAGTTTGGTCAACCCCATGTAAGTTATGGGGCAGTAACAGCACACTTTTGAAAACGTGTTTTTCAGCCCGAAATAAACGCGTTTTTCCAGACAACTGAATCCCTATGTAACTGCAAGGCTCAAAAGAGCCCACACACTCAGCTCTTAACCCCAGTGTGCAGAAAGTGTCAAAACATGTTTTTCAGCAGAAATAAACATGTTTCTGCAAGTTTGGTCACCCCCATGTAAGTTATGGGGCAGTAACAGCACACTTTTGAAAACGTGTTTTTCAGCCCGAAATAAACGCGTTTTTTCAGACAACTGAATCCCTATGTAACTGCAAGACTCAGAAGAGCCCACACACTCAGCTCTTAACCCCAGTGTGCAGAAAGTGTCAAAACGTGATTTTCAGCAGAAATAAACATGTTTCTGCAAGTTTGGTCACCCCCATGTAAGTTATGGGGCAGTAACAGCACACTTTTGAAAACGTGTTTTTCAGCCCGAAATAAACGCGTTTTTTCAGACAACTGAATCCCTATGTAACTGCAAGACTCAGAAGAGCCCACACACTCAGCTCTTAACCCCAGTGTGCAGAAAGTGTCAAAACGTGTTTTTCAGCAGAAATAAACATGTTTCTGCAAGTTTGGTCACCCCCATGTAAGTTATGGGGCAGTAACAGCACACTTTTGAAAACGTGTTTTTCAGCCTGAAATAAACACGTTTTTTCAGACAACTGAATCCCTATGTAACTGCAAGACTCAGAAGAGCCCACACACTCAGCTCTTAACCCCAGTGTGCAGAAAGTGTCAAAACATGATTTTCAGCAGAAATAAACATGTTTCTGCAAGTTTGGTCACCCCCATGTAAGTTATGGGGCAGTAACAGCACACTTTTGAAAACGTGTTTTTCAGCCCGAAATAAACGCGTTTTTTCAGACAACTGAATCCCTATGTAAGTGCAAGACTCAGAAGAGCCCACACACTCAGCTCTTAACCCCAGTGTGCAGAAAGTGTCAAAACGTGTTTTTCAGCAGAAATAAACATGTTTCTGCAAGTTTGGTCACCCCCATGTAAGTTATGGGGCAGTAACAGCACACTTTTGAAAACGTGTTTTTCAGCCCGAAATAAACGCGTTTTTTCAGACAACTGAATCCCTATGTAACTGCAAGACTCAGAAGAGCCCACACACTCAGCTCTTAACCCCAGTGTGCAGAAAGTGTCAAAACATGTTTTTCAGCAGAAATAAACATGTTTCTGCAAGTTTGGTCACCCCCATGTAAGTTATGGGGCAGTAACAGCACACTTTTGAAAACGTGTTTTTCAGCCTGAAATAAACACGTTTTTTCAGACAACTGAATCCCTATGTAACTGCAAGACTCAGAAGAGCCCACACACTCAGCTCTTAACCCCAGTGTGCAGAAAGTGTCAAAACATGTTTTTCAGCAGAAATAAACATGTTTCTGCAAGTTTGGTCACCCCCATGTAAGTTATGGGGCAGTAACAGCACACTTTTGAAAACGTGTTTTTCAGCCTGAAATAAACACGTTTTTTCAGACAACTGAATCCCTATGTAACTGCAAGACTCAGAAGAGCCCACACACTCAGCTCTTAACCCCAGTGTGCAGAAAGTGTCAAAACATGTTTTTCAGCAGAAATAAACATGTTTCTGCAAGTTTGGTCACCCCCATGTAAGTTATGGGGCAGTAACAGCACACTTTTGAAAACGTGTTTTTCAGCCTGAAATAAACACGTTTTTTCAGACAACTGAATCCCTATGTAACTGCAAGACTCAGAAGAGCCCACACACTCAGCTCTTAACCCCAGTGTGCAGAAAGTGTCAAAACATGATTTTCAGCAGAAATAAACATGTTTCTGCAAGTTTGGTCAACCCCATGTAAGTTATGGGGCAGTAACAGCACACTTTTGAAAACGTGTTTTTCAGCCCGAAATAAACGCGTTTTTTCAGACAACTGAATCCCTATGTAACTGCAAGGCTCAAAAGAGCCCAGACACTCAGCTCTTAACCCCAGTGTGCAGAAAGTGTCAAAACATGTTTTTCAGCAGAAATAAACATGTTTCTGCAAGTTTGGTCACCCCCATGTAAGTTATGGGGCAGTAACAGCACACTTTTGAAAACGTGTTTTTCAGCCCGAAATAAACGCGTTTTTTCAGACAACTGAATCCCTATGTAACTGCAAGACTCAGAAGAGCCCACACACTCAGCTCTTAACCCCAGTGTGCAGAAAGTGACAAAACATGATTTTCAGCAGAAATAAACATGTTTCTGCAAGTTTGGTCACCCCCATGTAAGTTATGGGGCAGTAACAGCACACTTTTGAAAACGTGTTTTTCAGCCCGAAATAAACGCGTTTTTTCAGACAACTGAATCCCTATGTAACTGCAAGACTCAGAAGAGCCCACACACTCAGCTCTTAACCCCAGTGTGCAGAAAGTGTCAAAACGTGTTTTTCAGCAGAAATAAACATGTTTCTGCAAGTTTGGTCACCCCCATGTAAGTTATGGGGCAGTAACAGCACACTTTTGAAAACGTGTTTTTCAGCCCGAAATAAACGCGTTTTTTCAGACAACTGAATCCCTATGTAACTGCAAGACTCAGAAGAGCCCACACACTCAGCTCTTAACCCCAGTGTGCAGAAAGTGTCAAAACATGATTTTCAGCAGAAATAAACATGTTTCTGCAAGTTTGGTCACCCCCATGTAAGTTATGGGGCAGTAACAGCACACTTTTGAAAACGTGTTTTTCAGCCCGAAATAAACGCGTTTTTTCAGACAACTGAATCCCTATGTAACTGCAAGACTCAGAAGAGCCCACACACTCAGCTCTTAACCCCAGTGTGCAGAAAGTGTCAAAACATGTTTTTCAGCAGAAATAAACATGTTTCTGCAAGTTTGGTCACCCCCATGAAGTTATGGGGCAGTAACAGCACACTTTTGAAAACGTGTTTTTCAGCCTGAAATAAACACGTTTTTTCAGACAACTGAATCCCTATGTAACTGCAAGACTCAGAAGAGCCCACACACTCAGCTCTTAACCCCAGTGTGCAGAAAGTGTCAAAACATGTTTTTCAGCAGAAATAAACATGTTTCTGCAAGTTTGGTCACCCCCATGTAAGTTATGGGGCAGTAACAGCACACTTTTGAAAACGTGTTTTTCAGCCCGAAATAAACGCGTTTTTTCAGACAACTGAATCCCTATGTAACTGCAAGGCTCAAAAGAGCCCACACACTCAGCTCTTAACCCCAGTGTGCAGAAAGAGTCAAAACGTGTTTTTCAGCAGAAATAAACATGTTTTTGCAAGTTTGGTCACCCCCATGTAAGTTATGGGGCAGTAACAGCACACTTTTGAAAACGTTTTTCAGCCCGAAATAAACGCGTTTTTTCAGACAACTGAATCCCTATGTAACTGAAAGACTCAGAAGAGCCCACACACTCAGCTCTTAACCCCAGTGTGCAGAAAGTGTCAAAACATGATTTTCAGCAGAAATAAACATGTTTCTGCAAGTTTGGTCACCCCCATGTAAGTTATGGGGCAGTAACAGCACACTTTTGAAAACGTGTTTTTCAGCCCGAAATAAACGCGTTTTTTCAGACAACTGAATCCCTATGCAACTGCAAGACTCAGAAGAGCCCACACACTCAGCTCTTAACCCCAGTGTGCAGAAAGTGTCAAAACGTGTTTTTCAGCAGAAATAAACATGTTTCTGCAAGTTTGGTCACCCCCATGTAAGTTATGGGGCAGTAATAGCACACTTTTGAAAACGTGTTTTTCAGCCCGAAATAAACGCGTTTTTTCAGACAACTGAATCCCTATGTAACTGCAAGACTCAGAAGAGCCCACACACTCAGCTCTTAACCCCAGTGTGCAGAAAGTGTCAAAACATGATTTTCAGCAGAAATAAACATGTTTCTGCAAGTTTGGTCACCCCCATGTAAGTTATGGGGCAGTAACAGCACACTTTTGAAAACGTGTTTTTCAGCCCGAAATAAACGCGTTTTTTCAGACAACTGAATCCCTATGTAACTGCAAGGCTCAAAAGAGCCCACACACTCAGCTCTTAACCCCAGTGTGCAGAAAGTGTCAAAACATGATTTTCAGCAGAAATAAACATGTTTCTGCAAGTTTGGTCACCCCCATGTAAGTTATGGGGCAGTAACAGCACACTTTTGAAAACGTGTTTTTCAGCCCGAAATAAACGCGTTTTTTCAGACAACTGAATCCCTATGTAACTGCAAGACTCAGAAGAGCCCACACACTCAGCTCTTAACCCCAGTGTGCAGAAAGAGTCAAAACATGATTTTCAGCAGAAATAAACATGTTTCTGCAAGTTTGGTCACCCCCATGTAAGTTATGGGGCAGTAACAGCACACTTTTTAAAACGTGTTTTTCAGCCCGAAATAAACGCGTTTTTTCAGACAACTGAATCCCTATGTAACTGCAAGGCTCAAAAGAGCCCACACACTCAGCTCTTAACCCCAGTGTGCAGAAAGTGTCAAAACATGATTTTCAGCAGAAATAAACATGTTTCTGCAAGTTTGGTCACCCCCATGTAAGTTATGGGGCAGTAACAGCACACTTTTGAAAACGTGTTTTTCAGCCCGAAATAAACGCGTTTTTTCAGACAACTGAATCCCTATGTAACTGCAAGACTCAGAAGAGCCCACACACTCAGCTCTTAACCCCAGTGTGCAGAAAGTGTCAAAACATGTTTTTCAGCAGAAATAAACATGTTTCTGCAAGTTTGGTCACCCCCATGAAGTTATGGGGCAGTAACAGCACACTTTTGAAAACGTGTTTTTCAGCCTGAAATAAACACGTTTTTTCAGACAACTGAATCCCTATGTAACTGCAAGACTCAGAAGAGCCCACACACTCAGCTCTTAACCCCAGTGTGCAGAAAGTGTCAAAACATGATTTTCAGCAGAAATAAACATGTTTCTGCAAGTTTGGTCAACCCCATGTAAGTTATGGGGCAGTAACAGCACACTTTTGAAAACGTGTTTTTCAGCCCGAAATAAACGCGTTTTTTCAGACAACTGAATCCCTATGTAACTGCAAGGCTCAAAAGAGCCCACACACTCAGCTCTTAACCCCAGTGTGCAGAAAGTGTCAAAACATGTTTTTCAGCAGAAATAAACATGTTTCTGCAAGTTTGGTCACCCCCATGTAAGTTATGGGGCAGTAACAGCACACTTTTGAAAACGTGTTTTTCAGCCCGAAATAAACGCGTTTTTTCAGACAACTGAATCCCTATGTAACTGCAAGACTCAGAAGAGCCCACACACTCAGCTCTTAACCCCACTGTGCAGAAAGTGTCAAAACATGATTTTCAGCAGAAATAAACATGTTTCTGCAAGTTTGGTCACCCCCATGTAAGTTATGGGGCAGTAACAGCACACTTTTGAAAACGTGTTTTTCAGCCCGAAATAAACGCGTTTTTTCAGACAACTGAATCCCTATGTAACTGCAAGACTCAGAAGAGCCCACACACTCAGCTCTTAACCCCAGTGTGCAGAAAGTGTCAAAACATGTTTTTCAGCAGAAATAAACATGTTTCTGCAAGTTTGGTCACCCCCATGTAAGTTATGGGGCAGTAACAGCACACTTTTGAAAACGTGTTTTTCAGCCTGAAATAAACACGTTTTTTCAGACAACTGAATCCCTATGTAACTGCAAGACTCAGAAGAGTCCACACACTCAGCTCTTAACCCCAGTGTGCAGAAAGTGTCAAAACATGATTTTCAGCAGAAATAAACATGTTTCTGCAAGTTTGGTCAACCCCATGTAAGTTATGGGGCAGTAACAGCACACTTTTGAAAACGTGTTTTTCAGCCCGAAATAAACGCGTTTTTCCAGACAACTGAATCCCTATGTAACTGCAAGGCTCAAAAGAGCCCACACACTCAGCTCTTAACCCCAGTGTGCAGAAAGTGTCAAAACATGTTTTTCAGCAGAAATAAACATGTTTCTGCAAGTTTGGTCACCCCCATGTAAGTTATGGGGCAGTAACAGCACACTTTTGAAAACGTGTTTTTCAGCCCGAAATAAACGCGTTTTTTCAGACAACTGAATCCCTATGTAACTGCAAGACTCAGAAGAGCCCACACACTCAGCTCTTAACCCCAGTGTGCAGAAAGTGTCAAAACGTGATTTTCAGCAGAAATAAACATGTTTCTGCAAGTTTGGTCACCCCCATGTAAGTTATGGGGCAGTAACAGCACACTTTTGAAAACGTGTTTTTCAGCCCGAAATAAACGCGTTTTTTCAGACAACTGAATCCCTATGTAACTGCAAGACTCAGAAGAGCCCACACACTCAGCTCTTAACCCCAGTGTGCAGAAAGTGTCAAAACGTGTTTTTCAGCAGAAATAAACATGTTTCTGCAAGTTTGGTCACCCCCATGTAAGTTATGGGGCAGTAACAGCACACTTTTGAAAACGTGTTTTTCAGCCTGAAATAAACACGTTTTTTCAGACAACTGAATCCCTATGTAACTGCAAGACTCAGAAGAGCCCACACACTCAGCTCTTAACCCCAGTGTGCAGAAAGTGTCAAAACATGATTTTCAGCAGAAATAAACATGTTTCTGCAAGTTTGGTCACCCCCATGTAAGTTATGGGGCAGTAACAGCACACTTTTGAAAACGTGTTTTTCAGCCCGAAATAAACGCGTTTTTTCAGACAACTGAATCCCTATGTAAGTGCAAGACTCAGAAGAGCCCACACACTCAGCTCTTAACCCCAGTGTGCAGAAAGTGTCAAAACGTGTTTTTCAGCAGAAATAAACATGTTTCTGCAAGTTTGGTCACCCCCATGTAAGTTATGGGGCAGTAACAGCACACTTTTGAAAACGTGTTTTTCAGCCCGAAATAAACGCGTTTTTTCAGACAACTGAATCCCTATGTAACTGCAAGACTCAGAAGAGCCCACACACTCAGCTCTTAACCCCAGTGTGCAGAAAGTGTCAAAACATGTTTTTCAGCAGAAATAAACATGTTTCTGCAAGTTTGGTCACCCCCATGTAAGTTATGGGGCAGTAACAGCACACTTTTGAAAACGTGTTTTTCAGCCTGAAATAAACACGTTTTTTCAGACAACTGAATCCCTATGTAACTGCAAGACTCAGAAGAGCCCACACACTCAGCTCTTAACCCCAGTGTGCAGAAAGTGTCAAAACATGTTTTTCAGCAGAAATAAACATGTTTCTGCAAGTTTGGTCACCCCCATGTAAGTTATGGGGCAGTAACAGCACACTTTTGAAAACGTGTTTTTCAGCCTGAAATAAACACGTTTTTTCAGACAACTGAATCCCTATGTAACTGCAAGACTCAGAAGAGCCCACACACTCAGCTCTTAACCCCAGTGTGCAGAAAGTGTCAAAACATGTTTTTCAGCAGAAATAAACATGTTTCTGCAAGTTTGGTCACCCCCATGTAAGTTATGGGGCAGTAACAGCACACTTTTGAAAACGTGTTTTTCAGCCTGAAATAAACACGTTTTTTCAGACAACTGAATCCCTATGTAACTGCAAGACTCAGAAGAGCCCACACACTCAGCTCTTAACCCCAGTGTGCAGAAAGTGTCAAAACATGATTTTCAGCAGAAATAAACATGTTTCTGCAAGTTTGGTCAACCCCATGTAAGTTATGGGGCAGTAACAGCACACTTTTGAAAACGTGTTTTTCAGCCCGAAATAAACGCGTTTTTTCAGACAACTGAATCCCTATGTAACTGCAAGGCTCAAAAGAGCCCAGACACTCAGCTCTTAACCCCAGTGTGCAGAAAGTGTCAAAACA